>NC_033794.1:91798789-91857062 GCF_001876935.1 Asparagus officinalis | reverse complement strand
CCCTGTCATTTTGACCCATCATCATCACCCCTCTCACAGATCCCAATTGGTATCAAATTTTGCCACAAAAAGCCATTCTCTCCCGCTCGCCTTTGCCCCCACTCCCACAAAAAGATAGCAAATTTTGCCACAAAAAGTCATTCTCTCCCGCTCACCTTTGCCCCACTCCCACAAAAAGATAGCCAAATGCCGCTACTTTTCTAGATGAACCCATGCCCTTAAAAGAAACTTTCCCTTAAAATAATACATCCAAAGAATGAGTCCGAAACATGTACCGAAACATGTACGCCAATTCTGCAAGACGACAAAAAGTTCACGTGTCCAACCATCATACCTCCATATAAAGCACTATCTACCGATCTGTGACGAGATTATCTCTTAATCCACTTGATTAATTTAGCCATGTGCGAGAGGATTCGGATATAGTGCACTAATGTGTCAATAGTGTATTACATCATACTTATAATTTATTTTAATAAAATAAGTGTTGCGCTAGCATCCACTGTTGGTACTTAAACCGATCTAATACATAGATCTAATAGTCGTGATTTATTCAAAGAGATTAAAACAATAAGAGCGGAAGTTATACTTGAATCCATTACACAGATCTGAATTAGGGTTTTGATGATATTCTAATCTTGAGGGTATCCCCTTAAGAATCTTTTTAGATGGGGATAAGAGAATAAAAAATGTTAATCCTAAATTAGGGACCATTATATAACCCCTCATTTATAGTTGTTGTACTTTTATAATTTAGCCCTCATCAAATTATAATTACAACCTGATATCTGTACATTTAACCCATGATTCATTTAAATATCCATTAACCCAAATTGATTGATCACTTGAAGCAGGTTATTCTTAAGGATAGCAATACACATTGATGAAACATATGTGCCCATAAATAGATTTAATTAGATTTAAATCTAGTAATCTCGCACTTTAGCACCATATATTTCCTTAAAGTGTGTGTAACCTTATAAGCTCAAAAAATAGCTATCACTGATAAGGGTATTTCTAAACAATCTCGCTCATTGAGTATATCAATATAGGATCAAAACAGTCTTCGTCATATTTATCGTGACTAAACCCATCAATGATCATATATACCAATACAATCAAATGACATAGATCAAACATGGATGTGTAACATAAAAATTACATGTAATGTGATCTGCACATGTCTATTTTCAACTGGTCCCATAAAAATTACATGTAATGTGATCTGCACATGTCTATTTTCAACTGGTCCTACCTTAAACTTTAGTGAGGTCAACCTCAAACATAATGTAACAGAGTGTATAAACTGAATTTTTTATTTTGATCAGATAATATAACCTAACATAAAGCACTAAAAACTTCATACTCCCACTAAATCATGATATTCTTAAATAATACCACACCATATAAGCACTGTGCTCATGAAAGACCTTGGGTGGTAATCCTTTAGTAAGAGGATCTGCTATATGGATATATGTCCACTCTGTACTCTTTCTTTCAAAACTAAGAACTTAATGTCAATATGTTTTGACTTAGTCGGGCTCCTGTTGTTATTGGAATAAATCACTGCTGATTTATTATCACAAAATAACTTTACTGGTTTTTTAATCTTTTACAGAATGCACAATCCAGTGACAAAATTTCGCAACCATATTCCCTAATTGGATGTCTCATAGCAAGCTACAAACTCTGCTGTCATAGTGGAGGAAACTACAAGTGTCTGTTTGACATTTTTATGATATAGCTCCTCCTGTTAACATATAAATATAGCCTGATGTAGGCTTCCTGCTATCTTGGTATTTAGAAAAATCAGAATCAGAGTACGCAATGACCTCCAATTGTTCTGATTTTCTATATGTGAGAGTAAAGTCTTTTGTTTTCTGAAGATACCTCATAACCCTTTTGACTGCTATCCAATGATCCATACTAGGATTGCTTAAGTATATGTCTAACATCTTAATAATATACACAATATCCGGACGCGTACACACCTGAGAATACATTAGACTTCCCACAACTGAAGCATAAGGAATCTTTTGCATTTCTTGAATTTCAAGGCTACCTTTAGGGAACTGGTTGAGACTAAACTTGTCTCCTTTAGAAATAGGGGTATTACCTGGTCTACAATCTTGCATACCAAACCTTTTGAGTGCTTTATTGTTTTAGCTATTTTATGATAATCCAAGTATACCTCGAGAACGATCTCGATGTATCTGAATTCCTAATATAAAAAGGCGTCCCCAAGATCTTTCATCTCAAAATTCTTTGAGAGAAATCTCTTGGTTTCGTGCAACATGCCTATATCATTAGTGTCAAATAATATGTCATTGACATATAGAACCAGAAAAATATACTTACTCCCACTGAACTTATGATATACATAGTCATTAACAATATTCATCTCAAAACCAAACGAGATAAATATTTGTTGAAACTTGTGATACCATTGATGAGGAGCTTGCTTGAGTCCATAGATAGATTTTCTTAATTTGCAAACCATATTCTTCGGGTCTCCTACACAAAGTTTTCTGGTTGTACCATATAAATTATTACATCAATGTCGCCATTGAGAAACACTGTCTTAATATCCATCTGATGTAACTCAAGATCAAAGTGAGCAATAAGTGGCAGGATTGTTCTAAAAGAGTCCTTCGATAAAACCGGAGAGAAAGTCTCTGTATAATCAATGCCTTCCTTTTGAGTAAAGTCTTTAGCTACATGACGTGTCTTATAACTTTCCACATTACCATTTGCATCCTGCTTGAATTTAAATATCCATTTACAACCAATTGGTTTTGCACCTTCTAGCAATGGAACAAGTTCCCAAACCTTATTGTCTTGCATAGACTTGTACTCTTTATTCATTGCATCAATCCACTTTTGAGAGTTAGAACTTTTCATAACCTGAAGGAAGTTGATTGGATCATCTTCCAACATTCTATTATTTTTCTCATGTTCTTGGAGAAATGCAATATAATTATCCATAATAGCATTTCTCATTTCTCTTGTGGATCTCCTTAATGACACTAGTTCTTGAGTTTATTGAGTTTGTTCTTCTGGAACAAGGAGTTGTTCAACATTATCATCTTGATGTCTTAGATTTATTTCTTGATCAATAACAGGTATAGGAATCTAAATATTGTCAAAAGTAACTGTACGGATTGGGTCTGAAGCTAATTACTCCTCAAAAGCAATGTTTCTAACCTTACTTCTCTCTCCAAACTCAACATCCTCAAAGAATATTATTGTTACTATCTCAAAAATATTCCTGAGTATGGGATCATAAAACTTATAGCCCCTAGAGCGTTCAAAATACCCAATAAAATAGTTGCTAACTGTTTTAGAGTTCAATTTCTTTTTATTTGGCCTATAAATCCTTGTCTCAGCTGGACATCCCTAAATATGTAAATGCTTCAAACTGGGCTTTTGACCAGTCCAAATCCCATAAGGTGTTTTAGCAACTTCTTTACTTGATACACTATTCAAAATGTAAGCTACTGTCTTTAATGCTTTACCCCAAAGTGACTCTGATAAATAAGAATGAACAATCATACTTCTTACCATATCCTTAAGAGTCCTGTTTCGACTTTTAGCTACACCATTCATACTTGGTGACCCTAGCATGGTGTATACTATGGTATAATATCGTCTTTCTCTAGGTATTTAGCAAATGATCCTGAACGGTATTCACCTGAACTATCATATCTACCGTAGTACTCACAACCACGATCAGATCTAACTGTTTTAATCCTTTTGTTGAGTTGATTCTCAACTTCAGCTTTAAAAGCTTTGAACATATCCAGAGACTTAGACTTCTCATGAATGAGATATAGGTACCCATAACGTGAGTGATATGAATGATATAAAATATTATTGACCATTCCAAGATGCTATAGGGAATGACCCATAAATATCTGTATGTATCAATTCTAAGACTTCTGAAAATTTGTTGGCACCTAATCTCTTAACTTTGATCTGTTTTTCCTTGATACATTCAACACATACATCAAAATCTGAAAAATCAAGGGAATCCAAAATGTTATCAAACATAAAACGCTCAACTCTACTTTTTAAGATATAACCCAAGCGCTTATATCATAATATCGTTGAATTTTTCTTATTTAATATACGCTTAGTACCACGTGATTCTATATGCAAGGATTTATTATAAGTAGCAATTGTATCAAGTAAATATAGGTTGTCATAAGTACTCAAGTAACCAGTTCCCACAATATTTAAATTAAAAGATAAATTGAATTGATTATTTCTAAATGAACAAGAATAACCTGATTTATCCAATATAAAAATAAAAATCAAATTCCGTCTAAAAGACGGTACTACAAAAGTATCTTTTTAAATCTAAATATGAGTCAGTTCCTAATAACAAGCTAAAGTCCCAAATTGCTTCTACGTCTACCGATTGTCCGTCGCCCACAAAGATATATCTTTCAACATCACTTGGCTTTCAATAGCTCAGGTAGCCCTGCATAGAAACACTTATGTGAGTAGTAGTACCAGAGTCTAACCACCAAGTATTTCTAGGTACTGAAGCTAAATTAACCTCAGAACAGACCAAAATAAGGAACATACCCTTCTTAGCACGCCAGGCGTGATATTTGGTATAATCATTCTTCACGTATCCCGACTTGTTGTAGAAGAAACAACCCTGATCATCCTTATGTTGTTTCTTCTGAACAGTACTCTTAACAGCTTCATTATCATTCTTTCTTTTATTACCCTTATCCTTAGAGGCATAAGCTAAATGAGCATTTTCAGTCTTATCTTGCTTCAACCTTTCTTCTTCTTGCACACAATATGAAATGAGCTCATTCAGAGTCCATTTCTCCTTTTGGTAGTTATAACTAACCTTAAATTGATTGAATTGTGTAGGAAGATAGAGCAGAACCAGATGCACCAGCAACTCATCGCATAGATCGAGTTTAAGTGCCTTAAATTTTGAAGCAATATGAGACATTTCCATAATATACTCTTTGATATTTCCTTTGCCCTTATACTTCATCGAAATCAAGCAAGCTAAAAACGTGCTTGTTTCTACCTTATTATTTTTTACAAAACATTCTCAATTTTGGCAAGGAAAACTTTAGCTTTAGTAATCCCTTCGGATTCTATGCCCTTGAAGCTTTCTGGAACGCCGCGCTTAATGATCATAAGACACATGCGATTTGAACAATCATATTTCTCATACTCCTTCTTTGCATTAGGAGTACTATTCGCATTGAGAGGCATAGAGTTGTTCAGTTCTTAATCTAAGGTCTAGATCCATACAACCAAGAACAATTAAAATGTTCTCTTTCCAAACCTTAAAATTTGTCCCATTAAGCATAAGAATTGAATTGATGTTAGCAGAAATTGTTACAACAGATGCATTAGCTGAAATAAACAAAAGATTTTTTTTTACATTATTAACCATAATTAGTAATCAATAAAATCCAAATAATGACAAATCCCATCTCAAGATATCTTGCAAAACATTAATGTCAAGTCTTTGGACAGTAATATTAATTGAAAGTGATATCTTGTTGCAATGATCAAACACTGATAATAATACGTGTCAAATAATAAAACTATCTTTGGATCGATTCATTATTCACATGTAAACCTTACAATTATCACACTTTTATCATCGCAGATGTGTATGCAGTCTAAATAAATATTAACCTTACTTTAGGCTGATTAAATATTTATACGTAAACATACACACAACCATCTAACATTTCTCATGAACAATTTACACAAGAGATGTTACTTTGGCAGCTTCTTGTTTCAATTAATCATTTGGAATGAGAGATAAAAATTGATACCTTAGTGTCATAATATTTGAATTAAATAATTGATTAACTACCAAATTTAATTCAAATTAAACAATTTAATTTAAATTAAACCAAAGTCTGAAATTTACTTGAGTAAAATAGATTTCTCTATTTTAATTAAGCATTGAAAGGCCTATAAAAAATAATACAGACCTAAAACTTAATAATTATTTGATAAAATCAAATAATCTGTATTTTAATCACAGACCCAAAACTTAAATGAGCTTTGGCCTAACTTAAATAGATTTTAACAAAATTAATTACAAGCCCATGAGATATCTTAAGTGGGCTTTAGCCTTGTGCCCTATTTTTCTATCCCAAACGCAAGCCAGAAACTCGTGCCTTCAATTCAAAAGCTCTTTTTCAAAGCTTGCCAGAAATAGGTCTCTTCGAGCATGCCTGCGACCCTAATCGAGCCCGCTCGTGACGAACCTCCGAGCTCGCCAGAAGTCGAGGGTTGAGCTCACCTAAATCGAGACCAAGCTCGTCCGCAGCGAACACGAAGTTTGCTTGACTTCGAACTGAGGTTCGCTTGAATTGAACCCAAGGTTCGCCTGATTCGAATATGAGGTTCGCCTGATTCTTCGAATACGAGGTTCTTTTGAAATTTCGAACACGAGGTTCGCCTGATTTTTCGAACACGAGGTTCGCCTAAAATTTTGAGCACGAGGTTCGTCTAAAATCGAACATGAGGTTCGTCTGAAATTCGAACCGAAGTTTGACTAAAGCAACATCGAGGTTCGCCTAATGTTCGAACCGAAGTTCGGTAAAATCGAACATGAGGTTCGTCTGAAGCAAACCAAAGTTCGCTAGAATCAAACCGAAGTTTGACAGAAGTGAACATCCAACCTCGCCTACAAAATTGCCGACGAGGTTTGCCTCAGTCCAGGTAAGTCCTCAAGCCCTAATTTCCTTCACCCCTTAGGGTTTAGATCTTGAAACGCCACCGCTAACGCTTAAGCTCCTGCACCTCAGGGTTTCGAAAACCCTATGGTTTCCTAATATCGTCGCCACTGTCTTCCTTTGATAGTGGGGCTGCCAACGAACATTGCCAGCGAGAAGCACAGCGGTCGACGAACAAAGAACCAAATTTTATTACACGATCTGGATCAAATTTGTTGCACTTAATTTTGTAATTTCGTATACAATCCAAGTTTTAATCCAGATCGAACAAAGAAATGAATTGGAACAACGCCTAGATCAAGAATTTGATCCAGATCAACCAAACGACAAAGAAGATCAAGTCAAAGCATGAACTTTACTGTTCATCCGTGCAACAATGCTTAATTAACAAATTAAGTTCAAAAGAACCTTAATTTCAATCTTAAATCCCAAAAAATAATCACAGTGGCTCTGATACCCCTTGTTGGTACTTAAACCGATCTAATAGCCGTGATTAATTCAAAGAGATTAAAACAATAAGAGTGGAAGCTATACCCGAATCCATTACACAGATCTGAATTAGGGTTTTGATGATCTTCTAATCTTGAGGGTATCTCCTTAAGAATCTCTTTAGATGAGGATAAAAGAATAGAGTATGTTTTTTTTGGTCAATGAAAATTTTATTCATCTTCCAAGTATGAAAATTTCTTTACAACACAGCTCAGTTTTTTTGAACTGAGAATGCACTAACATCTAACATCTCACATCCTCAAGAATTTACAAGGTAGTTATCCATTCCTTTTCTTCTGTCGAAAATGAACCATTGAGTATAGTAATTAGAATAATGAACTTGATCTCCTTGAACAATTGATCTGCAGTCTTCATTTCTTGTTTGAAAATTCTACTATTCCTTTCACACCAGACACCATAGATTGATGCAGTTCTTGTTTGAAAATTCTACTATTCCTTTCACACCAGACACCATAGATTGATGCAGTTAGAGCTATTTTTTTAACTTTTTTGCTTAGAGCCATTTCCCCTCAATCTTAGACCATACCAGTTCATAATCAACTCCCAGTTACAAGATTTCCACTTGAATTGCAACCAGTCCATGATCAGTAGCCAAACTTCCCTTGAGAATTGACATTCGAAAAATAGATGATTCCTGCTCTCAGTGCCAGTGCACCAGCAACAAATGTTTTCGTTCACAATTTTCCTTTTGATCAGTCTGTCTAGTGTGGACAATCGATCATGAGCTGCCAGCCAGCTAGTAAATGAATGCCTGGGTAAACATGATGTCTCCCACACAATTTTATACCATGGCACAACCGGGCCAGCATGAGATAGAACAGAGTATAGAACAGAAAACTTGATTTTTGAATCTCTGGTACTTTCCTGAAATATTTGTATCAAGTTGTTAGCACCACCATAAAGTCTCAGGGCTTTATCTCTGACTTTCAGAATGCTTTTCCACATCCAAGAATCTCTGCTTCTTGCTTGAACATTCCAAATATTATTTTGCTTTAGATATGTGCCATGAATCCATTTGATCCAAAGAATTTCTTTGTTTGAGTGAATGAGCCATAGAGTTCTAAGAGTTGAAGCCATACTCCATATAGGAGCTGAATATATGCCAAGACCTCCTTGTTTCTTGCTTAGACAGACTTTGTCCCATGAGATAGGATGCATTTTCTGAGTCTGTTCTGATTTCCCCCACAAGAAAGATCTACACATTCTATCAATTTCCTGCAAGACCTTTTTAGGCAGAACATAGTTTGATGTCCAATAGATTTGGATGCCCAGAATGATGCTTTTGATAATTTGCAGTCTGCCTGCATAGGATAGCATTCTATTTTTCAAACAAGCTTGGAACTGGTTTGATATTCTGTTCATCAAAGGAGAATAGTCATGATATGATAATCTTCTGCAGATCAGAGGAACCCCCAAATACTTGATAGGGAATACACCTTCAGTAAAATTCAAGATCCTTTCAATGTGCCCTTTAGTAATGTCATCAACACCTCCATAGAAGACCTTGCATTTATCTTTGTTTGCTTCCAGACCTGATACTGAGCTAAAATCCTTGAAGCAATCAAGAAGGAGTTTCACTGAGTGAGGATCACCCTTGGAGAAAAGAAGGAGGTCGTCGGCAAATATCAGATGTGTGATCCTATACAAAGCACAGCCAGGATGAAATTTAAACTCCCTGTTATCCTTAAGACCCTCCAATTTCCTGGAAAGATACTCCATACCCAAATTAAACAAGTAAGGTGATAACGGATCACCTTGTCTTAAACCCCTCTCTCCTTTGAAATAACCATGAAGGGTTCCATTCAATGATATGGAATATTTAGTTGAAGAGATACATACCATAATCCAATTTATGAAATTTGCAGGAAAACCAAGGCCTACAAGCATCTCATGTAGAAAATTCCAACTTATAGTATCAAAGGCCTTCTTAATGTCAATACTCAGCATAGTTCTTGGAGATATGTGTTTCCTATTGTAGCTCTTCACAAGCTCATTTGCAAGCAAAATATTACTTGAGATATGTCTACCTTTGACGAATGCAGATTGAGCCTCATTTATTAGATAACCCATTACAGTGTTTAGCATGTTAGAGAGGATCTTTGAAATTATTTTATAGAGGCAGTTGCAACAAGCAATAGGCCTAAAATCAGATGGGGTCTTAGGGCATTTCACTTTAGGAATCAAAGTGATAGAAGTAGAATTGATCACTCCCATAATTTTACCAGATTGAAAGAACTCAGAGATGGCCTTATTTACCTCATCACCTATGATACTCCAAGATGATTTATAGAAGGACATACCAAATCCATCTGGCCCCGGAGCTTTGTTATCATCCATAGAAAAAACTGTATTTTTAATTTCATCACTGGTAACAGCAGAGGAAAGAGTATTTGCTTGAGCTTTACTTAAACAGGGACCATTTTTGATGATATCTTTATCAGTTTTGGCAGTTAGTGTACTTGAGCCCATAAGATTCTTGTAAAAATCAAGAAGCTCTTGAATGATCATACCTCCATCAGTGATTCTATCCCCCGCCCTGTTGTATAACACCAAAACTCTATTGAGATTCCTTTTAGCTTTGATAGCAGAATGAAAGTAGGTTGTATTTCTGTCACCCTGTAAGCACCACTGAATTCTGGATTTTTGCTGATAGAAAGACAGTTCACAATCCAATAGCTTATTGAGTGTAGTAACACAGAATTTTTCCTGAGCAATTAAGTCAGGATTTAGAGGATCAGAATGTAAAATTCTTTGAGCATTCTCCAAATTAACTCTTGCTCTGTTAACCTGTTCACTGATATTGTAATAACTTCTTTTGTTGAGATCCTTGAGAGCAGTCTTCAATTTTTTCAATTTGCTAACAATAGAATACATTGAACAGCTTGATACTTGAGTTTGACAAATAGAAGTGACTAAGGGTAAGTAGCTGTCATGTTTGATCCACATCTTGAAGAATTTAAATGGTTTTTTCCCTTGCACACAATCATCATATATAGACACCAAAGCTGGGGAGTGATCTGAGCAATTAGGTAGCAAGTATTCAACATGACTAGAGTTGTGAAAATTTAGCCATGCATCATTTACCAGAGTTCTATCCAGTCTACTCCATACCCTGGAACTAGCCTCTTGTTTGTTATTCCAAGTGAAAAAACAACCTTCGGTTTTCAGGTGAGAGAGCTGACAGCTGCCAATGAAGTTACTGAAATCAATTGTTTCAGCATCTGTAACCACTGCTCCACCAAGTTTATCCTCACTTCCAGTTATAGCATTAAAATCACCAGATATGATCCATGGTTTATTACCAATAGATTGATGAATCTGCTTTAGCTCTGACCAGAGAGATTTCCTGTTATCAATCTGATTATATCCATATATGGAAGGAATGCAACAATCAATTCTTTCATCTAAAGATTTAACTGAGCATGTGATGTGTTGAGGAGAATAACTGTCAACCTGAATATCCAATATATTTGGATCCCATAGGATCATAATTCTTGCTTTACAAGAGTTAAAATCATTAGAAAACCAGTTCCAATTGCTAGCAATTTTTTTGGTTATTACTGGAAGCTTGCATGCCTTTACTTTTGTCTCAATGAGAGCCATGAAAGAAAGATGATACTGTTGAATATGTAGCTTAACTACATGTTGCTTAGAGGACTTATTTAGTCCTCTAATATTCCAAAAGGAGAAGTTCATGAAATTGTACCTCCCCCCCAATCCACAGTAGAGGGGTCATCTCCCATAAGATGAGCAAAAGAATTCTCTAATGCTGGAAACATTTTGAGGCCAGATTTTTGTCCTGGTCCTGTCCTGATATTTCTCAGAGCATACACATGATTTACTCTTTGTGAGCAACTGCCTTTATTTCCAGAAGAACTCCCAAGACCCTGTACAGCTTGCACATAATTTGAGTTCTTTTCTCCCACCAAGTCTGTCCCAGTGTTTACAACATCAGAGTTTTGTACCTGAACATGCACAACATGCACAACTTTGGCTTGGCTCATAGACACATCTTCTGCTTTATCCATTTGTGAGGCTTGCAAACTGATACCTTCCCCCTTCTGAGCTTGAACATGATATCCTGAAATATCAGTTTTCCCATCCTTATTCCCAGATATAACTTTTGGAACCCACCTCTGAGTTATAGGGCACTTTTTACAGAATTTTGTATCATGCCCCACAATCTTGCAACTATCACACCACTTTAGCTTTAATTCATAGATCACTCTTTGATTATAACTCCTACCATTTGGTCCATGAATTGGAATAATATCAGGAAGAGGAGAGGGCATATGAACCTCTACCAAGACCCTAGCATAAGCAAGTCTTTGTTTACTGGCAGTTAATTTGTCTGTAGCAATAGGCTTACCAACATGACTAGAAATCTTACTAATAGCATTTGAACTCCACAAATTAAGCCTTAGCCCAGGTAGCTGAATCCACAGAGGATATACATGCTCATTTATCCTTTCAAGGTCATCATCATTATTCCAAATTTTCAGTAAAAGAGGTCTAGAGCCAAAGAACCACGGGCCATTCATAAGAATATCCTCCATTTCCATTTTATTCTTGAATTTAAACAGAAACAGTCCAGGCTTAAGTAAACAGAGTTTAGGAACTGACCAGTGAGCCCAAGCTTTTTGAACAAAATTTTCCATGGCTTTAAATTTGACATTTAAGCCTATTACTTGACCAATTAAAGAGAATTGCCAACTTTCATTACCTTCATTCCATTCCTCTTCACTAAAAGTCACAAATTCATTATTCTCAGGAACCACAAAGTTCAAATTCATACCATTTCCAGATTTCCTGTTGTCTGCAAACAGACTAACCCAGCTTTTCTTGTTGCCTGGGTCAGGAAATTCTGGTTTCTTCCCATTATCTATGTGATGTTCGGGATCAACAAAAGCATTTGTATTCAATTTACCAGTTTTAGTATCATCAAGATCGTTCTCATTTAATTTCAAAGGAACTGGAAAATCATCAAGAACTGATCTCGAATTGCTCATCAAATCATCAAGAACTGATCTCGAATTGCTCATCAGATTTACGTTAGCAGATCTAGGAGAATTCAAGATTAATTGATCTTTATAAGAATCTATACCAATTTCAGCCTCATCAGCCCATGAAACCTTACCAGATCTGCAAGAATTTGAAGAACCTGGATTGCGGTTGCCTTCAGATTGAGCCACATCAATCGCCAAAGGAGAAATTAGATTCCTACATGAGCCTGAAGTAGAATCATTCAAGATATCTGCCATTAGTTTCTTCTTCCGCTCTCCTTTAGGTCCTGTTGATCCCATCTCCTGCAAAAATTCATGATCCTCTTCAATCGATCCAGCATCAGAATCAAGAGGAAGAACAGATTTCGAATTTGATGCACTAAATCTAATTTTTAGTAATTTTTCCCATTATTTTCCCCCTTTTTTGCCATCTCAAATCACGGCGGGAGCATAGTTTAGCAGAAATAAAATCGCCTGCTAAACAGCACATAACCGCCCATTTTTTGTTCCTGATCTCTGCCAGCTAGTTATTAGGATTTAAGCTGGCACAAAATAACCCTAGATTAGGGATCATAACCCCTCATTTACAGTTGTTGTACTTTTATAATTTGGCCCATCATCAAATTATAATTACAACCTGGTATCTGCACATTTAGCTCATATTTCATTTAAATACCCATTAACCTAAATTGATTGATCACTTGAAGTGGGTTATCTTTAATGATAGCAATACACATTGATGAAATATTTGTGCCCACAAATAGATTTAATTAGATTTAAATCCAACATCCACCTGTCAAAATTTTCAACTATCGCATAGATTTGATAAATCAAGATTTTTGCTAATATTTTTTTAATAATAACTGAATAGGGTAAGTGTTAAATTTTGATTTGTATAAGATGGACAAATATCTTCTACTCATTTAGGCCGATGCAAGCTCAACTCAATAAATAATATTATTCACAAAATGTCTACTTTTGGTCATGTACAAATTACGATTATTTATATATTATTGAACATCAGCTAATTGAGTTTGGATATAGTCAAGTGAGTATCAATGAGATTTATTCTCAACACACGATCGAAACCCTACAAGTCTTGATAGTTTTTGTCATCATCCAGACAAAAGCATAAGAGTGATGATGTCTCACAATAACCCCAAACAATTTCCTTTTTATCTGTGTTTGTGCAGATTTAAAGCCGAAATCCTGATTGGATAATTTATCCGAATTGACAAATCTACATTTACGTGTGCCTGATTATCTACATTTATTGTAAATACTTTTAGTCAATAGTGTAGACTATGTATCTCAACATAATTCACAATATCTGGAATCTTAAAACACGCTGCTTGCTTTCTTACATCAAGACTTTAACCTAAGCATCAAATAAATGTCATGGGGGCAGTCACTTCTGATAATTTCCTTCTTTTTCTTTTTTTTTCCCTTTTTTTCTGATTTAAACACGCATCTTATCACTTGCAATGTCCAGGAGGAAAGCTGCAGTGAATACTGATGTATTTATTGACAAGTTAAGTGCGGGAACTCAAGGATAGGTGAGACCAATAAGAGATCTAGTGCGAGTGGGCACGGGAACAACACACATATGTTGCATCTGGCTTGTAGAGAGGTGGAAAACAAATCATGGTCATGTCTGGTCCCTGACAAGTGACACGTATGAGATGGCGATATCCGCTTGTAGACGAGGGGTGCACCAGCCAGCTCCTTCTAGGAGAGCTGCGGGTTGAGCTCAAGAACAACAGGAGGACACGCCAAATATCAGGTTCAACATAAAAAAATTAAGAAGATATGTTTTGATTTGGGTTACGAGAATCTCTCTAGCCACACAAGAGAGGTTGAGCTAGCCACAACGACCCTCGTTACAGCGAGAATCATGAAGCATCCGAGCAGGGGGGTAGGAGCTCCAATTTAGGGTGAAATCTTACCAACGCAAGACGCTAGAGACGAAATATCAAGACATCGCCAAATGATAAATCTTCAAGGTGACTTTGGCATCACAACCAAGGTTGAGCTTATAGAAATTATGTCTTGATTATGGTAACTTCTGTGCAACTGTTGGCTGTGTTATCTACAGTAGAGGGAGAAAAGATAATTTGTCTTCAAACAATAGTCCCACATGGACTAATTTAGTGTATGAGTGATTGTTTAAATTGGTTCTCCTCTTTACCCCTTGAGGGTTCCAAAAAGGAGGGTGTTTTTGAGTGTTCAATTTGTTTGGGCTTTGGATAACACACGCGTGCCTGCGCGCCCGCCTCGCCGTTTTTTCGAATTTTTGTTTTGATTTTTACATTTTTATTTTTTCTTTGATTTTTTTCATCTTTATTTTTACCTTTTTCTTTTGACTCGGCAATTAACAACGGCTAGATCGTGCGCACGTTTTTGGAGAACGTGCGAACGACTTCACGAATTTAGCGAACGTGATTTGTTTTCCAGTGGGGAATTTAAACAGGTTACAATTTCTAAAACCTTATAAATACTGCCTCTATCAGTTCGTAATACATAGGAACGAAAAGAAAAGCCTTCTCTCTTCTGTCTTCTAAAAACAAAAAGCTCTACTCCCTCTCAAAATCTCTCACTACAAGAAATCAGGTCTTTAATGACCAAAATTAGTGAAAGGACTATTAAACTGTCATTAATGTGTGTAAAATAACGACGGTTTTAAAAACCGTCATCGAGTTATCACAAACATGAGAGTAATGATGTGAGATGTGATAACTGTTTTCTATTCCCTTTATTGATTTGGTTCTAATACCATTATTATTGGGCCTCCTAAAAGGAGAATGAGTCTATTACCTTCATTAATCATAACTCCTAATCTTAATAGGAGTACTAATCAAAATAATATAAAAAACCCGAAACCCAAACCTCCCTCTAACCGCAACTATTTAATAAAATAAACCCTGGATTAAAATTTTGATCTAATGTCCCTAGTTATCTAACTCCCGTTGTCTTCATCTCCTTAGTCTTGCCAATCATCAAGTGCGTCGCCGCAGCGTCACCCGCCCGTTGCCTCAGCGCAGCCCGAGCGTCGACTAAGTGCCACCCAAGCACCATTTATGTCCCAGTCCTAATGACGAGTCTGCATTGTCCTAGTGCTGCCCCAGCGCCAGCGTAGTCCAACCACCCCCACATCATCGCCCCAGCCCCATAGTCACCCCATGCTCGACGGTAACATAAGACAACCATTTTTGTTTGTTGTTATTGCATTCTAGTACATATAGTTTCCTCTAATTTGCACTTATGTCATAAAGTACCCTATACTAAAACTACCCTATAGCTTTTTGTTTGGTATAAATTGCACTTAAGTACCCTATATTTCCCCTCACTTATTTTTGGTAGCATTTTATACCATAAAGTTTAAATATTTGCACTTGTATACCTTCACTTGTTGCATTAGCACTTGTATACCTTAAAGTTTTGAAAACTTACACTTAAATACCCTAAAGTTATTAAAACTAACACTGAACTATCTTGCCCTATGCAAATTTGAGGGTATTTATCTATAAATTTTAAAAACTTTGGGATATTTAAGATCCACCTTTATAAACTTTATGTTGATTTAGTGTAAGTTTTAAAAACTGTAGGGTATATAAGTGCTACTAAAAATTAGAAAGGGTATACATGTGAAAATTTTAAAAAGTTTAAGGTAGCTACCAGAAATAAGTATATGGTTATATAAGTACATCATAGTTGAAACAATAAGGTATTTAACTACAATTAACTTTTTTTGTTTCTAATGACGAGCATTTTCTCGTCGTGCTCTTCTCATTGGAACACGCACATGTATAAAACTTATAATTTACAGTAAAGGGACTAAAATAGATAATAATAACATAAGTTTTTAAGGAATTAAACTAGTAATAAAAAATTTTTACTTTTTAGGTGTAATTTTTAAAAACTTTAGAGTATTTAAGTGTAAGTTTTAAAAAATTTCGGGCATATAAATGCTTTCCAAATACAAGCAAGGGTATATAAGTCTGAATTTACATTAGGGTAAATAAGTGTTGCCAAAAATAATTGCGGGTATACAAGTGTAAAGTAAGGGAAATTATATGGTATTTAAGTGCAATAACTTTAAGATTATTCCTCCTTGAAATATCATCGCTCTTACTTCTTGTCCGCGTTGGTGCTATTTGTTTCCTTCCTTCATTTGAAGCTTGTCCACCTTCTATTTGATGTTCCTACAAAAAAATTAATATGACTTCAAAACCAATATATCATATGTGGTATTTACTTAAGTTACATGCATTTCAAATGATTATTTCTTTAGTTATTCAAACATACTTGTCAAGCTTGGACTCGTTTTATTAGTTATAATCCTAGCTCTTACGTCACATGTGCTTTGAAAGGAAAATGAGTTCTTTTACTAATTTGTTATATTTACTAATTTGTTATATGGTAATATTTAATCATGTGAAATAAGGTTTTCTATGGTAGAGTGCATGTATTTTCATACCAAATTATTTAATAACTTGATATAAAGACATGTGAATTAATGTTATTTGTAATCCTACATGATATCTTGTTGACTATGTTTGCTTTATGCATTACACCAATTCTAACATTGTGAGGGTGTTTTTATATATGTTCCACGTTGACCAATGATTACATAAATAAATAGTTTCTAAATGACACCATATATAGGTGAACTTCTTTTCCTTTAGATACTGAATGGCCCTACATCTGAACATATGAGTCTCAAAATAAAATTAAGCATTTCTTTGTGTTTAGTTTTTGACGAGGTTGAAATATTGTTTAGGAAATTTTAGTATATTGCTTGAAATGACACCGAATAAATATTGGATGGACCTAGTAGATGATGATAGACTTGATCCAAAATATGAATAAGGGGTTGATAAGTTTTTAGACTATGCATATGAGAAGTTGTTGGATAGTTTCAATCAAAAGGATGTCAACTTTGAAATTCGATGCCCATGTGTTAAATGTAGTAATATGACGTCTAGTAATCATGAGTCAGTAAGGACCCACTTAATTGTTCATATAATTATTAAAAACTATAGATTTTGGTGTCATCACAGTGAAAGACAGAGTGAGTCCATATCGAAGTCTGATGCAGAATAAGAAGAAATGGCAGAAGAAAGCCAGACTGACGATGAAATGTATGAAATGATTGGAGATTTATTTTACAATTCAGCTAACGTTGTTGCACCTGATGCTACGTTAAGTTGGGATATTCTTGAGCAGGAACTAGATGGACATGCAAAATAATTCAACGGTCTTTTAGGTGACTATGAGAAACCTTTGTATGAGGCTCTAAATGTTCAAAGTTATTTGCCTTAGTAAAACTGCTGCACATAAAGAGCCTAAATAGGTGGTGCAATAAATCATTCATAATGTTGCTCTAGTTTTTGATGAGTAGCTATTGCCAGGGAATCAACACTGCCTAATTCGTATGACAAGGCCAAAAAGTTGATCCGAGACCTTAGCCTATCATATGAAAAAATTGATTTGTGTCCATTCTCTTGCATGTTGTTTTGGAAAAGTGAAGAAGGTCTTGATACGTGTCAGAGATGTGGTGCTTCTAGGTGAAAACTTAATAAACATGGAAAAGTCATCAAGCATAAGGCAAATGGTAAAAAATACCACAAAAGATATTGCGATACTTTCCTCTTAAGCCACGATTACAAAGGCTTTACATATCTTCGAAGATAGAGTCTAATATGAGATGCCACCATGAAAGACAAGTTGAGGATGGAGTGATGAGGCATCTAGCTGACTTTGAGGCTTGGAAAAACTTTAATGAGCTATATGAAAGCTTTGCCGAAGAGCCCCGAAATGTTAGGCTTGGTCTTGCAAGGGATGGTTTCCAGCCTTTCACAAATTCAAAAGTTTCATATAGCATATGACCTGTTTTACTTGTACCATATAACTTACCATCATGGATGTGCATGAAGCAATCCAATTTTATTTTATCTATGCTCATTCATGGTCCAGCTGGTCCTGGAGATGCTATTGATACCTACTTACAACCATTGATAGAAGCACTAAAGGAGTTATGGGCCTCAGGCGTTCGAAGATATGATGTATCTTTCAGAAAGAATTTTATTTTACGTGCATCACTAATTTGGACTATTAATGATTTTCCTGCTTATGCAAATTTATCTGGATGGAGTACTAAGAGGAAATTAGTATGTTCTTGTTGTAATAAGCACACTCACTCTATCAGGTTATCTAATGGAGGCAAGCAGAGCTATATGAGACATCATCGTTATCTTGATGAAAATCACAGCTGGAGAAAGAATAAGAAATCATTTGATGGCACTAGGGAGAGAGTATGTAGCGCCGAAGCTGACCGAAGATGACATCCTTAAGCAGGTGGAAGATCTTATAGGGACCACCTTGACCAATCATCCTGAGAAGAAACTAAAAATATCACACGAAAGACGGGGAGATAATTGAAATAAGGAAAGTACTTTTTTTATTTTCCATTTTAGAGAACCCTCTTATTGCGACATTATTTAGATGCCATGCATATTGAGCAGAATATTTGTGATAGTCTGCTAGGAACAATCATGAGCATTAAAGGGAAGACAAAGGATAATATCATAGCTCGTCTCAATTTACAAGCAATGGATTTAAAACCGAACTTACATCCAATCCAGAGAGGAGATAAACTTATGATGCCAGCAGCTTGTTATACTTTATCCCAAGAAGAGCAAAACAAATTTTGTCGATTTCTAAAGGAGTTAAAAGTTCCAGATGGATTTTCATCCAATATTTCTCAATGTGTAAACCTTAAAGTGCATAAGATTTTGGGGTTAAAGAGTCATGATTGTCACATTTTTTTATAGCGCTTGATTCCTGTATCGATTTGTGGCCTTCTTCTTGCAAAAGTGTGTGAACCAATTATTGAACTTTCCATATTCTTCACTATATTATGTGCCAAGACATTAAGGGTGGATGAACTAAAGGAAATTAATGAGAAGATTCCACTTATGTTATGTAAACTTGAGAAGATTTTTCCACCTTCAATTTTTGATGTTATGCTGCATTTAGTAGTTCATTTAGCATCTGAAGCCATACTTGGATTGTTTGTGTCGGGAACAAATTTTATTACAGAATTTATTACAAACGTTTGTCGATTATAATGGAAACAAAAGAGTGAGCTTTGTGCTTTGTAAAACTTCTCTTTACAATAAAACAAGATTAAGAGGGCTCCCTAGAAACGCACGCAGGAACGTTTATCATTCGCTGCTTGTGTAGGATCTTTGCCTATGTCGGGGGTGCGTTAGCCCGTGGACGACCGATTCACAGATCCAGGTTGATTCGAAGAAGGCTTAGGATCGATGTTTCATTTTAGAAATAAGGACAGAAGTGGATATCTCAACAAGGTAAGATAAAACACTATTCTCAAGATAAAGTCAAAGCTTAGATCTCGAGGAAATGCCGAAGACTTTGAAGATGCCTTGAAAACAATGCAAGACTCTCTCTCTCTTGCTCAAAGTTTACCAAAAAACCTCAAGTCTCTGCCTAGAATCTGCTTGGTTTCCGTGCATATGGGTGATATGGAAGCATTTATAATCACTAGAAGTAGTTACTGAAGGTAGAAAGTCAAAACAAAACCCAACTAACATCCTTCATTTATGAGACACGTTCTGTGTCTCAGAAGAAGGAGTTCAGCCAGTCCATTTTGTAACTGACTTCCTATGTTTAAATGTCATTATTTCTGCAGTTATGAGCGTGCTTTTTATTTGTAGTGATCCTCCCACGTTCACACACGATCCCTAGTAGTTATGAAGCTACGTGGACCGTTCAAAACCCAAGAAAATTATCAACGGTAGTGTGAAACTCTCCTATAGTTTCTGAGATAGTTTTCGTGTCTCGAAAACTATAGATTGTCTCATAGTTTTTGAGACACATTCCCTATCTCAGAAACAATGAGCAACTTTGTAGTTTCGTAGACACTTTCTTGACCTCAGAAATTCCACGCTTCCTCGTAGTTTTACATTTTTGTGCATTCCTTGTATCGGGTGATCCTTTTTGACTCAGATGATGACGTTTATCACATTCTTTTCATCTCGAGCTGTGTTTAGTAATCTATAGGTAATTTTTAACGCCTACAGATACCCCCTCCAAAGTATTTCAGCCTTATTCTTTTATAGAGGAGGCTAGAATACTTTGGATATGATATGTCTAGCCTTCAATTCGTTAACTTCCTCAGCTTTTGGTTGATCTAGTATTTTATCGAATAACCAAAATTCTTTCGGTGCTGCATTTATCGTCTGACCGTTGTCGAAATCTTGAACTGAGACTGGCGTGTTGATATATGAATTAGCCTATATCGTTGGATTGATGTTGAAATGATCATCTTCATCAGGAGTTTTGTATCTGAATCATGATTGAACTCCCTAGAACTATCCTTTGACTTGGATTTTTTTTTCTGAGCCATATTTTGGCGAAATTATGGATGTATTGACCGGCGTCGGCTTTCATTACAACGCGTTGACTGGAATTGGTCTTCGTCGCGGCGTAAACACAGCTTATACTCATACATAACTAGAGTCTACATAGTTTAAGCTCTTAAGGCATTAGAGCATGGATAATTAGTTTATACTTGTGTAATCATCGTAGTTTTCAGGAGTCAGTTTAACCTCGTGTACCCATTGGAGGTTTAAGGAGATGCCGTTTATACATGTATACTCATTGAAGTGTCGAAACATACTGAAAATGGGTCGAGGATGCCACACAAACGAAACCCGAGGACTCGTAGAACTAGGACTTTGTGTGAGATAGTTTCCACTATCCTGCACATCCGAGACAGTCGTACTATCTCGGTAGTGCGAGATAGTGTCGACTGTCTCGCACGAAGGCGGAAAGCCGATTTCTAAGGCTTTTTAAGCTTGATACTTAGGCTTTTTCCACCACTTCAAGCCACCTCTTTGCATTCAAAATTCCTCTAAAAAGGTTTTCAAAACCTTCTCCTTCCTTTGCCTTTAGTTTTGGTTTGGATCTTGCTTGAAAGGGTCCTTCAACTAGGGTTTTGAATTTGTTCTTCATGGTAACTCATTCTACTTCAATCTCTTTTCATCCAAGCTTATTTTTTCCTTGATTCTTGATGAAAACTGATCCCCTAGATCATATCTTGGATATTTTCATGATTTTGTTTGATTTTAACCCTAAAACCCTAACTTTTTGTAGGATTTTCAGTTAAAAATTGCATTTTTACCATGTCTCCCAAGAGATCTCGCGTTCCTCGAGGTGGATCGACATCTCAACCGGCTAAGAGAGAGGATCCCTCCATCGCTTTATATTGAAGTGATATCCCTTAACTTTTGTTAATTCAAAAGTTAGAATTTTTACCTATGTCCTCGTTTTCCTTTCTTTGCTGGGCATTCGTGAAGAGCCGGTATCCTCCTTTATGGGGATTGACGCTAAAAAGATATTGTTTTGCTTGGTCAAAAAAGATATTGTTTTGCTTGGTCAAAACACATCTCAAGGCAAAATGGGTGATTTTATATTGTCTCGCACTTTATTAGGCAGGGGTATGTCGTCGCAATGCTTATACACGATGATGTACGTTGCCTCTCGTGCATGAAATAACTGAAATCATCTCAGCAACACAAGGTGGTGACTCTATTTCGTGGGTTTACGGGATGAGTTCGAATCCTTGTTTTGCCTTAAGATATCCTTTTAACTACATTCCAATGGATATATTTTCCTTTTTTAGACAATTTCCCATCCATGGCCTTTTCTGATAGAGAAATGACCGGTCAAAGTGGCATTGCCTATGCTTCTTTTGATGGGAGTCCTTTTATTAAAGAGGCTCCTCAATTTAATGCTGATTGTCCAGAGGACGTTCTCGAGTTCATTCACCAAGAGAGTCGTCGTGTTTTACGTCAGCTGATTACTAACATTCTGCTGGCCAAGTATCAGAATTCGAATGAACATTCAAGGAAGTCCCAGTATATGTTTGGAGACTCTATAGAAGATCCCAAGAAGCTTTCATGTGAGCCAGAGTAGTGGTTGAATGAGCACGATGGACTATTTAGTTATCTACCTCCTATTCCTCGGCATTATTCCCTTATTCATCTTAGAAATCTAGCAGTGACTAGAGAGATGTCTTGGAGGCTGACGAAAGATCACGAGCATGTGCATTATGGGTTTATTGGTAGGGATGCTTAGACCCTAGGCTAAAGTGATAGGAATTCTGTTAGAGGGCTTCATCCAGGTATATTAGGCCAGGACAATTTGCCTCATAATGAGCTGATGATTAAGGCGAGCACCATAAAGAACCATTTAGCTAGATTGGGGAGAGAGCTTTCGGTTAAGAAATTTAGGTGCTTTGGATGGGTCCACTCTTCCGCAGATAGGTGGTGGACAAGAATGACAAGTTATGTACTCAACCGTTAAGGAAGGGAGCTATCTGATAAAGGATTATTTATCCCCATACGAGCTAGCATGTACGGCCTACCGATTAGTGTTGACCACTTCTTCGCTTTATTTGAGACTTACAACCAAGATACCAATACTTTCGTGACTAAAAATGGAGAACTAGGTCTTCCTCTCTATGAGATGATGAAAGTGTCCGATTTGCGGATGGGGGATTTGTCTTACCAAGAATATTTCCCAACAGTCAGTTAGTTAAGCCGAATGAGGGAAATAGCCACCATAGCTCATGATATTTTGTGGGAATTGACTTGTCACTATGACATTGACATGGCTGAGACGGATGTAAAAGCCAAGAAGAAACTTTCACAAGTTAGCTTAAAATAGTTTGCGGACTATCTTTTTAAGAATCTTGAGATCCATTCAGGATATGAAGTGTGTGAATTGCCACCTCTAATCCCATCTGAGATTAATAAGTTGTTGGTGAAAATGAATGCTTAGTCATATACCATTCATTCAGCTGAAGGAGGATTCCCCAAGGGCACCAAATTTGAGTCTTTCTTATGGCAAGCTCAGAAAAGGATTACGCCATCGACTCTCTTAGTTGGGTATTTGGCAATATGGTTGAAGAAGTGTGTATTCCCCTACCAGCCTTCCGATGCATTACCAATTAAGGTCTTATATCTCGTAGTTTAGTTAGCAATTGGATGTAGACTCTCTCTGCTCCCGACCATGATTGCAGATATTCACAGTGGGCTTCGCCACCTGGCCACCACTTTCACACAAGAAGGGAAGAAACCTTCGAGTATGATCCCAACCACAAAAATAGAATTTCCTTACACCTATTTAATGGCATGATTAGTCCTTCACCGGCCCGATATGATGCCAGTGCCTGAAGTTGAAGACCTAGATCTTCCATTGTTACAGATCCTAGAAGGGTGTAAATGGTCAGTTAGGCAATGGCATGAAGTGTCTAGGTAGTTCATAGTCCACAAGTGTTAGGAATTTTTTCCGTGCTTTCCTCAAATTTCTGGAACTTATATTGATATGCTTAAGGATGAGGAAGAGCCGAGAAGAAACAAGACTAGTTTGGACGTGGGATGTTTTAGATGGTTGATAAATATTCGTCCTGGTTATTGAGTGTTCAAGGTTAAGAATGTTTATAGTATTGAGTCGTATTTGCCCTGTAGATTTGCCCGTTAGTTTGGTTACGACTAACTATACGTAGGTAACCCGAACAGATGGCTGAAGACCTGTGGATGTTTGATTGATGGTGCCCAGGCCTGGTTCTGGAGTATAAGTAGTTGCACTGATGCCCAGTTTAGCCTTCCTGCAGCTGTGCCTGGTTAACAAATGACCTTCTTGTACTGCAAATGGCTCATATCCGCTAACACTACCACAAAGAAGAAGAGAATTTTAGAGTAGGAAGTGGAGACTGCGTCCAGACTTGCTACTGAAGCAGTTTAGAAATCGTGTTGCCATAGAAGGGGAAAAAGCCAATTGGATCCTCTAGTAATGGAAAGCAAATTGTTAATTCTGATGACAGTGAGGAGGAACTCTTCACTGATATGGCTGAAACATCTAAGGAGGAGGGTGAAGCTGAAGGTGCAGGAACCGGGAATGATGATGAAGATAATATGACGGGTCTTCCACAATCTTTCTTTCCAGGGGGAGATGAGAGCTCTCTTGTGGCTCACATGACTCACCATGTAGATCAGCCTAAATCAATGTGAGCTCCTAAAAAGATGAAGGAAAAGGTTATCTTAACCTATCTTAATCAGATGACAGTTAGATACCACAGCGAGGACGAGGAGGAAGAAAGAGATACAATGCCTCTTATCAGAAGAAAGAGACCTCGATCCTCGACTCCTGCTCAAGCTCAAGCTCAGGCTTCCCCAAAAGCTGAATGACATTCAAAATATCGCCATGAGAGATCTGATACTCTGGGAGAAGCGCATCCGTCAAAAAGGACTAAGGTGGTCATGCACCAACGACGTACCCCTTTACCGGTAATGGAAGACGAGCCGATCCACAATATTCATGTTGTGGAAGGAGGTAATATTTCGTCTTCACCTTTATTCCACTATGTTGTTTTTAGATTTGTTGAACTTATTTTGCACTTTGTTTTCATAGGGGACCTTGAAGAAGGTGAGATTTCATACGGACCCTATTCTCCCGAACTTACGCGTACCGAGGAGCAAAGTTTTGTCCAGCAAATGCACAAGGCAATAGCTGATGAGCTTGTCGACGTAGGGCCTGCTTGAGAGTTCGGGGTTCAACTCAAGCCCCCTATCACAGTCACTCTAACGGCTTCCAGCACAGGTACAAGTATTTTCCCATTCGGAGGATATTTTTAAGAGATGAGTGAATCGGAGTGCGTACCTCCTCTAATGGTTTTTGTGCTTCATCTTATTTTAGAGAAATTAAAACAAGCGAGTACCAATGCCAGAGCTACAGAACTCGTCGCCATGGCTGAAGGTAAAGTTGGCTTCCACTTGATATGGATTCCTATATATATATATGTATATATGTATATATATTAAAATATATATATATATATATATAATATTATATATATATATATATATATAATATATTATTATACACACACCAACACACACATATACATATATATATTATATATATATATATATATATATATATATATATATATATATATATATATATATATATATATATATATTATAATATATATATATAATATACACGCTCATGATTTGGTTGGTTATGATGAGGAGCAACTGAAGAAGAAGTCAATCATGAAGCTAAGGTCGCGGGATTTTGATGAACACACTGATACAAGTCGCCGTGCGAGCACCTTTGATCGCGGAATTATCAAAGGTGGATTTGAGAAGAGGATACAGAAACACAAGAACAATTTGTAGGCGTATAAAACTGCTTATGGGTCACTTAACAAAGCTCGGCACGACGATTCGACAAACCAACGAACCATCGGGTGACGTATCTAAAACACGAGTGTTAATCCGCAAACACCGAAGCCAAGTGACACGCAACGAAGCGGATTAACGAGGCTCGACGAGGCTAACGACCGCATTGTTATATATATATATAGTTATATATATATATATATAATATATATATATATTATATATATAATATATATTAAATATAACACAACACACACACACATATACATATATATATTATATATATATATATATATATATATATATATATATATATATATATATATATATATATATATATATATTATATTATATATATAATATACACGCTCATGATTTGGTTGGTTATGATGAGGAGCCACTGAAGAAGAAGTCAATCATGAAGCTAAGGTCCGGGATTTTGATGAACACACTGATACAAGTCGCCGTGCGAGCCCTTTGATCGCGGAATTATCAAAGGTGGATTGAGAAGAGGATAACAGAAACACAAGAACAATTTGTAGGCGTATAAAACTGCTTATGGGTCACTTAACAAAGCTCGGCACGACGATTCGACAAACCAACGAACCATCGGGTGACGTATCTAAACACGAGTGTTAATCCGCAAACACCGAAGCCAAGTGACACGCAACGAAGCGGATTAACGAGGCGACGAGGCTAACGAACGCACGCAAACACGGAATACATCCACTCGCGTGCGGAATTAAGCTAACGGTTCGGTGAGTTAACGAGTCATCCAACTGTATAACGGATTCGAACTCGAACTCCAAGGCGGATTACTGCCAAATCGGGATCCGGACTGCCAAATTAAGAGTTTAGATCAACGACGAAGCCAGATTTACTGCCATATTGGGATCCAGACTGCCAAATCAGAGTTCAGATCAATGACGAACGCGATTTACTGCCATATCGGATCCGACTGTCAAATCAGAGTCCAGATCAACAATAAAACTCGGATAAACACCGTAAAACCGGACAACGGACACAACGGCGAACACCCGGCCGCAAAACCAAGCCACCAAGGGTGCTCGGTGGCCGAGCCCCCAAGGGTGGCTCAGTGGCCGAGCCACCTCAAAATGGTGGCGTCGTGGGCCGGGACCACCCAGGGGTGGCTCGGTGGCCGGGCCACACTCAGATCTGGGCCCAGATCTGAGCCCAGATCCGCTTTCAGATGCTATAAATAGAGGAATAAGATCTCATTTTCAAGGGGTTGGAACTTTTGGAGCCGAAACTCTGCCGGATTGAGAACTGAATCTTGGAGTTTTGGAGTTTTGAAGACTTGGACATTTTCAGATCTGGTTCTTAGCGAGCATCCACGTCAAAAAAGGCAGGAGTTCGAGAGAGAAAGATCAGATCTAAGATCCACACGGTAATACTCCGGATCAAAACTTGGTTTTTGATCCCGAGAAGGCTATTATTTCCTTGGTGAAATAGTACCCCCGGCTGTTATTTCCTTCGTGAAATAACACCCGTCATACCGTGTAGATCCGACCGGATCAAGATCTCGCGGTGGTCCACGGATTAACCCCGACGCAGGCGAAGAACCCACACAAGTGAGAGACCGCAAAACAGGATCTCGCGATTCGTTCGACAAATAAGGAAAGTTGTAATTTTTATTTCTTTTGATCTTGTTGTAACCGGATCTTATAAAAGACCGGATCTTTTGTAATCGATAAACTATTACTTGAGAAAGCAATGGAATCGAAGAAAACAATTTTTTCCGTGAACAATCTGGCGACCACAGTGGGAGCCACCGATCTCGCTGTCGAGATCGTTGCGTCGCAGCCGCGGATGGCGACCACAGTGGGAGCCACCGATCTCGCTGTCGAGATCGTTGCGTCGCAGCCGCGGATCTCAATCCCAGTCGAGGAGGAGGTCGAGTATGAATTCGACCAGCAAAAGTTCGAGGAGTATCTGTTATCCTCGTCCGGATACACCTCCCCCCGCAAGTCCAAGAAGTTCTCCTCCAGGAGAAAGATTCGTTGGTATGAAGAAGTACAGAACGCCAACAAAGCTCTCACCCCAATTGACGCCAAAGTTGCATCGGGTGAAGTTCCGCCGACCTCCAACCAGGTCAACCCTGTTCTCGCCGATGCCTCCACCGTTGAGGGCGTTGTGACTCTCTCGAAGAGAGCCCGCCAGAGGCGACGTCAACGCTTGGCGCGGCAACTCGCAAAAGCGATGGAGTCCACGGACGGGATCCGCTACAACGTGGATCTGAAGAACAGGAGAGGCAAACAGCCTCAACAAACAATGAATGGCAGCTCCTCCAAGCCGCCAACGAATGAATGGGTCCGTGTTAAACGGAATCGTTCAACGCTTGAAGAGCGCATTCGCAAGTGCCGCGCACTGTCAGCGCAAGCACGGGCTCAAGTCCAGGAAGCCCGCAGAAGATTGCAGAAGGAGGTGGCAAAGAAGCCGCCACCAACCCATCAAGTCTGGAGGCCGAAGTCTGAAGTGGCGATTCAGACTAAAAAGCAACTATTGCAACCTCCAGCAAAAGTTCAACCTCCAGCGAAAAACTATAAATCGCCGATAATTCCCATGGCTACTCCGGGAGATCACGCAGAATCATCCCGAAGAAAGAAGTCAGTTTTGGAGCGCCTCGGTCCACTTCCCGATGGACAATGCAAAGCTCCAGTTCAAGAACGTTTGGGCCCGATGAAGAAGCCCCGAACAACTCAACATGCTGGGGGTCGCCGCCACCCTCAACATGACAAAGAGATCAGGACAGCTACGCGCACCAATTTGCGCATTGAAGTCCAGGAGCCCGCTGAGAACTCACTCCCACAAAGGCATGTTTCGAGGCGCGTGACTTTTGAAAGCCCGAAGAAGGCAGTTCTCCCTCAGAAGAAAACATTGTCGTTTGATGACGATAGTGTTATACCTGAGAAGTCGTGCCAACACACGATAGATTACTCCGACCTTCAAGCAGACGAGTTGTACTATCATGTTGGGGGTACGAGTAAAACCAGGAAAAGAAGTCCTCGAGAACAAGAAACTCAATGCCCCTGTTCCAAACTCATTCGGGTAGTATTGTCTGAGTGTAACTGCATCAAGACAGTTCCTGAAAGAGTTTCGGTTGAGTGTAACTGCATCAAGACAGTTCCTGAAAGAGTTTCGGTTTTCGAAAGACTCAGTACCAAAACGCCTAAACCAAGGCCTAGGCGTTTCCGACGAAGAAGAACGATGGTAGAAGACGGAGAATTTTCGAGGGTCACCACTAATATGACTTGCAAAGGGACATCGGCACGGGATAATCTCGAGTCGATTCTGAAAGCACCCCGGCGTATAACCCGTTAGCAGTCTGGAACCATCAAACGAGCAACTTACGGTAGGATTCGGACAAGATTACATTCAGAAGATGAAGAATCAGATGCCGGCTCGGCGGTTGCATCAGATAATATGGTATCCAGCGAGGGACAACCCCGCGAGGCACTTATGATAAGTGCGGAACAAGTGGCCAAGATGCTTGAAGAAGCCATGGCTAAACAACAGGAGAGCTTCAGGTTCGAAATGTAGATGGCCATGCAGAATATGAGAGAAATGCATGACCAACAAATCCAAGCATTGACGAACCAGCAAGGCGAGCCAAGTCGTCGTAACCAGGTTAATCTGGAAGATGAAGACACAAATGTGAATGAAGCTCATAATGCCAATCATCCTCCTATCAATGCAGGGGGTGGTAACGATAATGCTAGCGAAAACACAGGTGAAAGCTTGAAGATCAAAAACCTCGAGAGCAAAATCAATACGTTGATTTCCGCTCAAGAGATGAAGAAGACGGGTATTTTTTGTCCATACCCAAGAGAATGGGAATCAATCCCTTATCCAGCGAAGTTCAATCTAATTAACTTCATGCCGTTTAATGGGATGGGTTCACCCACTCAGCATTTGATTTATTTCAAATCACACCTGGGGGTTATCTCTGGTAATGAGCCTCTAATAGTACGGTCCTTCGTTGGCACTCTTCGTGGAGCTGCCTTCGATTGGTATCGTCGCCTCAAGCCAGGAAGCGTGAATAGCTGGGACGACATGGAGACTAAATTCCTCGCTAACTTCTTCGATGACGACACCGAGATATCCATCGGGTCGTTGCTGGACGAGAAACAAAAAGACGGGGAATTGGTTGACACCTTCGTAAAAAGGTTCCGGAACAAGGCGATGAACTGTCGGGACCCGATCACTGAGGAGTTCATTCTCCAGACTTGCCACAACAACCTCGCGTTGGACGTGTTGGAAGCAATGGGGACAGCACCGTCCAAAACCTAGAAGGATTTGAAGGTCTGAGGAGAGCAAGCTGAGCGATTCCTCAGAAGGAAGAAGGCAGAAAGAGGCCAACAGGCAACGAATGCTCCACAACAGAATTTCGTCCCACGAGGGAAAGGTAAGGCATATGCTAATGCAGTTGATGCTAATCAAACTTTCCAATTGCAACCTCAGCAACAGCCGCAGCAACAAGCGCTACAACAATCTCGGTCACAATGGCAACAACGGCCTCAGAAGCAGAAATCTTCGGAGCCGAGGTTTCCTAAAGTGTACTCCTTCAAAGATGACGAAGTTCCCGACATCTTTAAGTACCTGTTGGAGAATAACAAAATCCAGCTGCCAGTGATCGTGGATCAAGAAGGGGCTAGCAAAGTGACGGATCCGAAGTATTGCGCATACCATAGAGCGGTCCATCACCCTACGAAGTCATGCTACCATCTCAAGGAAAAAATCCAGGCGTTAATTGATGTAGGTGTCATAACCCCGAAGCCGTCCAAGAATGTCGGAGCAAATACAGTGTCAATTAGCTTTGGATCAGTGCCCACAGCATGGTTTAAACCAGAACGCATTACCAAAGTTGGAATGAAGACAGTGAATGACGACCCATATGGACAGCGCCAAAAAGGAATTGTGCCACACACAGCCCCAAACGGCGAAATCCTCTGGGTTCATCCCGACCTAATTGAAGACGATCAGTGGACGACTTCCTCAACCAGAAAGGGTAAAGGCAAGTCCTGCAATGCTACCTTCGCGATCTTTGAAGAAGATGGTAATAAAGCTCCTACCTTCCCGCTTTCCGAAGAAGAACAAGAAGTCTTTGCCACTAGAAGCGGAAATGAGTATCACTTCAACTACCCATCACCTAGTGATCAGTTAGCTGAGCAGGGGGTGACTAAATGGGGACCAGCCAAAACTCTCACGGAGCTGGGGGTGATTACGACTCCTAGATCGGTTGAAGAAGCTCAACAACAGCCGGTTGATAAACAGAAAGAAAAGAGGCCCCAGGAGGTTCAGAATCCGAAGCAGTCTAGTTTCAACTGTCCGATTAGAAGAGATAAACCGAAAAGCTCGAACACTCCGCATGTCTTCGATATTATGGCTCAACTGGCTAACATTCCAGCGCGGATAACATTGTATGAGTTGCTACGGTTGTCCAAAGAAACAAGGAAGCATTGCAAGAAGCATTGGCCAATTCAGAAGTGTTCCTTACCCAGATCAAGCCGGCACTTGAAGAGCCAGAACTGTCAATTCAGCACTGTAATATAGCGGCTAAAAACCTTCCCTGTATTACCTTCACCAAAGAGGATATGCAGACGAAGAATTCGAACCATGATCGACCCCTATATTTCATTGGGTACATTGGCTCCAGCAAAGTCAACCGAATCCAAGTGGATCCGGGTTCCGCTGTGAGTATTATGCCGCTTCGCTTGATCCATGGCACGGACAGCGGAGAAGAAGCTGATACCGAAGCCGGATTTGATTACAATGGAGGTTATGTTTTAAACGACATTGTACCCTTTGTAATCAACCTTGACGATGAACAATCGTCAGAGGGCAGTTGTAACTGGCAACTTGCCAATAATGAAATAAATAACGATTTAGAGTACTCCCTGTCTCTTGATGATGTGATAAAAGAATTGTATGATAATCCCGATTTATATGCGCCGCTTCGATCGTCCTATATAGAAAAGAAACGCCTCCAGCATTCTTTCGGAACAACCTTGGTCATTCCTACCAAAATAGGAGGCGAAAGAGAAGTGATTTACGGTAAAGGAGAGGGCTCTCCATTACCAGATCATTTCTTAAGGGAAGATGAGAATGATGACAAACCTGGTCGGCATTTATCTAAGTATAGTCCGGAAGCGCGCAAGCTCATGGAAAAACAGGGATATGATTTCACACTCGGAGAAGGTCTATACTTCGATCGAGGTCCTCGTATTCCAGCCAAAGCGGCATATGTACCAAAAGGGAAACCCGATGATTATTATAAATACAGATGAGGGTTAGGGTATGAATCTTCTTCAGAAGACGAATATTGCTGGTTAATCAATGACCGATCATCTGAACAATACAAGGATGGATATCCGTCAGATTCCTTGGAATGGGATTCCGATACAAGTCTGGGGGAAGCATTCAAAGCCCTAATGGCGAACATGGCTACAGCTGATCCGTCCACAATGGAGAACGATGATCAAATGCCAACATAGGAAGACCCGTGGGTTCATCACCTGAATATGCAGTATGGTGATAGGTTCGAACAGAGAGAACCCCCCACTGAGGATAAAATAGTCCAAGTTAACATGGGTGACGAGGCCAAACCAAAGCCTATATTAATCAGCGATAGTCTCCCCCCAAATGAGAAGGAGGAATTAATTGCTCTCATCAGGGAATATATTGACGTCTTCACGTGGAACTATGAAGATATGCCAGGGCTCGACCCCAATGTGGCAATGCACCGCCTCGATATCAAGTCGGATGCCAAACCTGTCAAGCAACAATAAAGACGGTTTCGTCCACAGATTATGGAAGCCATTGAGGCAGAGGTTAAGAAATTGATCGAATCGGGATTTATCCGAGAGGAGCAACATCCAGACTGGCTAGCCAATATTGTTCCAGTCATGAAGAAGAACGGTAAAATTAGGATTTACATCGACTTCAGGGACCTGAATACAGCATGTCCAAAAGACGACTTTCCTCTCCCAATCACAGATATCATTATCGACAATACATGCGGATTTAAGAGAATGTCTTTTATGGATGGTTTTTCAGGATATAACCAAATCAAGATGCATCCAAATGACGAGAAGCATACAGCGTTCAGAACTCCCCTCGGTGTCTTTTGCTACACGGTGATGCCTTTCGGTCTAAAGAATGCAGGCGCCACGTACCAGCGAGCAATGACTAAGATTTTCCAAGAACATCTCAGGAAAACAGTCGAGTGCTACGTTGATGATTTGGTTGTAAAAAGCCGCAACAAAGAAGATCACATCAAGGACTTGAAGACGATGTTCGATCTCATGCGGAGTCATCAATTGAAGATGAACCCCACTAAATCCTTCCTTGGAATGTCCAGTGGAAAATTCTTTGGATTCGTCGTCACCACTAAAGGTATACATATCGATCCCGATAAGGTGAAGGCGATACATGAACTGCAACCCCCTAGAAATCTAAGAGAGCTCAGAGGGTTGCAAGGGCGGTTAGCTTACATCCGGCGGTTCATCTCAAATCTTTCTGGGAAATGCCAACCATTCTCTAAATTAAACAAGAAAGGGGTGTCATTTATTTGGGACGACGCCTGCCAAAAAGTATTCGAAGATATCAAAACATATCTGACGAATCCTCCTATTCTCATCGCGCCAAAATCAGGTAGACCGTTCTTGATTTATCTCAAGACGATGAACCACTCGATAAGTGCCTTACTAGCACAAGACGATGATAATGGTCACGAACAGGCAGTCTATTACCTAAGTCGGACCTTGATAGGCACCGAGTCTCGATATCCGATGATTGAGAAAGAATGCCTCGCATTGGTATTCGCAATTTCTAACGTTAATCCAGTTCGGGTATTTATGACGCAACCGGCCTCTATGAATTGGCGGTTAGCGAAATAGGCCCTTCTCTTGTCCCAATATGACTTGCACTTCAAACAACAGAAGTCGATCAAAGGACAAGCGATTTGTGATCTTTTGGCGGCAAACCCGATAATGGATACGGCAGAAGTATATGATGACTTGCCGGATGAAACCCACGAGGTTAACACTATATCGCACTAACAAGTATGGCAGTTATACTTCGATGGTGCTTCGAGGGTAGTTAATAGGGCAATAACCCCCGGATGTTCTACAGTCTCCTCCGGAGTTGGAGTTGTCTTAATTTCCCCGGGGAAGCATGTGATGCCTCGGGGTTATTCATTAACTAGTCCATGTTCCAATAACGTAGCCGAGTACAATGCGCTTCTCATTGGACTCAGTTTTGCCAAGGAGCTGGGGGTCGAATATCTCGAAGCTTTTGGGGATTCCTAATTGATAGTCAACCAAGTCCGTGGAGAGTATGAAGTCAGGAACCAAGACCTGATCCCGTACCACCAGGAGGCCATCAAAATGGCAGATTCTTTTGAAGAATTCTTTATTGAATATATCCCTTGTCTCCGGAACGCTTATGCGGATGCACTGTCAGCACTAGCGGTATCACTTGCGTAGCCCCCCGAAACCGAACTATTAGTCACAGTAAGGACGCGTCAACTCTGCATACCCATATACGATATGGATATTGAAGAGGAAGATGATAGAAACATAACCGCCAAGGAGGTGAATTTAACTCAAATTGGGTCTGAGTCCCGAGATTGGCGCTTTCCTATCATTGACTACGTCCAATATGGTATTTTGCCCGAGAATGTAAAAGAAAGGGAATCAATACGCCGAAGAGCACCAATATTCTTCTATAATACCGAGACCCATACATTATACCGTAGAGGGTACAATGGTTTGTTACTCCGATGCCTTTCGAACAAAGAAGCAGAAGAAGTTCTTAAGGAAGCACACGAAGGAGAATGTGGTACGCATCAGCCCGGTCCCAAACTGTATGATCGCATCAGAAGAATGGGATATTTCTGGCCAACAATGGTTCGTGACGCAATCGAATACGCCCGAGAGTGTCATGCTTCTCAAATACATGCAAATTATATGCACCAACCACCAGAGCATTTACACACGTCAACAACGTCTTGGCTGTTCGAGACATGGGGTATGGACATTGTCGGTCCTATTTTTCCCCCTTCAGTCAAAGGTGATCGATTCAAGATGTTTCGTCGACAGCTTATTATCCCGCTGCGAATGGATTAGCTGAGGTGTTTAACAAGACGATCATTAAGATCCTGTCAAAGCTCGTGAAGACCAATAAACGAGACTGGGACGATAAACTCGGTGAAGCCCTCTGGGCTTATCGTACCACCATACGCACACCTACAGGAGCTACCCCATATTCGTTGGTATACGGATGTGAAGCTGTGCTACCATTGGAGATCCAAATCCCATCCCTTCGGATCGCCCTCGTGACTAAGATGACGACAGAAGAACAACATCAGAAACGTCTCGAAGAACTCGAAAGGTTGGATGAAAAGCGCTTGGATCTAACGGGAAGTTCCTGGAGGACATCATACAGGATGTTCTTAAGGATAACCCGATATTAATCAAAAGGGTTGGAAATAAGATATTGCTTATTCTCAGCACATTCGAACCCAAATGGGAAGGACCGTTTATAATAGACACAGTCTATTCAAACGGCGCATATCGCCTGATTACTCAAGAGGACGACATGCAATTAATGCCAATAAATGGGAAGTTCCTGAAAAAGTACTATCCCTAGTACATTCAGGATAACCCATTTACCGGGAAGTTCCTTGAAGAATATTACGTTTAATATCCTAGAGGATAACCCAAAATCGTTTTTACCACCAAAATCCCTCACTGATCAATTTCAATTGATAGTGAGTCCACCAAAAGTATCTTTCTGGCCCTCATGACTCTTTCCATGAACAAGAGGTCCACTTTCAGTTCAGAGTCCCCTTTCGATAAACGAAAGAACTCCCTTCTTTTTCTCTTTGGTTAAGCCTTCTCATGGTTATAACCGAAGTTGAAATTTCACTTCGATAAATGAAACACTCATCTTCAGTTTAGATAACCAATCCTATAAAAGGTAAATTTATCTAGATTTTCCAGATTCTCGGAGTGGAGATCCCACTTTTAGTTTCTTTTGCGCTGGAAATAGAATATAAAATTATTCCTTTCCAGAATCAAGGAATAGAATATAAAATTCTTCCTTCCTTGTATTCGGGTTTGCCTTCACCCTAAAAGAAGACTGGGAAATAGAATATAAAATTCTTCCTTTCCCGCATCAACCTTTTCCAAGAATTTGCCGATCTAGGATTCATCCCAGGAAGTTTATCCCGAATCCTAAGCCGGGATAAGTCTGCGCCTAACACGCGCTACCGGTTTAGTCTTTATCCGAAGAAGAAGACACCAGAGTTTGATTCTGGGGTATTCTATCCTGAAACCTAAGCAGGGATAAGTCTGCGCTTAACCCGCGTTGTCGGTTAGTTCTTAACCGTAAAAAAAAGAACACATATCCGCATATTCAACATTGTGGCAGGTTGTTATTAATAACACCAAAATCCAGGCCTTACATGCATGGGAAATTTCATCCTGAATCCTAAGAAAGGATATGCCGACGCCTAACACGCGTCGCCGGCTTAGTCTTTCTCCGTAGAAAAAGACACCAGAGTTCGATTCTGGGGTATTTTATCCCGAAGCCTAAAGTAGGGATAAGTCGGCGTCTAATACACGTTGCTGGGTAGCCTATTCCTGTAACAATGGCGAAGTCTACGTATTCGAAGTCGTAGCAGCGAGTCTAAGGGAATTCATTCCGTTAGCACAACGTCACATGCGGAACGGATTTAGACAATCCGCATGCTAGCCCGATTCAAACGGTAATCGGTAAAGGCTTATCAAACCCGTTGAAGGCTGGGGGTTGGCCAAAAATCCTAAAGTCAACACCTAACACGTGTCGCCGGGTAGCCTATTCCCGTAACAATGGCGAAGTCTATGTATTCGACATCATAGCACAAAGTCTCAGAGAATTCACTCTCTTAGCACAAAGTTACATGCGTAACGGATCTAGACAATCCGCATGCTAGCCCGATTCAAATGGTAGTCGGTAAAGGCTTATCAAACCCATTGAAGGCTGAGGGTTTGCCAAAAATCCTATGAGTATTATGGTCAATCATTTCAAACGGAATGAGGAATCATAATAAAGATAAAGATAAAAACCAGTTCCACTAAGAGAATCAAAAGTCAAAGTATTCAGCAAATGAAATCATACATCAAGCCCATGGCTAAAAATCTGCTGACTAAACTTTGACAGCTTCTCATCATAAGCTTGCCTAAGCTCATCCTGCAACTCGGCTCTGATGGACTCTTCAGTGGAGGCTAAAGTCTTCACAGCAATCTCCTCTGTCTCAACCAGCTTCTGCTTTAGGGATTTCAACTCATCAGATAAAGCAGTATGGGCTTGCTGATCCTGTATCTTCATCATCTGAAGAATACTCAAAGTCTCCTCTTCCTCACGGAGTTCTCTTCGGAGCTGGTCTATCTTGGTCTCACAAGAGGTAATGGAAGAATCAAGCTCGACGAGTGAGGATGATCTAATAGCAAGGTTAGCCTCAACTCGGTCTACCCGGCCCCGCTGCACCTGGATCTCGAGCTCAGCAAAAATCCGATTATCGTGCCATGTCTGTAAGCGAGTATCCAACTCGACAGCAATTAATGAAGAGGCACCTGCATTCCGGAGCTCGCGAAACATCCGAAGCTCATGCTCTAGGCAGTCAAGATCATCAACTATAGCCTTAGCCAGATCCGAGTATCCTGCATCCCTTATTGAATTTATCTTAGAATCAAGGAATGGCTTAAACTGGTGAAGGAAAAGTCTGTCGTGGAAGAGTTTGCCAATCATAGCATTCACAAAGGAGAAGAAGGAGCGGACTTCTATGCAGATGACTGGAAGAGTTTGCCAATCATAGCATTCACAAAGGAGAAGAAGGAGCGGACTTCTATGCAGATGACGATCCTCTCTAGATCGTTGTCTGATAATAACTCTTTCACAAGGACATGAAGCCGAGAAGAAAGCCCTACGCAAAAAGGAGAAATCCGTCAAAAGCCTTAATAAGGAAATAAATGACACTTCTCAGTTGCTTAATTTATACCTCCTTCCCCTCGAGTCACTGGGGGTAGTGGAGGTGTAACGGCTGTGGATGTATCAACTGGTGTAGTTGGACTCACAGCCGGCTCAACAGGATCAGTCTCGACAAAAGCTCCTGTTAAACACAAAACGGAATGCTCAAATGCATCACATTATAGCTGCATTAGTCAAAAATTGGTTAGTCCTATAATTAACTTGAGAAGAGGCACGTACCTTCAAAAGAACCATCCTCGGGATTCTTAGGGAGTGTAGACTCAGGAAACATATCCTCAGGCATATGGTCATTAATCTGAGGAGAGCCATACATGAAGTGGAGCATAGGAGTGTCCACAAGCAAACCTTCCTCATCAAAATCATCAGTCGAGAAATCTGACACAAGAGAATTGTTTTCAGCGAAAGTTGTTTCCATTGCAGATTCCATTAAAACTTCGATCGTTTACAAAGAATTACAATGAAAATAAAAGAAAATACAACTCTCGAGAAAGTAACACAGAAATTGTTTATCAACTCCTGCTTTTGTGGGACTTTGCCTGTGCCGGGAACGCTTTAGTTCGTGGACCACCGATTCGTAGATCGAGAGGTTGTTTAAGGATCTCTCCTTCGTTTATCGAAGTAAAGATCTGAAAACGAATATCTTATCGATGTAAGATGTCCGTTCTTCCAAAGATCAAGTCTGAGCTTAGATCTCTAGGATTCACCAAATGATGCTTGTCAGAGGGTGAAAATTCTCTCTTTCTTTCTCAAAATCACCAAAGACTCAAGTATCTTCTGCTCCAAAAATGCTCTCTGCCTTTATTTCGTGTGTAGGGAGGTATTTATAGGGGTCTCAGTGCACCACAGTTGAAACGGGGGCAAGATAACCGACCATGTGTTTTCTCTTGGGCCGCTGCAGTCTACGCTGTCGCGGCCATTGGCGCGGCAGTATAGGCTGCCGCGGCCAAAGAGACGGTTATGAGCACGTTCCATCGTGCTCAAAACCACTCTCCCACGAACTTTTAACCACCTTTTTCGTGGTTTAACCGCTTTCCACGTCAGCACACGTTCTATCTTTGATATGCTGCCACGTGGGCTTCAAAAAATCATCAAATAACTGTCTTATAACTGCCACGTCATCCTCTTATAACAACCGCGACACTATAGGCCGCCGCGCCTAAGCCGCGGCACCTTGGTCTGCCGCGCCATAGCCGCGGCGCCTTGGTCTGCCGCGCTATAGCCGCGGCGCCTTGGTCTGCTGCGCCTTAGCCACGACGCTTTGGATTGCCGCGCCTAAGCCGCGACACCATTGGCTGCAGCGCCACAGTGCTGTCTGATGACGTGTATATCGTTCTTCTATGTTGTCTTGCATGGTGTTTGAATGTCTATAAGCATTTTTGACGCCTACAGATACCCCCTCCAAAGTATCTCAGACTCATCATTTCTTTTAGAGAGGAGTCTGGGACACTTTGGATATGATAGGCTTTCCCTGCAATTTCTCCAGTTCTTTGTTGAGGAAATTGCGTAGAATGGTCTGTGAATGGCTTCAATCCTTGACTTCTTTATCTCTTAGTCTACTCAATGCTTTGTAGAATAGCTAAGATTCCTCCGGTGCTGCGTTTATCGCGTGCCCGTCGTCGAAGTCTTGAATCAGAACTGTTGTTGAAGAATGGAGAAATAGTTTATACTCATATGCTCTATTGGAGTGTTCGGGAAACAGTTTAACCTCATGTACCCGTTGGGAGGTTCAAGGAGATGCAGTTTATACTCATATACTCATCGGAGTGTTCAGATGTGTATTCCAAATACAGCAAGAGATGTATGTGTTCAAACGTCGAAGAATTATCGTGCATGCACAGTATTTATACATGCCAGAGTGAACCATGGTGTGTTAGCTGCCGCGGCAGCTTACACTGTCGCGCTTTAGCGCGGCAACATAGACTGTCGCGCTCGAGCGCGACAGTGTCGAGTGCCGCGCAGCGCTTCGGCCAGTCAGATTATAACTCTGACGTTTGGGCTTCTTCGGGTCACCTTTCCCCGCCTCTTTGAGTTCGAAACCTCTTCCAAAACCCTATAAAAGGATTTTTTCTGGTTTTTCCCCTTTCCACCTCTTCATCTTTGCGTTTGCTCAAACAAAACCTAGGGTTTTAAGATCTAGGGTTTAGGGTTTTTTCCTGATTTCGAGCCTTTTCTCCGGTCTTTTCATCTTCCAGCCTTTGTTCACTTTGATCCTTGGTAAGACCGCACCCTTAGGTTGTGTTGTGGAGTTTGATTTTGGTATCTTATTTGGGATTTTACCAAAACCCTAATTATTTTTGTTTCTTAGACAGTTTTCATCATGTCTCCGAAGAAATCTCGTGTTTCGAAGGGGAAATCAACAGCACCAACTCCTGATGAGGTCGAGACCGCCATTCCTTCTCTGGGGGGTAAGCTTCTTCAACTTCTCTTCGTCTGAAATTATTGATTTTGTGCATATAACCTCGTTTGTCTCCGTTGAGAGGCATTCGGGAAGAGTTGACATCCCCCACCGAGGGGATTGACGCTTCAAAACACATACCTTGTTCAATCAAGGCATGTACCACAGTTAAGACACGGGTATTCGTCGAACTCGTGTCTTTTCAATATCAAAGGCCGCTGCTCAGTTACCGCGGCAACTCGTGCTGTCGCGCCTGAACGCGACAGTGTATGCTGCCGCGGTAACGCGCGACGGCCACATCTGTCGCGGCTGCTTAGTGCGGGTTTTCTCGCCTGTTAGCCTTTTTGGTCCAACTGTTTTCCAACCTTTCTTTGCAGTCCCCTTTCCTTCTGTGGCCTTCTCTGATAGAGAGGATCCAGGTCAAAGCGGTACTCTTCATGCCTCTTTCAACGGCGACTTCTTGGTTAGAGAAGCCCGCCAGTTTAGTGAGGGTCGTGATAATAGTATTCCAGAGTTGGTTCGTGAGGGAGGTCGTCGTACCCTGCGCGCTCTTTTGACTGATTCACCCCTAACTCCAATTCGAGATTCTACTGAACCGTTGAAGAAGACTGATTATCTGTTCGGAGATTCGGTAGAAGATCCAGACAAACTTTGCCTTGGCTCTGAAATCTGGTTGAATGAACATGAAGGTTCTTTTTTATTCCTTCCTCCATTCCCTCGACAGTACTCCCTTCTGCAATTGAGGAATTTGGCTGTTTCGAGGGAAATGACGTGGCGCTTGACAGAAGACCATGAGCACGTTCATTGTGGCTACATTGGTAAAGACATTAGCGCTCCTGGCTCTGTCGGTAGGCCTGATGTTCGTGGTCTTCACCCTGGTATATTTGGACCAGATGGTGGGCCCCAAAACGAACTGATGATAAGGGCCAACACCGTAAAGAATAGGCTCGCTCGGGTTGGTCGAGAACTTCCCATTCCAAGATTCAGGTGTTATGGATGGGTTCATTCTCTTCCTGACAAATGGTGGGCTAGGATGACCAAATACGTACTCCATCGTTGGGATCAGGAGTTGCGGGATTTGGGATTATATGCTCCAATCCGAGCTAGTATGCATGGTCTCCCAGTGAGTGCAGATCATTTTATGGCTTTGTTCGAGTCTTATATTCCGGAGACCAATACCTTTCTTACCAAGTATGGGGAATTAGGGCTTCCGCTCCACGAAATGATGAAGGTATCCGGATTGCCATTGGGGAATACTCCTTACCAAGAATATTTTCCTAATAATCGTCAGTTGATGAAAATGAAGAAGGCCTGCTCTCCTGCTTATGACATCCTCTGGGAGTTAACTTGTCATTATCAGATAGCGATAGCCAAGATTGAAGTGAAGAGTAAGAAGGCGGCTCGAGTCAGTTTAAAACAGTTCGCCGACTACCTATTTCAGAACCTTGAGAGCCCGACCGGTGAAGAAGTCTGTGAATCACCGATTCTGACCCCTTCTGACGTCAACCAGCTAATCACGAAGATTAATGCTCAGTCTTACAGAACTGAGTCATCTGAAGGTGGTTTTCTTAAGGGCACCAAGTTCAACACTTTCTTGTGGCAAGCCACAAAGAGAATGAAGCCTGCAACTCTTCTTTCCGGTTATCTGGCCATTTGGCTAAAGAGATGTGTAGTGCCGCATCAGTCTTCTGAGGCGCTTCCTCTTGAAGTTCTCTTTCCCGCCGTGCAACTAGTTGTCAGAGGCAGGTTATCTCTTCTTTCTGCTATGATTGCTGACCTCCATAGCGGTTTGCGTAACCTAGCCAACACCTTTACCAAAGTGGGTGCCGAGCCTTCAACTAAGATTCCTTTGTCGAGCGTCGAATTTCCGTACACCTATTTGATGGCGTGGCTAGTTCTCCATCGATCGGACATGATGTCAGCGCCTGATGCGTCTGATCCAGAAATCCCCTTGCTGCAGCTCTTAGAAGGATGTAAGTGGTTATATCCTTCCCGACCATGGACTGACCGTGTGAGGCAATTCAAGAATGCCAAATGCTGGGAATTCTATAAGTGTTTCCCTCGGTTTTCTGGTGCCTATAATGACACGCTTGTTGACGAGGAAATGCCTGGGGCTAACAGGACCTCTCTCGATACGGGTAGTTTTCATTGGCTCATGAACATTCGCCCAGGCTATAATGTTTTTCGATCGAAGAACATTTGCAGGATTGAGCCTTATTTTCCTTGCCGTTTTGCGCGACAATTCGGCTACGATCAATTGTATATCGGGAATCCCAATAAATGGTTGATAAACTGCGGAGGCCTTATTGATGGGGTACGTGCCTGGTTCTGGAATGTTGCTGGCTGTACCGGAGCTCGATTTAGTTTGCCTGTCGCTGAGCCTGGTCTTTACTTAACCTTCCTCTACTGCCGGTGGATTTTAGCCGCCAATACTCCTCTTGCGAAGAAGAAGCTCCACGAACTGGAATCCGAGGCTGTAGTTCGGAGAATTGTATCAAAAAAAGGAAAGGAGCCCGCTACGTCTTCTCGTAAAGGAAAACAGGTAGCTGATTCCGAAGAGAGCGACGACTTCGAGACATCCAGCGAAGAGGATGAGACCCGAGGCGACGCAGAGGGTGATGTACCTTTGTCTCCCGTGGCTCACAGGACTCGTCGAGCTTCTTCGCCCAAATTACCCGGTGCTCCTTCAAAAGGTATACAAATGAAGGAAAAGAACATTCCCCTGTCGTCCTCCAACAAGATGACCTTGAGATGGCTTTCTCAGGAGGGAGAGGCAGAAGAAGAGGAAGAAGAGGTTGCCCCGCTTATTAACAGGAAAAGATCTCGGCTTACTGCTCCTTCTGAGGTTCAACCTCAGCCGACTCAAGGAACCGAATTACGTACCAAGTTTCGACATGAAAGCTCCGAGGTTCCTCGAGATTCTCGTGCCTCGAAGAGGATTAAAAAGACGGCTCATCGGGAACGCCAACTTTCTCCGTTATTTGAGGAGAAGTTTACTCAGGATCTTCCAGTTGATGAAAGGGGTAAAGTTTCATCTTCATCTCCTTTCTGTTATCTTATTTCTTTTTTGAATAAGGCGTCGCATTTATTCTTTTATCATTGCAGTTGAATCAGAAGAGGAAGGGGAAATCGTGCCCAAGCCTTCTTCTCCGGGTTTAATGGATGTTGATGAATCTAGCTTCACTGAACAAGTGCACAAGGCTATGAACGAGGAACCCCTTCATATGGACATTGTTCCTCCTCCAGCCACCACATCGACCTCGCCAACCGCAGATACAGGTACTGATGTTTTCTCCTTTGGGGGACATTTTCGGAAGATAAGTGAATCAGAACGTGTTCCTCTCCTACTAACTTGTGCGCTTTATCTTCTTTTAGTTAAACTAAAGGAGGTGAGTGCGGGTAGTAGCGCTGCTAATCCCGCAACTATTGTTGAAGGTAATCTCACTTTATTTGTTTTGATTCTTTGATAGTTCTTGTATATGTGTTGACGAGTTCTTCTGTTTAACAGACATCACAGTCGACGAACCGGGAGATATCGAACTTACCCATGATATGGGTATCGGAGATTTCGATGAGCGAGACTTCGATCTTGACATTTCTGAAGATGTACACCAGGAGATCTCCGATATACTATCAAATCCGGTTCCATCCGCTACTGCAGGACCAACTACTCGAGTTGATTCAGCTGAAGCAGATGCATCAAAAGGTATACCCTTTTAGACTCCAGTTTTCAACTGTACTTTCATCTGTTATTGTTCTTGAAGGACTGAAATAAGAATTTTAGACGTAGGACCAACTAACGAAGTTGATGCGTCTACCGTCATCGGTGAATGTGATCAACCTGAAGGTCTGGGTTTCTTACTCTTGGCAAGTCCCCCAGCTGAAGTTGAACCACCAGTCACTGCTCCCCCGACTTCCGCTATTGTCGAAGCTGAACCTGTTGTGCTTTCTGCTCCGACTCTAGTGGATCATGAAGTAGGAGGGTCAAAGGATACAGCGGGAGAACAACCCCCTGCCGCTTCGACTCAGCTTGGTACGTTTTGTCTAATCGTGCTTTGAAGTTGGATTAATACTTGCGGAGTGATCATTCATCCTTTTCTCGTTGACAGAACTTGTTCCTCAAGATTTTGTCGCTTTGGATCCGAAGCCATCAGGTGTTTCAGGTGAACAACCGTCTCCTATAGTAACTCAACCGACGATCGTTATTCCTGAACAGATCCCTGTTGTTATAGAATCTGCTCTGACCTCAACAAGCCAAGGTAACTCGGTCGTGAATTCTTCCAGCGAGCGTACATATTCTTGTACTTAACTTATTTGTTCTCTTTGCAGCTATTTCTTCTTCATTGTCCGAGCGGATTCAAGTTTTATTGGCAGATGAAGATCCGGACAAAGCTGCCCTCTGTGTTGACGTCCAAAGCTTCGTTCATTTCTTAAACGCCATGGTCGATCGGATTCTTCTTAAAGGTTCACCATTTGAACTTTTCAGGAAGTCTCTCGATCGCCATGTATCAGGAATTAAAGAACAGGGGTGCACCGAATTATCTAACTCCATAGAAGCTTATTTGGTCGATCTTAAACAACACATTGAACAGTTACAGAACTTTCGAGTTGATGGCGCACCTTCTTACATCGCTTCCGAAATGGACCTGAGGCTACAAGCATGGCGTGATTCTCAGAAATCCGCTGAATCCGAACTTCAAACACTGAAGACTCGCATTGATCAACTCCGGGTGAGTGCTGCCAAGAAAGCTCAAATCAAGGTAGACCTGTATCGTGATTTGGAATCACGTCGGACAGAGGTAGCCCAGTTAGAGAAACGACTTGCCGAAGCTAAGGATGCTTGCGAATTTTTGGAGTCTGATCTAGCAGAAGTAACTCAAGCTGAGGTGGATATACTCCGGCAACTTAATTTCCAGAACAAGACTTTTGATGACAAAGAACAAGAGGTTGCCAGAATTCAAAGTATCGATGAAAGAAAATTTAAAGCCAAACTGATACCTGAGCTCGAATTGGCTTACGCGACAAAGCTTTCTAAATTAGAAGATGAATTCCGTCATTACAAATTATTGTAATTTTGAAAACATGCATCTTTTCTTTTGTGCTGCTTTGCTTGAACTCTTTTGGTTAATACAATGAACTTTTCTTTTTTATTGAGATTTTATTATGATTACTCATTCTTGTTTAGAATAAATAGTCATAATACTTATAGGATTTTTGGCAAATCCTCAGCCATCAACGGATTTGATATGCCTTTACCAACTACCGTTTGAGTCGGGCTAGTATGTGAATTATCTAAGTCCGTTTCACATATAACGTTGCGCTAAAAGAATTAAACTCTTTTAGGCTTTGAACTATCATATTGAATATGTAGGCTACATGTGTTAGATGTAGGCTTATCTCTAATAAGGGATAGAGATAACATCCCCCATGTGATATGGATTTTAAAGTGTGAATAGGTTGCGCTTCCTATATAGGACAACGAACCCGAAATCAGAGAGGAAGAATTTTATATTCTATCTCCCGGTCTCTTGTTTGTTGGTAGAGATAAACCCAGAATTGGAGAGGAAGAATTTTATATTCTATCTCCTGGTCTCTTGTTTGTTGGTAGAGATAAACCCGGAATTGGAGAGGAAGAATTTTATATTCTATCTCCTGGTCTCTTGTTTGTTGGTAGAGATAAACCCAGAATTGGAGAGGAAGAATTTTATATTCTATCTCCTGGAGCAAAAGAAACTCGAAGTGGGATCTTCACTTAGAGAATCTGGATTGACCTGAATAATCCTAACTGTCGTAAGGTTTGATTACTCAATTCGAAAGTGGATCTTTCGTTCGCAAAATGAATCGAAAGGAGATTTTGGTTGTGGTCCTAACTGTAGTAAGGTTTGACCAAGTGGGAGTTTTGAGGATCTCTCGTTCATGGAAGGAATCGAGAGGGGATTTTGGTTTTGGTCTTAACTATTTAAAGGTTTGACCAGGTGAGAAATTGGAATAGGGTACAAATAACAATGAGTTCGTTGATTTGCACGAACTACTCGATGGGAAATTTTGATTTCAAACATTTAACATGAAATAATTTGTCAACTGACACCGACTGACGATGATTGCTCAATCCGACCGGTGGAGGTTTCATAGCGTGAAATTATAAATTATTGAATCTCATCTTCCATGATCACATTACAGGGTTTTGTGAGGAAAGATTAACTTGTCATTAAATCTCATCTCAACAAAAGTAGTAAAAGGTTCCTAATTATTTTCATAACAATTAAGAACGTATCATTCGCATAATCAGTTCTCATTTAAAATAATCAACTGATATCGGGTTATCCTGAAATATCCCATATAGGATTTTCTAGAAACTTCCCGTTTTACGTAAGTTATCCTGAAAGCATTACGGATAATACTTTTTCAGGAACTTTCCATTGATTGGCATCATCAATTTGTTGCCATCCTGAGTAACCAGGCGATAGGCACCGTTCGAGTAGACTGTTTCTACTACAAACGGTCCTTCCCATTTAGGTTCAAATTTGCCTTTCTTCTTAGAAGTGAGAATCATAGGTCTTCGAACAGCGAGAACTAAATCTCCTTCTTTAAAGCTTCGTCGTCGGACTTTTTTATCGAAAGCCCGAGAAATTCTAGCTTGATAAAACTCGATCTGTTGTTGAGCTTCCAAGCGTTTCTCATCTAATATCTCTAATTCCTCGAGACGTTTCTGATGATGTTCTTCCGTCGTCATTCCCGTTACGAGAGCGATACGGAGAGAAGGAATCTGCACTTCCAATGGAAGAACGGCTTCACACCCATACGTTAAAGCATACGGGGTGGCTCCTGTAGGCGTGCGGACGGTCGTACGATAAGCCCAGAGAGCTTCGCCGAGTTTGTCGTCCCAATCTCGTTTATTGGTTTTCACCAATTTCGCCAGAATTTTGATGATAGTCTTGTTAAAAGCTTCGGCCAGTCCGTTAGCTGTAGGATTATAAGCGGTTGACGAAACGTCCTTAATCCCGAATTTACCGCAGAACTTGATGAATGCGTTGCTCACGAACTGAGGACCGTTGTCGTGTACTATTCGCCTTGGCACACCGTATCGATATATGATATGGTGTTTGATAAATTTGATGACATTAGTCGTCTTTACTTCTCTAAGTGGAACTGCTTCTGCCCATTTCGAGAAATAATCGGTGATTGCTAAAATAAAACGGTCCCCTTTAACCGAAGGCGGAAAAATAGGACCTACAATGTCCATTCCCCATGTCTCAAACGGCCATGATGTCGCCGAAGGATGTAGATACTCAGGGGGTATGTGCATATAATTCGCATGTAATTGACACGCTTCACATTTTCGTGCGTAGTCGACTGCGTCTTTTACCATAGTTGGCCAGTAATACCCGATTCTCCTAAGTCGATCACAGAGCTTAGGACCGGGCTGATGTGCACCGCATATTCCATCATGCGCTTCTTTGAGTGCTTGTTCCGCTTCTTTTCCGGATAGACAACGGAGTAAAAGACCATCATACGATCGTCGATACAACATTTGCGCTGCGGCATTGTAATAAAATCTCGGTGCTCTTCGTCGAATCGATTCCCTTTCTCTTACATCTTCAGGTAATATACCATGTAAGACATAGTCGATAATAGGAAAACGCCAATCTCGAACTTCAGGTTCAACTCCTATTGAGTAAACCTCTTTGGCATTCGAATCGTAGATTGGGACAATAAGCTGGTGAGTCCTCACTGTAATCAATTGCTCTGTTTTGGGAGGTTGAGCCAAGGATACTGACAATGCTGCCAATGCGTCTGCATATGCATTTTGGAGACGCGGAACGTACTCGATAAAAAATTCTTCAAACGAGCTTGCCATCTCGATGGCCACCTGGTGGTATGGAATCAGGTCTCGATTTCTGACTTCATACTCCCCTCGTATTTGATTAACTACCAGTTGAGAATCTCCAAAAGCCTCGAGGTATTCGACCCCCAGTTCTTTGGCGAAATTAAGTCCGATTATTAATGCATTGTATTCAGCCACGTTATTAGAGCATGGCTCAGTTAGTGAATATGCTCTAGGCAAGATGTGCTTTTCCGGGGAAACTAAAACGACCCCCACACCTGAGGAAATTTTAGAACATCCGGGTGCACTTGCCACGTTGGTTGATCGAGAAGCCCCATCGAAGTACAATTGCCACACTTGTTGATGCGAGGTGGTATTAACTTCGTGAGTTTCATCTGGCAGATCGTCGTACAATTCGACTACATCCTTCGTAGGGTTTTCCGCCAAAAAATCGCAAATAGCTCGTCCTTTAACAGATTTCTGTTGCTTGAAGTACAAGTCATATTGCGATAGGAGTAAGGCCCATCTAGCCAACCGCCAATTCATGGAAGCCGGTTGGGTCATGAATACTCGTACGGGATTTATGTTGGAAATGACATAAATCGTCTGTCCGACTAAATAATGTCGCATTTTCTGAATCGCGAATACCAAAGCGAGGCATTCCTTCTCAATTATCGGATAACGAGACTCAGCTCCTACCAATGTACGACTCAGATAATACACAGCTTGTTCGTGACCGTTATCGTCGTCTTGTGCAAGTAATGCACTTAACGAATGGCTCGTCGCTTTGACATAAATCAAAAACGGTCTGCCCGATTTCGGTGCAACGAGAATAGGAGGATTCGCTAGATATTTCTTAATATCTTCGAATGCCCTTTGGCATGCTTCATCCCAAACGAATGACACGCCTTTCTTCGCAAGTTTAGAGAATGGTTGACATTTTCCGGAAAGATTTGATATAAACCGACGGATATATGCCAATCGGCCTTGCAACCCCCTGAGTTCTTTAAGATTCTTCGGTGGTTGTAGCTCATGTATCGCTTTCACCTTATCAGGATCAATATGAATACCCTTTGTAGTGACGACGAACCCAAGAAATTTACCGCTCGACATTCCAAGGAAGGATTTAGTCGGATTCATTTTCAGCTGATGAGTTCTCATAAGCTCGAACATCGTCTTCAGATCGTTAATGTGGTCATTTTTATCGCGACTCTTAACGACCAGGTCATCAACGTAGCATTCGACAGTTTTCCGGAGGTGCTCTTGAAAGATTTTCGTCATCGCTCGTTGGTACGTAGCGCCGGCATTCTTCAAGCCGAATGGCATAACAGTGTAGCAGAAAACACCCAGGGGTGTTCTGAATGCTGTATGTTTTTCATCATCTGGATGCATCTTTATCTGATTATACCCAGAAAATCCGTCCATGAACGACATTCTCTCAAACCCGCATGTGTTGTCGATAATGACATCCGTAATTGGTAGGGGAAAATCGTCTTTAGGACAGGCGGTATTCAGATCTCTGAAGTCAATACAGATTCTGATCTTTCCATTCTTTTTAAGAACTGGGACTATATTGGCCAACCATTCGGGATGTTGTTCTTCTCTGACAAAACCTGAATCAATTAGCTTCTTGACCTCAACTTCTATTGCCTCCATAATTTGCGGCCGAAACCGTCTTTGTTGTTGTTTGACAGGTTTAGCATCCGATTTTATATTAAGGGTGTGCATTGCTACGTTTGGGTCGAGTCCAGGCATATCTTCGTAATTCCAAGCGAACACGTCGATATACTCTCGGATGAGGGCGATTAGTTCATCTTTCTCGTCTGGTGGAAGATCCCCACTGATAAATATAGGTTTTGGATTATTTTCGTCACCCATATTAACTTGCTCTACCTTATCTTCAGTAGGAGGTTCTCTTTGCTCGAATCGATCCCCGTATTGGACATTCATGTAATGTGTCCAAGGATCTTCCCAAGTGGGCAACTGATCGTCTTCTTCTGTTGTAGAAGGATCGACTGTTGCCATGTTTGACATGAGACTTTTGAATTTTTCTCCAATGCTTACATCAGAATCCCAATTTGAAGTGTCAGATGAATGCCCACTCCTGTCTATTAATTGGTTAATTATCCGTTGGCCATAATCGTCATCGGATGATGAGGCATAACCCAGACCCCTATTACGACTGTAATAATTATCTGGTTTTCCTTTTGGTACATAGGCAGGACGGGGTGGAACCCTAACACCTTGACCAAAATAGAGGCCTTCACCAAGTGAAAGGTCATAGCCTTGACTCGCCATATAGTCATTCGCTTGAGAACTATACCGGGAGAAGTGTCGCCCGGGTTTTTCTTCATCCGAATTACTGTCTAAGAAATGATCTGGAGTAGGGGATAGTTCCCCTTTTCCAAAGATTATCTCTTTTTCACCCCATACTTTTGCGGGTAAGATTACAGTTGTTCCGCATGAATCTTGGAGGCGTTTCGTCGTCGTACAAGACGAACGAAGCGGCATATGTAGATTAGGGTTGTTATACAGTTCCTGCATTACATTATCAAGACAAGGCAAATACTCTAAATCACCCTTTATTATTTCATCGGCAAGCTGCCAGTTACAACTTTCGTCCGACGATTCATCACCGTCAAGATCGATTACAAGAGGTTCAATGTCATTTAGTACAAGACCTTCACTATAATCGAACCCGGCTTCGGTATCAGCTTCTTCTCCGCTGTCCGTGCCATGGGCCGATGGTTCAGTTTCGGATTCGGCACCATAAAGAAGGGAGTCAGTAAAGTAATTTTCTAACCCCTTGAATGGTTGCTTATCCGCGACCACCGTCTTGACCTCCTCATTAGTGTCGACATACTTCAAACACTGATGGAGGGTGGAGGGAACTATAAGATTACCGTGGATCCATGGACGACCCAACAGTAAGTTATAGGAAGTCTCCGCATCGATCACATAGCAGGTGACTTCAGACTTCAGATCTCCGAGTTGACACTTCACCCGGATTTTTCCCAACGGTCGTGACCCGCTTGTGTTGAAACCATAGATAACCGTTCCTGTAGAGGCTAACTTGTTAGCGGGAATTCCGAGGTGGTACATCAATCGAAGTGGCATGATGCTAACAGCGGAACCCGGATCGACTTGGATCCGGTTGACCATGCTCGAGCCAATATATCCGGTGAAATATAGAGGCCTATCATGCTTCGAATTCCTAACTTGCATATCTTCTTTTGTGAAAGCGATGCAAGGGAATTTTGTGGCTGCCAGATTGCAATGCTGTACTGATGACTCTGGCTTTTCGGGAGTTGGCTTGATCTGAGTGAGGAATACCTCAGAATCAGCCAAAGCTTCTTGTAAAGCTTCCCTGGTTTCCTTCGAGAGGCGCAGCAACTCGTACAATGTGATTCTTGCTGGGATATTAGCCAGCTGAGCCATAACGTCGAAACGATATGGTGCGTTCGAGCTTTCCGGTTTGTCTCGTCCAATCGGTCGACTAAAACGAGACTGCTTCGGAATTTGAACCTCTTTGGGTTGAGGTTCCTTCTCCTTTTGCTTAGCCGGTTGTTGCGGCTTTTCAGCAGGTACTGGAGGAGTTGTAGCTATCCCCAACTCTTTCAAAGTTGTAGCGTTTGGGTTAGAAGTTTCCGGATATTTGTAATGGTATTCATTTCCACTTCGTGTAGCGAAAACTTCCTGCTCCTCATCAGAAAGGGATAAAGCTGCTATCCGTTCATCATTCTTCTCGGGGATTGCTGAGACTCCATAACAGGACTTCTCTTTTCCCTTGTTTTTTGACTTCTTCTTTGATTTGGATGTCGTCCACTGTTCATCTTCAAGCAAATCCGGATGAACCCAAAGGATTTCGCCGTTGGGGGCTGTGTGAGATACGAGCCCCTTCTGGCGCTGTCCATGAGGGTCATCGTTGATGGTTTGCATCTTGACCTTTGATACTGGCTCGGCTTGAAACCAGGACAAAGGAACCGATCCGAAGCTAATAGAGACCGCGTTTGCGCCTACCTTCTTCTCCTTTGGCTTCGGCGTCACAATACCAACATCAATTAATGTTTGTATTTTATCCTTTAAGACATAACATGTCTTAGTAGGATGGTGGACCCTTCTGTGGTATGCACAATATTTTGGGTCATTGATCTTCGTTGCTTCTTCTTGGTTTGTGACCGGTGGAAGCTTGATCTTGTTGTTCTCTAACAAGTATTTGAAGATGACCGGAACTTCATCATCTTTGAAAGAGTATTCCTTCGGGAATCTGGGCTCAGAATTCTTAAACTGTTTCTGAGGCTGTTGATTCTGGCTTGGCGCCAACTGGAAGGATGATTGTTGCGGTTGTTGCTGCGGTGGCTGTTGTGACGTTTGATGTGCATCGACAGCGGCCACCGACCCTCTTCCTCTGCCTCGAGGATTAAAGTTCTGCTTCTGATTCTGATTATTGGCTGGTGGCAAACCTCTCTCCAAATTCTTTCTCTTGAGAAAGCGCTCAGCCTGTTCACCCCTCATTTTCAATTCTTTCCAAGTCTTAGAGTGAACAACCCCTACCACTTCTAATACATCCAAGGACAGGTTATTATGACATGTTTGTAGAATAAATTCCTCAGTAAGTGGATCTCTGCAGTTCACTGCTTTGTCCCGGAATCGCTTGACAAAGACATCAACAGATTCCCCGTCCTTCTGCTTTTCGTCCAACAACGTGCCGATCGAGACTTCTGTGTCGTCGTCGAAGAAGTTGGTGAGGAATAGTTCTTCCATATCCTCCCAGCTAGTGATACTCCCGGGCTTAAGACGTCGGTACCAATCGAAGGCAGGCCCGCGAAGGGTCCCCACGAATGACCGAACCATCAGGGCTTCGTTCCCGGATATTGCGCCGAGATGCGACTTAAAATAAATCAAGTGCTGAGTTGGTGAACCCCTGCCATCAAAAGGAGTAAAGTTAATCAAATTAAATTTCTGGGGATAAGGAATCAGGTCCCACTCCCTCGGGTACGGGTATGGAATGCCCGTTTTCTTCACTTCTTGAGCCGTCATCAAAGCGTTGACTTTGCTCTCAAGATCGTGCATCTTCTTGTCCTCTTCCTCGCTTTTCTTCAAATAGATCTGTGGAGGTTGAGTGGCTGACTTGGTCGGATCGCTTCCGGAGTTGTCTTTATCTAGAGGATGATCTTCAAATATCGTCTCATCCTCTTCATTACGCCGACTGGATTCCGCTCTTTGGCTTGATTCCGGTTGGTGTTGCTGAACCTGCAAATCCCGCATTTGCTGCATAGTCAACTCCATCTCAGTCTTGAACTCAGCTCTGATTTCTTCGCGTTGTTTAGCCAATGCTTCTTGCAGCATGTGAGCCAATTGGTCTGGCGTAATTGCAAATGATTCTCTGGCTTGTCCAACACTGGATGCGGTATCGTCCGATGCAATGGCTGAACAAGTATCTGACATTTCTTCATCTGAAGATAGCCCCTCGTGCATTTTCCTGTAGTCTCGTCGTAGGTTGGCTCTTCTTTGTAACCGCGCCATCCTTTGAGAAAGACCCCGCTCAACTCTCCCCCCTGGAGAGAAATCAGGGTCGGGATTGACTGACTTTTGCTTCCCTTTGTTGGTCATATTAATAGTGACCTCAGGGAACTCATCTTGTCGGACTGCCGGTTTCTTCTTGTTGAAACGTCTCATCTTGGGTCTTGACGTTTCACTTGAAAGTCTTTGAAATACGGAGACTCTTGTTGAATTCGCTTTAGAGCATCCGCATTCTGTCAGCACTGCCTTGATGAGTCTCTCACAGGAGCAGTGAGACTCGTTTTCTTGTACAACTCTTTTTCTTGAGTTATTTTTCTGATAGTACAGCTCATCGTTGTTACGATTTGAGCAACCTATCTCTTTCTTCTGAACCTTGTTAACGTGCGCAGGACGACTTGTTGTCGCTTCTGAGCGATCCAAGGTTGGATTTTTAAATCCACCCCCTTGCGGGAATGGTGTCATCATCGGTCCTAGACGAGAATGAACTGGTATTCTCTCGTTCTGGACTTGTGCAGTTCTGACAGGAGGATGTTTACGACCCCCTGTATAAGAAACCACTAAGGGTTTACTTGCTGGGTTTGACTGCTCTTTGGTTGGGGCTTTGCCCTGATTATCAAATGCCAAACTAAGGAGATCTAATTCTGTGAGTTTGACTTTCAATATGTCCGGCTTGTCCTGAATCTTCACTGGTGACGCAGCAGACGGGCTTGGGACGGATGCTGAAGGAGTTGAAATGGGGTCTTCATTGACCTTCTCTTTGCCGCGGCAGCCATAACTGTCGCGGTTGTTTGATGGGCCGCGGCAGTATGGGCTGCCGCGGTTATATGATGAGCCGCGGCAGTACGTGCTGCCGCGGTTATATGATGAGCCGCGACAGTCTGTGCTGCCGCGGTTGAAGACTGACTTCCTCTGTATTCTTTGGGTGTTCTCGTTTTTGGGAACCCAAACTCTACAGTTCTTTTGTGGTTTTCCATCTACCACTTCCTTTTTGTTTTCCTGCACTTGTTGACGAAGGGCACGAGCGTGAGCAGCTTTTGCTTGACGCCTTTGTATACGCTCCTTCAGGGTAGAACGGGCTCTTTTGACCAGAGTCCATTCCTCTGTCGTAAGCTGTGCAGAGATGTGATTATTTTGCCTTTGGGGCAACTGAACCATCTTTTGATTCCTCGACTTTAGGTCCGTGTAATAATGGACCCCGTCGGTCTGTTGCATGGCCTTAGCCAATTGACGAGCGCGGCGTTGACGTTGTCTCTGACGAGCTCTCTTTGTCAATACCGGAGCATCTTGGTTTAAGGACCCTTGAACTGGTGAAGGGTCATTCGGAACAGAGATGTCGCAGGTTGATTCTTTTGCAATGACTTGGCAAGAATCTCTACCTGCGGTCTTCATTGGAACTGAAGACTCGGGAACTTTCTTGGGAGAAGAAATCTTCCTGCACTTGCGGGGTGAGGAGGATTTTGATGACGAGGATGACATATACTCCTCGTATTTTGCCTGATCGAATTCATATTCGATCTCTTCGGTGACGATGATCTTAATCGGCTGCGACACTGCGGCCTCGGCAGCGAGGCCGCTGGCTCCCACTGTGGTCGCCAGTTTGTTTTCAGCGAAAGTTGTTTCCATTGCAGATTCCATTAAAACTTCGATCGTTTACAAAGAATTACAATGAAAATAAAAGAAAATACAACTCTCGAGAAAATAACACAGAAATTGTTTATCAACTCCTGCTTTTGTGGGACTTTGCCTGTGCCGGGAATGCTTTAGTTCGTGGACCACCGATTCGTAGATCGAGAGGTTGTTTAAGGATCTCTCCTTCGTTTATCGAAGTAAAGATTTGAAAACGAATATCTTATCGATGTAAGATGTCCGTTCTTCCAAAGATCAAGTCTGAGCTTAGATCTCTAGGATTCACCAAATGATGCTTGTCAGAGGGTGAAAATTCTCTCTTTCTTTCTCAAAATCACCAAAGACTCAAGTATCTTCTGCTCCAAAAATGCTCTCTGTCCTTTAATTCGTGCCTAGGGAGGTATTTATAGGGCTCTCAGTGCACCACAGTTGAAACGGAGGCGAAATAACTGACTGGCCGTTTTCTCTTTGGCCGCTGCAGTCTACACTGCCGCGGCTATTGGCGCGGCAGTATAGGCTGCCGCGGCCAAAGAGACGGTTATGAGCACGTTCCATCGCGCTCAAAACTACTCTCCCACGAACTTTAACCACCTTTTTCGTGGTTTAACCGCTTTTCCACGTCAGCACACGTTCTATCTTTGATATGCTGCCACGTGGGCTTCAAAAAATCATCAAATAACTGTCTTATAACTGCCACGTCATCCTCTTATAACAACCGCGACACTATAGGCCGCCGCGCCTAAGCCGCGGCACCTTGGTCTGCCGCGCCATAGCCGCGGCGCCTTGGTCTGCCACGCTATAGCCGCGGCGCCTTGGTCTGCCGCGCCTTAGCCACGACGCTTTGGATTGCCGCGCCTAAGCCGCGACACCATTGGCTGCAGCGCCACAGTGCTGTCTGATGACGTGTATATCGTTCTTCTATGTTGTCTTGCATGGTGTTTGAATGTCTATAAGCATTTTTGACGCCTACAGATACCCCCTCCAAAGTATCTCAGACTCATCATTTCTTTTAGAGAGGAGTCTGGGACACTTTGGATATGATAGGCTTTCCCTGCAATTTCTCCAGTTCTTTGTTGAGGAAATTGCGTAGAATGGTCTGTGAATGGCTTCAATCCTTGACTTCTTTATCTCTTAGTCTACTCAATGCTTTGTAGAATAGCTAAGATTCCTCCGGTGCTGCGTTTATCGCGTGCCCGTCGTCGAAGTCTTGAATCAGAACTGTTGTTGAAGAATGGAGAAATAGTTTATACTCATATGCTCTATTGGAGTGTTCGGGAAACAGTTTAACCTCATGTACCCGTTGGGAGGTTCAAGGAGATGCAGTTTATACTCATATACTCATCGGAGTGTTCAGATGTGTATTCCAAATACAGCAAGAGATGTATGTGTTCAAACGTCGAAGAATTATCGTGCATGCACAGTATTTATACATGCCAGAGTGAACCATGGTGTGTTAGCTGCCGCGGCAGCTTACACTGTCGCGCTTTAGCGCGGCAACATAGACTGTCGCGCTCGAGCGCGACAGTGTCGAGTGCCGCGCAGCGCTTCGGCCAGTCAGATTATAACTCTGACGTTTGGGCTTCTTCGGGTCACCTTTCCCCGCCTCTTTGAGTTCGAAACCTCTTCCAAAACCCTATAAAAGGATTTTTTCTGGTTTTTCCCCTTTCCACCTCTTCATCTTTGCGTTTGCTCAAACAAAACCTAGGGTTTTAAGATCTAGGGTTTTGAGTTCTCTTTGATTTTGATCTTTTCCCTTGATCAAACTTGATTCTATTCTCCCCTGGTAAGAACCGAGCCTATCCCTTGTATTTCATGTTTATTTTGCTATTTAATTCGAGATTTCATCTCTAAACCCTAATTTTCTTTGATTCCAGGTTGATTTCACCATGTCTCCAAAGAAGACTCGTGGTTCGAAGGGAAAATCAGCGGCACCAGCACCTGAGGATGTCGAGGCTGCAGTTCCATCCTTTGAACGTCGTACGTTGATTTTTTGATCGCAACGCGTTGACTGGCTACCTAAGGTTACGCGTTGTCCGGTGTAGACCTTAGGGTTTTGAACGTCGTATGTTGCTCAGGTCACGAGACCAACTAAAGAAGCTGATGCGTCAGTGACTTTCGTATTTATAGGATTTTTGGCAAATCCTCAGCCATCAACGGGTTTGATGCGCCTTTACCGACTACCGTTTGAGTCGGGCTAGCATGCGGATTGTCGGAATCCGTTCCGCATGTAACGTTGTGCTAAGGGAATGAACTCCCTTAGACTTCGTGCTATGATGTCGAATACATAGACTTCGCCATTGTTACGGGAATAGGCTACCCGGCGACACGTGTTAGGTGTTGACTTTAGGATTTTTGGCTAACCCCCAGCCTTCAACGGGTTTGATTAGCCTTTACCGACTACCGTTTGAGTCGGGCTAGCATGCGGATTGTCTAAATCCGTTCCGCATGTAACGTTGTGCTAAGAGAGTGAATTCTCTTAGACTTTGTGCTATGATGTTGAATACATAGGCTTTACCATTTGTTACGGGAATAGGCTACCCGGCAACGTGTATTAGACGTTGACTTATCCCTACTTAGGCTTCGGGATGAGATACCCCAGAATCGAACTCTGGTGTCTTTTTCTGCGAAAAAAGACTAAACTGGCGACGCGTGTTAGGCGTCGGCATATCCTTTCTTAGGATTCAGGATGAAATTCCCCATGCGTGTAAAGCATGGATTTTGGTGTTATTAATAACGACCTGCCACAATGTTGAATATGTGATGGTGTGTTCTTTTTAACGGTTAAGAACTAACCGGCAGCGCGTGTTAGGCGCAGACTTATCCTTACTTAGGTTTTAGGATAGAATACCCCAGAATCTAATTCTGGTGTCTTTTTGTGCGGAAAAAGACTAAACCGGCAGCGCGTGTTAGGCGCAGACTTATCCCTGCTTAGGATTCGGGATAAACTTCCTAGGATGAATCCTAGATTGATAGATTCTTAGAAAAGGTTGGTGCGGGAAAGGAAGAATTTTATATTCTATTTCCCGGTCTTCTTTTAGGGTGAAGGCAAACCCGAATAACAAGGAAGGAAGAATTTTATATTCTATTCCTTGATTCTGGAAAGGAAGAATTTTATATTCTATTTCCAGTGAAGAAGAAACTAAAAGTGGGGTGTCCACTCCGAGAGTCTGAAAAATTTAGATAAACTTGCCTTTTATAGGATGGGTTATCTAAACTGAAAATGGGTTCTTTGTTTATCGAAGTGAAATTTCAACTTCGGCTATAACCATGGGAAGGCTTGACCAAAGAGAAAGAGAAGGGAGTTTTTTCGTTTATCGAAAGGGGAC
>NC_033794.1:91731298-91797789 GCF_001876935.1 Asparagus officinalis | reverse complement strand
GACCACGAAATTTACCGCTCGACATTCCAGTGAAGGATTAGTCGGATTCATTTTCACGCTGTATGAGCTTCTCATAAGCTCGAAACCATCGTCTTCAAATCGTTAATGCTGTTTCATTTTTATCGCGACTCTTAACGACCAGCGTCATCACGTAGCCATTCGACAGCTTTTCCGGTACGGTGCTCTTTGAAAGATTTTCGTCATGCTCGTTGGACGCTAGCGCCGGCATTCTTCAAGCCGAATGGCATAACAGTGCTAGCAGAAAACACCCAGGGGTGTATCTGGAATGCCTGTATGTTATTTCATCATCTGGACTGGCATCTTTATCTGATTATACCAGGAAAATCCGATCCATGAACCGACATTCTCTCAAACCCGCCATGTGTTGTCGATTAATGACATCGCGTATATTGTAGGATGGAAAATGTTTCTTTAGGACAGGTTAATTAAAAAGGCGCGTATTCAGATCTTCTGAAGTTCCAATACAGAATCTGATCTTTCCATTCTTTTTAAGAATCTGGGACTATATTGGCCAACATTCGGGATTGTTGTTCTTCTCTGACAAAACCTGAATCAATTAGCTTCTTGACCTCAACTTCTTTGCCTCCATCAATTTGCCGGCGAAACCGTCTTGTCTGTTGTTTGACAGGTTTAGGATCCGATTTTATATAAGGTGTCTGCATTGCTTACGCTTTGGATCCGATGAGTCAGGCATATTTCATAATTCCAAGCGAACACGTCGATATACTCATCGGAATAGAGCGGCGATTAGTTCATCCTATTCTCGTCTGCGTGGCATAGATACCCCGCACTGATAAATGATAGGTTCTTGGATTATTTCGTCACCATATTAACTTTTGCTCTACCTTATTCTTCAGTAGGAGGTTCTCTTTGCTCGAATCGATCCCCGTATTGGACATTTCATGTAATGCTGTCAAGGCATTCTTCCCAAGTGCGGCAACTGATCGTTTCTTCTGTTTGCTAAAGATCGACTGTTGCCATGTTGACATGAGACTTTTTGAATTTTTTCTCCAATGCTTACATCAGAATCCCAATTTTAAGTGTCAGATGAATGCCACTTTCTGTCTATTAATGGTTAATGATTTTGTTGGCCCATAATCGTCTTCGGATGAATCATACCCAGACCTCTATTACTGACTGTAGATCAATTATCTGGTTTTTCCTTTTGGTACATAGTAGAACGGTGAGGGTGCGAACCCTAATACCTTGACCAAAATAAAGGCCTTCACATTAGTGACAAGGGTCCATAGCTCGACTCAATCATTATAATCATTTCGCTGAGAACTATACGAGAGAAGTTGTCTCCCGTTGCGTTTTTCTTCATTCCGAATTACTATCTAAGAAATTGATCATGGAGTTGGGGGCAGATTACCCCTTTTCCAAATGATTATCCTTTTTCACCCCTTACCTTCTGCGGGGTAGGATCATATTTGTTCCAGATGAGCTTTGGAGCGTGTTTCGTCGCCGCTACAGAGAACGAAGCGGCATATTGTACTGATTAGGGTTGTTATACAGATTCACTGCCATTTACATTATCAAGACAAGGTAAAATACTCTAAATCACCCTTGTATTTATTTCATCGTCCAAGCTTGCCGAGTTACAACTTTTCGTCGGACGATTCTATCACCGTCAGATCGATTACAAGAGGTTCAATGTCATATTAGTACATAGACCTTCACTATAATCAAGCCCAGCCTCGGGGTATCAGCTTCTTTCTCGCTGTCCGTTGCCATGCCGGCCGGATTGGCTTCAGTTTCGGATTCGGCACCATAAAGAAAGGGATGTCAGTAAAGTAATTTTCTAACCCCTTTGAATGGCTTGCTTATCCGCGACCACCGTCTTGGACCTCCTCATTAGTGTCGACATACTTTCAAACACTAGATGAGAGGCGTGGAGGAACTATAAGATTACGTGGATCCTATGGACGACCCACAGTAAGTTTATAGGAAGTCTCCGCATCGGATCACATAGCAGGTGGACTTTCAGACTGTCAGCATCTCGAGGGCTTGGACACTTCACCCGGGATTTTTCCCAACGGCGTCGTGACCCGCTTGTGTTGAAACCATAGATACCGTTCACTGTAGTAGGCTAAACTGCCTAGCTGGGAATTCCGAGGTGGTACATCAATCGAAGTTGGCATGATGGCTACAGCCGCGAACCCGGACTCGACTGGATCTATCTGACTGCTCGCAGCCAATATATCCGGTGATGAAATATAAGGCCTATCATGCTCGAATCCTAACTTGCATATCTTCTTTTGTGAAAGCGATGCAAGGCAAATTTTCTGGGGGGGGTGGCTTGCCAGATTGCAATGCTGTACTGATGACTCTGGCTTATTCGGGAGTTGGCTTTGATCTGAGTGAGTGAAATACCTCAGAATCAAGCCAAAGCTTCTTGTAAGCTACCCTGGTTTCCTTCGAGAGGCCGCAGTCAGTAACTCGCTACAATGTGATTCTTGCTGGGATATTAGCCAGGCTGCAGCCATAACGTCGAAACGATATTGTGCGTTCGAGCTTTCCGGTTTGGATTCTCGTCCAATCGGTCGCCACTAAAACGAGACTGCTTCGGAATTTGAACCTACTTTGCGGTTGAGGTTCCTATCTCCTTTTTGCTTAGCCGGTTGTTGCGGCTTTCAGCCAGGTACTGAGGAATGTAGCTATTCCCCAACTCTTTCCAGTCGTGTAGCGTTTGGTGCTTAGAAGATTTCCGGATATTTGCTAATGGTATATCATTTCCACTTCGATGTAGCTGAAAACTTTCCTTCCTCATCAGAAAGGTGATAAAGCCTGCCTATCCGTTCATCATTCTTCTCGGGGATTGCTGCAGACTCCATAACAGGACTTCTTCTTTTCCTTGTTTTTTGACTTCTTCTTTGATTTGATTATCGTCTCCACTGTTCATCTTTCAAGCCAAATCCGGATGAACCAAAGGATTTCGCCGTTGGGACGGCTGTGTGAGATACGAGCCCCTTCTTGGCGCGTCCGTGCAGGGGTCATCGTTGAGGTTTGCATCTTGACTCCTTTGTACTGGCTCGGCTTGAAACCAGACAAAGGAACGTCCGAAGCTAATAGAGAACTGCGTTTTGCGGCCTACCTTCTTCTCCTTTGGCTCGGCGTCACAATACCAACATCAATTAATGTTGGTATTTTATCTTTTATGGACATAACATGTTTAGTTAGTCGATGGTGCGACCCTTCTGTGTATGCACTAATATTTTGGGTCATTGATCTTCGTTGTTCTTCTTGGCTTTGTGACCGGTGGAAGCTTGATCTTTGTTGTTCTCTAACAAGTATTTTGAAGATGACCGGAACTTCATCATCTTTGAAAGAGTATTCCTTCGGGAATCTGGCGGCTCAGAATCTTAAACTGTTTCTGAGGCTGTTGATTCTGCGCTTGGCTCCAACTTGTAAGCGTATGATTGTTGGCCGCTGTTGTTGCCTTGCGGTGGGCCTGTGGCTGACGTCTGATGTGCATCGACAGCGGCACACGACCCTCTTCCTCTGCCTCGAGCATTAAAGTTCTGCTGCTGATTCTGATTTATTGTGGCTGGTGCAAACCTCTGCTCCAAATTCTTTCATCTGAAGAAAGCGTCCGCCTGTTCACCCCTCATTTTCAATTTCTTTCCAAGTTCTTAGAGTGAACTAACCCCTACCACTTCTAATACATTCCAAGGACAGGTTATCTATATTGACATGTTTGTAGAATAAATTCTCAGGTAAGTGGATCTCTGTAGTTCACTGCTTTGTCCCTGGAATTCGCTTGACAAAGACAATCAACAGATTCCCGTCCTTCATGCCTTTTCGTCCAAGCAACGTGCGATTCGAGACTTCTGTGTCGTCGTCGAAGAAGTTGGTTGAGGAATAGTTCTTCCATATTCCTCCCAGCTAGCTGATATCTCCTGCGCTTAGACGGTCTGCGTACCAATCAGAAGGCAGGCCCAGCCGAAGGGTCCCACGAATGACCTAAACCAATCAGGGCTTCGTTCTCCGGATATTTGCCGCCGCAGATGCGATCTAAAATAAATCAAGTGCCTGATGTATGGTGAACCCCTGCCATCAAAAGCGAGCTAAGTTAATCAAATTAAATTTTCGTGGGGATAAGGAATCAGGTCCCCACTCCCTCTGGGTACGGCGTATGGAATGCCCGTTCTTCCACTTCTTGAGCCGTCATCAAAGCCGTTGACTTTGCCTCTTCAAGATCGCTTGCATTTCTTTCTTTGTCCTCTTCCTCGCTTTTCTATCAAATGAAGATCTGTGAGAGGCTTGACGTGAGTCCTGACTGTCGGATCGCTTCCGGGAGTTTGTCTTTATCTAGATGGATGATCTTCAATATCGTCTCATTCCTTCTTCATTACGCGCCGATCTGCGATTCCGCTCTTTTGGCCTTGATTTCCGTGTTGGTGTTGCCTGGAACCTGCAATCCCGCATTGCCTTGCCCATAGTCAATCTCCATCTCAGTCTTGAACTCATGCTCTGATTTCTTCGCCGTTCGTTTAGCCATATGCTTCTTGAGTATGTGAGCCAAATTGGTCCGGCGTTTAATTTGCCAATATATTCGCTCTGGCTTGCTCCAACACTGGGATGCACGGTATCGTCCCGATCAAGGCTGAACAAGTATCTGACATTTCTTCATCTGATAGATAGCCCCTCGCTGATTTTTCCTGTAGTCTCGTCGTAGGTTCGGCTCCTTCTTTGTAACCGCGCCATCCTTTGAGAAAAGACCCTGCCTCAACTCTCCCCCATGGAGTCAGGAAAATCAGGGTCGGCATTGACTGACTTTTTGCTTCCCTTTGTCGGTCATATTAATTAGTGACCTCAGGGAACTCATCTTGTCGGACTGCCGGTTTCTTCCTTGTTTGAAACGGTCTCATCTGCCGGTCTTGACGTCTTCACTTTGAAAGTCTTTTTGAAATACGGAGACTCTTGTTTGAATGTCGCTTTAGAAACATCCGCATTCTGTCAGCCAGCTGCTTGATGAGTCTCTCACAGGAGCAGTGAGACTCGTTTTCTTGTTACAACTTCTTTTCATTGAGTTATTTTTCTGATAGTACAGACTCATCGTTGTTACGATATTGAGCAACCATCTCTTTCTTCTGAAAACCTTTTGTTAAGTGCGCAGCGACGGACTTATTGTCGCTTTCTGACGATCCAAGTTGGATTTTTTAAATCCACCCCCTTGCTGGGAATGGTGTCATCATCGGTCCTAGACGAGAATGAACTGGTATTCTTCTCGTATCTGACTTGTGCAGTTCTGACAGTGAGTTTATGTTTACGGACCCCCTGTATAAGGATAACACTAAGGCGTTTACTGCTGGGTTTGACTGCCCTCTTTAGCCCGTTGGGGCTTTGCCCTGAATTATCAAATTGCCAAACTAATGGAGATCTAATTTCTGTGTAGTTTGACTTTCAATATGTCCGGCTTGTCCTGAATCTGCACTGTTGTGACGCAGCAGTACGGGGCTTGGACGCGATGCTGAAGGAGTTGAAACGGGGTCTTCATTGACCTTGCTTCTTTGCGCTGGCAGCCATAACTGTCGCGTTGTTGCATGACGGCGCGGAGGTACTGGGCTGCCGCCGGTTTATGATGAAGTCTTCTCACGCGCATGTACGTGCTGCCGCGTTATATGAATGAGCCGCGCACATGTCTGTGCTGCCGCGGTTGGAAGATCTGACTTCCCTCTGTCATTCTTTGGGTGTTCTCGGTATTTTGGCAACCTAAAACTCTACAGTTCTTTTGTGGTTTTCCATCTACCACTTCCTTTTTGTTTTCCTGGCGCTTGTGACCGAATGGGCACGAGCTGCTGAGCAGCTTTGCTTTGACGCCTTTGCTATACGCTCCTCAAGGTAGACGGCATGCTCTTTTTGACCAGAGTCCATTCCTCTGTCGTTAAGCTGGTGCCCAGAGATGTGCATATTTTGTTCTTTGTGGCGGCAACTGAACCATACTTTTGATTCCTCGACTTTATAGGTCCGTGATAATATGCAGACCCCGTAAACGGTCTATTGCATGGCCTTAGCCAATTGACGAGCGCCGCGTTGACGTTTGTCATCTGACGATGCTCTCTTTGTCAATACCGCGCAGCATCTTTGCGTTTAAGCGACCCATTGAACTTTGTGTGACAGGCGTCATTCGGAACAAGAGAATGTCGCAGGTTGATTCTTTTGCAATGACTTGGCAGAATCTCTACCTGCGGTCTTCATTGGAACTGATCAGACTCCGGGAACTTCTTAGGCCGAGTAAGAAATCTTCCTGCACTTGCGGGGTGAGCCGAGATTTTGATGACGCAGGCATGACATATACTCCCTCGTATTTTGCCTATCGAATTCATAATTGCATCTTTCGGTGGACGATTGATTCTTAATTCGGCTGCCGACACTTGCGGCCTCGCAGCGAGGCCGCTGGCCCTCCACTTGTTGGTCGCCAGTTTGTTTTCACGCCGAAAGCTTGTTTCATTGCCCAGATTCCATTAAAACTTCGATCGGTTTACAAAGAATTACCAATTGCAAAATAAAAGAAAATACAACTCTGAGAAAGCTAACACAGAAATTGTTTATCAACTCCTGCTTTTGTGGGACTTTGCCCTGATGCCGGGAAAATGCCTTTAATTCTTGGACCACCGATTCGTAAGATCGTAGAGCGTGTTTAAGGATTCTCTCCTTCGTTTATCGAAGTTAAAGATCTGAAAAGAATCTTATCGCAAAATGTATAGATGTCCGTTCTTCAAAGATCAAGTTGAGCTTAGATCTCTAGGAATTCACAAATGATGCTTGTCAGAGGTGTTGAAAATTCTCTCTTCTTTCTCAAAATCACCAAAAGGACTCAAGTATACTTCTGCTCCAAAATCCTTCTCTGTCTTTATTTCGCGTGTAGGGAGAGTATTTAGTAGGGTCTAGCTGCACCACAGTTGAAACGGGGGCAAGTATAACCGACCATGTGTTTTCTCTCTTGGCGCTGCCCACCCAGTCTACCGCTGTCGCGGCATAAAATGGCGCGGCAGTATAGGCTGCCAGCGGCCCAAAAGACGCCGTTTGAGCCACTGTTTCCATCGTGCTCTAAAAACCACTCTCCACGAACTTTTAACCACCTTTTTCGTGGTTTAACCGCTTTTCACGTCAGCGACAACGTTCTATCTTTGATATGCTGCACTGTGCGACTTCAAAAAAATCATCAAATAACATGTCTTCATAACTGCACTTCATCCTCTATATAAAAACCGCGACACTATAGGCCGCCGCGCCTAAGCCCGGGCACCTTGCGTCTGCCGCGCCATCATGCCGCGGGCACCTGGTCATGCGCCCGCCATAAGGGCCGCGGCCGCCTTGGTTCCTGCCGCGCTATATGCCGCGGCGCTTGGTCTGCTGCCCGCCTTAGCCACGAGCCTTTGGATTGCCGCGCCTAAAGCCGCTGACACCATTGGCTGCAGCCGCCACAGTGCTGTCTGATGACGTGGTGTATTTCGTTCTTCTATGTTGTCTTGCATGGTGTTTGAATGTCTATAAGCATTTTTGACGCCTACAAGAATATAAGTGCAAAAGAAGAATAAAGAGACTACGACCAATGAAAATGAGTTACCTCTTATGGGTGTGCTAGCCTCTTTATTCCCAAGATCCACGTTTGCCTCCTGCAATTTATCTAAAAAGAGCAAGAAGCATAGAGACGATTAGGGAATGAACAAATTCTGAATCGTTCAACTCCTTTGTGTGCCATCTAAAGGATACATTGTCAATGGTAGATATACCTGGATTCGTCGAATCGGGTCCTACATTAACAGTCTCCCTAACGTCGACAGCTTCTGCAGACTTTTCTACCTGGAGTGGTGAGTCAAGCTCTCCAGAAGATACAAAATCATGAGGAGTAGGATCAGGACTCATCTCGCTGTCCACACGCTCTCCTACATAGAGATGTAAAAGCATGAGTTGAAGTTCTGAATGATCAAAAGGATGATTTATAGGGTAGATGTTACCTCCATCGCTAGCGGGATCATCACCAGCCAAATCCATCTCAGATGCTCGCGAATCTGTATGCGGCTTGTGGGCTAATCTCTTCCGCCTAGCAGCAGGGACAACAATCGAAGGTCTCGCATGGGGAGAAGGACGGAATTCTTCGTCCTTGTCAGCCGCAGTCCCTGAAACATCAAGCCATCGTCAGGATTAATAATTCTGGAGGACAGAAGGAAAAGAACAGGTAGCTAACCTTACTCGGAACAGTCCTCATAATCTTCAGGATCTCCGCCTGAAGCTTCATCAGCAAAATGGAAGACCTTCTTTCCCTCTTCGTCAATCCGATGAGTCTTGCTCCGTGTCCTCTGTGACCGAGCACCTTCCCAAATCACGCGAGAATCAGCCTGAGAAGCCTCCTCGGCCACTAGCTCTGCAATCAGCTTCACGAGGATAGTTTTATTAGCTGCTAACAACCACCTGCAGCTTAAGAAGGTGAGATTCAACTGCCGCTCAGCACTCGGGAGACTGAACTTAGCACCAGTGCAGCCCGTCATGGTCCACAAGAGACCGTCCACCAAACCTCCATGAGTCCGAAGCTGCTGACGTGGATTCCCGACGTAAAGCTGATCATAACCAAACTGACGGGCGAATCGGCAGGGTAGATATGGCTCTATAAAACACTGATTCCTCACCCGGAAGATCAGATAACCCGACCTAATGTTCACTAACCAATTAAAGCAGCTGATATCTAAATGAGTTCGATACTCCCTCGGCTTCTCCTCATCAATCAAACACTCGCCATATCGTCTGGAGAACTACGGAAAGCAAGTGGAAAATGCCCAACACTTGTGGACCTGTAGCTGCTTTCTGATGTCAGGGAATCCTCATCCCTTCCACTTGCCATTCTCAAGCAACTGTAGTAGGGGAACAGAGTGGTCTGTGGCGTTCGGTACCGACATCATATCAGAACGATGAAGGACGAACCAAGCCATCAAATAAGTGTACGGAAGCTCCACCTTAATAGTAGGAATCTGAGCCGACGGTTCACCTTCTTTCCGTGTAAAAGCACTAGAAATCTGTCGAAGCCCTCGATGAATGTTAGCCACCATCACCGGAAGAAGCGAAAGTTCCTTTTTGTAGGCAAGCTGAATAGCTGGGTAGAGCACTTCCAATGGCAAAGTGTCACCGGACTGATACGGGACCACACATTTCTTTAACCAGATAGCGAGGTAACCGGCAAGAAGGGTCATCGGCCGAATCGGTGCGGTCGCATGTCATAAGAATGATTTAAACTTGGTCCCTGCAGGAAAGCCACTCTCAGGACTGCTAATGGTATAGGAATGAGCGTCAATCTTCTTCAGTAGACTATTAACCCCTGAAGGAGTGAGTGGTGCCAGCTCACAAATAGCCTCGCCAGAATTACTCTCTAGATTTCTGAACAAATAAGACGCAAACTGCTTCAGGCTCACATGTGATTTAGTCCTCTTCGCTAAAGGCTCAGACTGCGCCAAAGCAATATGATAGTGACATGTGAGATCCCATAAAGTCTCATAGCGGTCGGGCATACGGTCCTTCAGCTGACTCAATTCATGGTTGGAAGGAAAGTACTCCTGATATAACATCTGACTCATGGGTAAACCAGAAATTTTGTGCATCTCATGAAGAGCCAACTCTCCGTGCCTAGTCAGAAAAGTGTTCGAATCCGGGTTATAGAGCTCGCACAAAGCAAAGAAATGCTTAGCGCTGACGGGTAAGCCATACATGGTGGAACGAATAGCTGCATATAGACCACAAGCGTGCAACTCCTCGCTCCATCGGCTTAAGACGTATTTCATCTTGCGAGTCCACCAAAGCTTGTCTAAAGAATGGACCCAGCCATAAAATCTATGACGCGTCGCAGGCATCTCCCGTCCTAAGTTAGCGAGGCGATTCCTCAAAGTAGAAGCAGAGGCAAGAAACTCGTTACGCGGCGGTGCATCTAGTCCCAGTACTCCAGGACGCAATCCAATGATATGATTCCTGCTCGAACCAGGAGCTGCCTGATGAGTGATATAGCCACAGTGAATTCTCTCATGCTCCTCCGTCGAGCGCCACGACATCTCCCGTGTCATAGCCTGACGCCTGAGCTCAGTCAACGAACGGTGTCGAGGAATCTTCAGCAAATATATGAAACCACCGCTATTCTTATGAAGCCACTGCTCAGCGTCAATAAACACTGCATCCGGATCTCTGACAGAGTCGCCAAATAAAAAGTCAGTCTTCCTGAGAGACTGAATAGAACTGGCATCCTTCATGAAAGGCGCATCCGTAATCAACTGTCGAAGAGCTCGATGTCCACCTTCCTTTACCACTTGGGCAACCTCTGTCGACGTGCCCGAAACAAACTGAAGAGTGAGCGGAATAGGTGAAAAATCATCGGAGGTGGAATAATACTCGTCACGATGACCGTCCACTGCATGAGATGAGAACGCTCTAGAGGAATATTCCACTAAAAACAAGCAATTAAGTATTTGTTAGTTTTAGTTATAAAAGGAAGTTGAACTCATCTTACGAATGGGTAAGATAGAGTCACTGCCTTATAAAGGGTGAGATGATTTGGCCACATTATGCACTTATAAGGTAGGATATATCAAAAAAATATCACTGCCTTATAAGGCACAATGCAGCGTCAAAACGCCCCCTTTATTTATTTTGAGATATGGTTTTGACCAAGCAAAACCCATCTTTAAAGCGTTGATCCTCGCCAAGAAGAATCAAGGCTCTTCCCGACCGTCTCACCAAGGAGAACAAAATGGGGATAAAGGACTAATCTACAAATCTACAAATACGCCAAAAAGAGCTCACCAGCATACGAGGGAAGCACGCCATCAGCCGACGCAGTAGGGGAGCGACCTCTCGGGACACGCGACATGATGATCTGCAAAGTAAATAGGGGGTCAGATACAAAATTTTTTTTAGGGTGACAAACTCTAACCCTAAAATTTTATCCCCTCTTTATTATAATTAAATCCTTCAGACCTCCAAATTTTACCCCCCTGAAGGACGAGCTCGAGGCATCAAATCACAAACCCTAACCCTCATATGTAATCCTACAAATTCATGTACTAAATTAAACATGAAATATGCCAAAATTATGGAGGATTTACCTGAGGAAAAGCTCGAGGATCCGACAAAAAATTAGATCTTGAAAGAGGCTCGGACCACGTGCTCGAGGGGCCTGAGAGAATTTTTTATATGAAGATTTTTGAAGGGTTTTTCAGTCTAAGATCAAAAGGAAGGATGGATCTAAGACAAATATGAGGATTTGAGAGAGAAAGGATGCACGAGGGAAGAAAAAATAAAAAAAAAAGGGGGGAATGTGGCCGACCCTAGAGGAGGAGAAAAAGAGCTCTTTTATAGGTGAACCAGTCTTGAACCAGACCGGACCAGGTTGAACCAGACCAGACCAGTCTAAATCAGTTCAAAGGAGGCTGAACCAGGCCAAACCAGGCTGAACCAGGCCAAACCAGGATGAACCAGACCAGACCAGGAAGAACCAGTCTGAACCAGTCTTGAACCAGTCCTGAACTAGCCTTGAACCAGGTTGAACCAGTCTTGAACCAGGTTGAACCAGTTTGAACCAGATTTGAACCAGATTCGAACCAGAATTCAAATTGAAGCTGAACCGAGCATCGAAACAACTTCAAATCGACCGAGGGTTCAGTCTTTTGTTTATTCTTTCCTCTCCCACACATTTGGAAGGGTCGGAAGATTTTTTGAGCCTAATTACTGCTTTTTTGGGTCATTATTTGGCCGGTTCGGCTCATTCGGACATAAAAAAATACTCCAATAAGGTATACGAGTATAAACTATTCCCCATTTTTGGTTGAGAGGTTCCTAGAGAATATTTTTCTAAAAATACTCTTAAGGATAACTCAACAACACTACGCCGGACAACGCGTCGCAAATAAAGACTCAACGCCAACGATCGATGATCAGTTCTATGATTGAACCAGCAAACACGAGCTAAAAGATCAGAAAATCAGGAATCGACTTCAAGTTCAAAATTCCGACAACGGTCAGACAATAAATGCAACACCAGAACCCTTACAGACATTCGACAAAGCACCGAATAGCCTGAAGGATTGAAAGAATCAAGAACAGAAGCCATTCCAATGTCCCGTTACACCGACTGAAGGTTGGGACAATCATATCCAAAGTATTCCAGACTCTTCTATAAAAGAACGAGACCGAAATACTTTGGAGGGGGTATCTGTAGCCGTATAAAACTGCTTATGGGTCCCTTAACAAAGCTCGGCACGACGATTCGACAAACCAACAAACCATCGGGTGACGTATCTAAACACGAGCGTTAATCCGCAACACCGAAGCTAAGTGACACGCAACGAAGCGGATTAACGAGGCGACGAGGCTAACGAACCGTACGCAAACAACAGAATTCATCCACTCGCGTGCAGAATTAAGCTAACGGTTCGGTGAGTCAACGAGTCATCCAACTATATAACGGATTCGAACTCAAACTCCAAGGCGGATTTACCGCCAAATCGGGATTCGGACTGCCAAATCAGAGTTCAGATCAACTATGAAGCGGATTTACTGCCATATCGGGATCCGGACTGCCAAATCAGAGTTCAGATCAACGACGAAGCGGATTTACTTCCATATCGGGATCTGGACTGTCAAATCAGAGTCCAGATCAACAATAAAACTCGGATAAACCGCGAAACCGGACAACAGACACAATGGCGAACACCCGGCCAAAACCAAGCCACCCAAGGGTGGCTCGGTGGCCGAGCCACCCCAAAGTGGGTGGCTCGGGTGGCCGAGCCACACTCAGATCTGGGCCCAGATCTGGGCCCAGATCCGCTTTCAGAGGCTATAAATAGAGGAATAAGAGCTCATTTTCAAGGGGTTGGAACTTTTGGAGCCGAAACTCTGCCGGATTGAGAACTGAATCTTGGAGTTTTGGAGTTTTGAAGACTTGGACATTTTCAGATCTGATTCTTGGCGAGCATCCACGTTAGAAAAGGCAGGAGTTCGAGAGAGAAAGATCAGATCTGAGATCCACACGGTAATACTCCGGATCAAAACTTGGTTTTTGATCCGAGAAGGCTATTATTTCCTTGGTGATATAGTACCCCGGCTGTTATTTCCTTTGTGAAATAACACCCGTCATACCGTGTAGATCCGACCGGATCAAGATCTCACAGTGGTCCATGGATTAACCCCAGCGCAGGCGAAGAACCCACACAAGCGAGAGACCGCAAAACAGGATCTCGCGATTCGTTCGACAAATAAGGAAAGTTGTAATTTTTATTTCTTTTGATCTCGTTGTAACCGGATCTTATAAAAAGACCGGATCTTTTGTAATCGATAAACTATTACTTGAGAAAGCAATGGAATCGAAGAAAACAATTTTTTCCGCGAACACAATTCAGTATGTGGCAAAGGAAAATACCCTCTCTAGATTATGAGTATGAAAAGATTACAATCCCTCTCTCACAATCTCACTAGAATCGAGAATAAGCTCTCAATTCTCTCTAAACCCTAATCTCTCTTGATTAGAATCTCACTTTGATTACCTCTGATTGATTAGAAACCCTAAATAATCCCTTATATAGGTGCAACAACATGGATGGCAAAGCAGTAAATAACCAAGCCCAAACCTAACAGTAATTCATGCAAATAGAAACCCAAACAAACCTGGAAACTTTCGATGAGTCGACTCACAACTAAGATGAGTCGACTTGTCCGAAACTGGACAAAGTACAAAACCAGCAATGAGTCGACTCGTCAGAGACTGGTGACAAATGGCTGGGTTTCTTGAGTCAACTCATGACATGACTGTTATGAGTCGACTCATGGGCTAAAAACTGGATGCTTCGATTCTTTGATTCATCGTCTCGTTCCACGCTTCAACCTGTGTTCTACTGTGCTGTTTTACACCTCTATTCTCAAGCTACCACGAGAATCAGCTATCCTCAAGCTCCCATGAGGATCACTAAGTTCCGAAGAGAAGATACACCTGTATCATGGGTTCCCCTTTAGGAACTTGAAGTCCCGTTCAAGTTAAAACTTTAGCTGAGGAAACTCCCGAGCTTCTCTATCTTTTCTGCACTATCTGGCCTTGCTAGGAACTTAATAGCAACGTACAACTAGAAACGACTCCTTCGCTCCTTGCCTTATCGTAGTCGTCTTCCGCTCCAACATGTAATCCTCTTTTGATAGCTTTTTTGGAAGTCTAATGCACAGCGAGACAAACTTTTTGCTTGCATTCACTAGCCTCTTCGCTCACGTTGCAGTCCCTAAGCTTGTCTCCCTCGAAAGAGACGCCAAACGAAATATGAACTTTTCACCGCCTTTGGTGAATGTATACTTCTGAGCCCGCCTCTCATAGATCGTATATCTATCCCATAAGTACGGATTGCCCAGTATAATCTGACAAAAATCCAATGGAACTACGTCGCACGTGACCTTATCAATATACGACTCATGGAACTCAAATCTGACAGTGTATTGATCAACTACACTCAGTCTCTCCTCCTTCTGAATCCACCCTAATGGATAGGGCTTCAGATGCTTGACCGTCTTCAGACCCAATTTCTGAACCAAGGCCTCGGATATCAAATTCTTCTTACTGCTCGGATCAACTATGGCATCAACCAAACTGGTCTTCACTTGCAACTTCAGCACAAAAGAGCTGCTCTCGGGGGTTTTCATCCTCTTTTGTGGCCTGTTTTCCCGCCATAAGGTTGAGACTGCTGTTGGGCTCTGTCATCCCCGGGACTTCTTTCGAACCTTAAGCTATCACATATGCCTTTTTCTCCTCCTTCTTCTTCAACCCTCTTGGCTTAAGATGAGGATACTTCTCCCAGCAATGATCAGCAACATGCTCTATCTTCTCGTAGTGACTACAAATCAGTTCTGCTTTTTCTGGATCACCCTTCTTCTCCTCCTTATATTTGGAACCACTAGACTCGCCTCCCGTCTGTTTGGAGTCTCTCTTAGTCTCGTTGTCCTTCTTCTGCTTGCCCTTAATGGCAATAGCCTTCACGCTTGCCTCTGCAATAGTCTCGATCGTGAATAACTTCATCTCCTTCCGGATGTAATCGCTCAATCCTGCCATATACTTTATAAACATAGAATATTCCTCTGTCACAATGTTGAGGACCATTGCCTGCTCCTGGAACTCTGTGGTATATTCTTGAACGGTTTGATTGACTCTTTGGCCTAAGTCGTACCACTTGTGCCAACGCTATTCAAGGAACCCTACCAAATAGAATTACTTCCTAAGTAGTTCCTTGAACTTTTTCCATGACACCGCCTTCTTCTCCTACTTGTAATAGGATTTCCACCATGTCAATGCATGTCCTGAAAGCTTCAAAGTCGCGAACACGAGCTTCTCCTTGGATGAATATCTGTAGAGTGTGAAATAGGTCTCCATCCACTCGATCTAATCATCAAGCCTCTCGATGTTGACACTACCGTCATAAACAGAAATCTCCACTTTGAAGTCTATCTTCAAATACTGGTAAGAAACCTTACCCCCTTGGTGTGAAATAAACTTAACAATACGGGCCTCCTCATCTGAATCAGAGCCCTCGCCTTCTCCATTGGACTCCACAAGTTTCTTCTTGCCTTTCGAAGAAGATTCTTCCTTGTTTCCTTTGTTTTGGACAAGATTGACGAGTTGCACGAGGGTCGAACCCATTATCTCCATCTACTTCTCCAATGCATCTAGCCTTGCTGAACTGTCTCCTTCAGTCATCTTCTTCTTCTTTAATTTCTGGACTCCTTTTAATAAAATAAGGATCTCGCCTAGCTTCTTGTATTGCGATCGAGTCAGGACCATACACAGGATGCCCCCTCTATCGAATCTAATCACTCTGATACCAACTTGATACGAGTCACCATACGAGCACATTTGATCGCGGAATTATCAAAAGGTGGGTTGAGAAGAGGATGACAGAAACACAAGAATAATTTAGTATGTGATGAAGGAAAATACCCTCTCTATATTATGCGTATGAAAAGATTAAAATCCATCTCTCACAATCTCACTAGAATCGAGAACTAACTCTCAATTCTCTCTAAACCCTAATCTCTCATGATTAGAATCTCACTTTAATTACCTCTGATTGATTAGAAACCCTAAACATTCCCTTATATAGGTGTAACAACATGGATGGTAAAGTGGTAAATAACCCAGCCCAAACCCAACAAGAATTTATGCAAACAGAAACCCAAACGAACAAGGAAATCTTCGATGAGTCGACTCACGACTGAGATGACTCAACTCGTCCGAAACTGGACAAAACACAAAACCAGCAATGAGTCAACTCATGACTGAGATGAGTCGACTCATCTGAGACTGGTAACAAACGGCTGGGTTTCATGAGTCGACTCATGACTGTTATGAGTTGACTCACGGGCTGAAAACTGGATGCTTCAATTCTTCAATTAGCCGTCTCGTTCTACACTTCAACCTGCGTTCCACTGTGCTGTTTTACAACTCTATTCTCAAGCTACCATGAGAATCAACTATCCTCAAGTTCCCATGAGGATCACTAAGTTCTGAAGAGAAGATACACCCGTATCACACACCCTTGATATGAATCTTTTTGAAGATGATCATCAGTTGATCTCCGACTTATTATCGGGGAAAGCTCCTTATTAGGCTACAGGACTAGCTGCTGAAGCTGGTTCATCTGCATGTATGAATTTTATTCTCAAGTCCCAACTGTCCCTTTATTGTTTAAATTTTAAGTGACTATGTGGGAGTTTTAATTGTAGGACTAGCTATTGAGACCGATACAACTACCATTGTTGGACCGTCCGATCAGCCTGAGGGTCTTGGTTTCTTACTGTTGGCAGGAACCAAGACCAATACTCAATTGTCCGTTCCTGAGTCTCAACCTCTCATGAGTGTAGAACTTGCCACCACTACTGAGGCTAATCTAGTTGCTCTAACTGTGAGACCAGCTGAAGAAGTTGGTACATTTACGGTTATTGCATTTGGAGCACCTCCATCCGTTCATGAAGTTAAAATGGTGAAAACAATCGCAGGACATCAAACTGACGTAGCTTCTGCCTAAGTTGGTATGTTTTGCCTGTTACCTACCTTAAGATTCTGATTAATATTCCAGAATGCTCATTGTGTTTTTCTCTGGCTTGTAGAATCTTCATCCCTTCAACCAAAGAGTTTCGTAGATTCAGATCCAAAGCCAACGAAGGTCCCAGCAACAAAGTTAACTGACATAGCGGGTACAAGGATGATCGGTATCCTTGAACAAACTCTGGTCACTGTCGAAGCTGAATTAACATCATCGAGACAAGAAAGCCAAGCTGATTGGACTTAGTATGTTTTTGCTCACCGTTGCTTTTGAATTTTAAGAATCCAATGCATATTCTTTTGAGCTCTTACTTTACTTGTTCCTATTGTAGTGCCTCCTCTGTCACTACACGAACCCTTCAAAGCATTGATGTCGGACGAAGACCCAGACAAGACCGTTATCTGCTCTGATCTTCATAGCTTCATCTACTTCTTAAACATCATGATTGATCGAATTCTTCTTAAGAGGTCATCTTTTGACAACTTTAGGAGATCTCTCAATCGGCATGTGTTGGAGATTAGAGAAGAAGGATATCCTGAGCTGGTTGATTCCATTGAAGTATATTTGGCTCATCTAAAATAGGAAATCGAGCATCTGAGGACCTTCAAGCTAGCGGTGCTTCTTCTTACATACATGCCCGAATAAACTTAAGGCTGAAGACATAGCGTGATTCACAGATGTCAGCTGAACTCAAACTTCAAAGATTACGAAGTCGTGTGATCCAGATGAGGGTGAATATCGCTAAGAATTCTAAAGCTAAAGCTAATTTGCTTCAAGCTTTAGAGTCATGTCAAGCCGAGATAGCCCTCTTAGAGAAACAACTCGAGGAAGCTAAGGATGCCTAGGGCATTTTGGAAATTGATTTGGCTGAGGTGGAGCATGCTCAAAAGGACATATTCGAACAATTGGAACTCCAGGACAAAAGGTTTATTGAGACTGAACAAGAGGTTATCAAGTCTCAGAACACCAGTGAAGATCCCTGAAAGCCAGCCTGACGACGAAGTTCGAACAAATTTATACAGAAGAACTTGTTGGCCTTTTTGTTTTGATGATGATTTAACAAACAATTTGCATCTAATATTATTTGTCTAGTGTTTGTATTTTGTTATTTATTGTAGACAAACAATGGGTTGGAGGATGGATGGAATCAAGCTTTCACGATCATATCCAATGGAGGTTGGCAGAATTATGGAGTGAAGCCTACACAATTCAAAGATTAAGATTCAAGTTCTAGCTTCATCCGCAAGTGTACCAAGTTGAGCTACACTAAAGATCAAGATCAAGCTTGGGTAATTTAGTTTAGGAGTTTATATTATGTGTGTTAGTACTTTAAGCTCAATCATATACACACATACACATTTTGGTTTTGTATATATATAGTTATATATATACATATATGTTTTGGTTTGATAGTTTTCAAGTTTTAATATGAAACAATTTAATATAATTAGAAAATATATTTTTATTTCATACTTATATGCATATATATGATTTTATCAATATTAATTTTATTTAATTCAATGAAATAATGTTTTAGTGCATTATATGTGTATTTTGATAAAATACTACATTCATTATTTATAGACTTCATAATAATAGTTTACATCTTTCTTCAAGTCTATAAAATTATTGTGCAAAGTTTTAAAATATGGTTTAGCCTAAATGTCAAAATTCATATGTTTACATTTTTGTGTTTTGGACTATTTTGCAAAATGAAGATATTTCTCATTTGGGAAGTCCTTTTAGAAAACCAGTTTTTGTAGCATGTGTATTATCATGTCTACAATCATTTCTCAAAGTTTCATAATTTTTAGAATTTATTTGATATTTTGAAATAGTGTTTTAAAATCAGCAAACTGTTTTCAAAACCTGGAATTTCATATATCAGTTCACGATCGACCTCCACGGTCTATCGGGCCTGACTTCTTTCGTCAGTGGGCAGTAGAGACTTTTACGGTCGACCACCGTGGTCGACCGTGAGCTCGTGATTTCCCACGGTCGACCGTCGAAGTCTCTGGAGCTTTTCCTGCTGTTTTTGTTGCTCGCCGTCGACCGCCACGGTCGACCGCTATTTATCCCAACGGCTCTTTTGGTACAGAATCAGATTTCTGATTCTTGGGCTGTTTGGTCTTTTCCTTTGGGGTTTTTTTTGCTGTTGCTTCCTCTTCCTATATAAACCCTCAAACCCCCTTCTATCTCAGTAACCAATGTGATGTTTTAAACAAGTTTATAAAAGTTTTAATAGGGGTTTAAGTTTGGTTTAAAGCTGTTTTGGTTGGTTCACAAGTGGAGGAGATCATCTATATTGTTTGAGCTTCCTTTTAATCCATCTCTTTATCTTGTTTTTCAAAGAAGAATTGCTAAACTCTATTTCTAGCTATTTATTATTTTATTTATAATTTCTTTATGCTAGATTTTATTTGAGTTTAGTTGTTTTATTTATTCTCATTGTTACACACACCCACATGAGCTTTTAGTATTTACATACATAGTATATTAGGGTTATGAGAAATTGTAACATTGAGTTGAGCTTTAATTGAGTTCTCGCATTGTATTAGAGAACAAATCATTTGTTATCTTTGTGAGATTGTAAAGTTTTCGGTTAGCTAGAAAACCGAGTGTGAGGAGTGGACGTTGATCGGTGAACGTTAAAAACCGATATTGTGAGTGAGTGTATACGTTGATCGACGATCATTGAAAACCGACATAGTGTGATTGTAAACGTTATTCGGGTGAGCGTAAAAAACCCGGTTGTGATAGTAGATTTATCCCCGGGAGAGGGGAGCGGAGACGTAGGACGGAAGGTCCTGTTGGCCTTCTTGTTTTGATGATGTTTAACAAACAATTTATTACTAATGTTGTTTGTCTAGTATTTGTGTATTCCTATGTTTTGTAGACAAACAACGTTGTTAGAGGATGGATGGAATAGAGCTTCAACGATCATATCCAAAGGAGGTTGGCGGAATGTCGGTGAAGCCTTGCAATTCAAAGTTCAAGATCCAAGTTCAAGCTTCATCCGCGAGATTACCAAGTAGAGCTTATTGAAGACCAATCAATATGTGTGTTAAGTACCTTAAGCTCAACATCATATACACACACGTATTTGGTTTTTATGTATATATATAACTATATATATACATGCATGGTTTTGAGTTTTTATGCTTTGAACACACTTGCAAAATACATGAGTTTTCACAAATGGAAATTCAATTTGAGAAATTATTTTTCTAACATGTTTGTTTTTTTGTTTTCATGTTTATAAACATTTCGCAAAGTTTCATCAAGTTTGGAATTGATTTGTTATGTTTAAAGAAATTTACAAATTCACGTTTTCGTTCGTGCACATGTTCGTGCATGTTTTACAAAACTGATGAGTTTTCGCAAATGGGAAGTGATATTTGAAAATTTCTTTCTCTGACATGTTTACCTATATGTTTAGAAACTTTTCACCAGTTTTTACTATTTTTGGAGTTGATTTACTGTGCCTATTGATTTTACAAAATCGTATATGTTAACAGTTTTTCAGAAACTGTAAATTTGTGTTCAAATATTTATTTCTCTCAATTGGGAAATGATTTTTCAGATATTCTTTCTCTGACATGTTATTCTACATGTCTAGAACATTCCTACAAAATTTAATAATTTATGAAGTTCATTTACTATTTTAAATTGATTTTACAAAACATCTGCGCACTGCTACAGTAACTCCGGTCGACCGGACCGGTCGACCGGAAATGTCTCTGGACGTTTCTCAGCTTTGCATATGCCTCTCAGTCGACCGTGTACGGTCGACCGAAGTACTGTAGCAGCCGACCGTTGCTACAGTAATGGAATCGGATTAGATTAGCATAAGACCCTAATCACCCCCCTCTAGGCTAGTTCTGTTTTTTGTTTATTTTAATGTTTTGGAGGTGTTTTTCTTGGTTTTGGACTTGTTTCATGAGCCTATATATACCCCATGCCCTCATACTTCTAAGGGGACTCAAGAAATATTTTAAACAAGTTTAAAGAGTTTTAAACAAGGGTTTAAGTTTGTTTAATGTTTGTTTAGAAGCTTTTAAGCAATTGGGTGTTTGAGTTTGAGAATTCAATTCCACAAGAGCTTGAGGAGATCATCTATTAGAGTTTGAGCAATCAACTATTCTCCCTCCATCTCTTGTCATCTATTGAGAAGTTTTCTAAACTCAATCTAGCTTTATATTTCATATTGTTTGATTATCATTTTATTAAGCTAGTATTCATATTGAGTTTAGTTGATTTTATTTTCTCTATGTTTATACACACAACCATTTGAGCTTATTGTATTTACATTCATAGTATAATTGGGTTGTGGGATTGTGTAACTTAGAGAGTGAGCTTATAATTCGTTCTCATTCATTGTAGAGAACAAACACTTTGTATTGAGCCTAATTGTGAGGATTCACTTGTAATACACTTGTACACCGAGAGAAGTGTGTGGTGAGAGACGGGGTCGAATCCAAGAGGAGTGGCGTCGGTTGACGTGCCTAGGGAGAGGTTGTAACCGAGCACTTGAGGAGGAGGACACGGGCTAGGACCAACACTTAGTGTGTGAGGTGTGATTGCATAGTGATTGTATTGTGAGGTGTAAACGTTGTTCGGGTGAACGTAGAAAACCCGGTTGTGATAGTGGAGATCTCCTCGAGGTGAGGAGCGGAGACGTAGGTCAAGTGGTTAGACCGAACTCCGTGATCATATCGTTTTGTTTGTGATTGCATTGACGTTCTTATTCTTGTTTTCATATCTTATATCGCCTTTGTGTATTGCTCATCATATTACCCTATCACTTGTGTAGATTGTTTATTTTACCCTTGTGTTAGTTCATATATCCTTGCTCATATATTTGTAATATCTCATTGATAGGATATATTCATTTGTTCATATTGCTTATCCTAGCTTACGTATCTTGTTGTATTTTATACTTGCTAGGATAACTTATTAATTAGTTTTAATTGGCATTTAATCGGATTAGATTAGCATAAGACCCTAATCACCCCCCCTCTAGGGTCTAACAATTGGTATCAGAGCTTGGTGCTCTTTGATTTAAGGTCTAACCACCTTGAGTTAAAGATCCAAGTTATCTTATTTGTGCTAATCTAGTTATGATTGCATTTGTCTTGCTTGCATATGTTCATATATATATCTTGAATATGAATGTATTTTGTTTAGGCTATAAATCCAATGTTGCTCCTAAATTCATTAATTTTCCCTATGCACAATGGGCTTCTAGATTTAAACTATTTGTTGAATCTAGAAATATTGACTTATGGAAAATTATTGATTGTGCTTATATTGTGCCCACATTGGAGAAATCCAAGTGGAGCGATCATGATAAGAAAATGTTTTCAATGAACAAGCTTTTGTTAGAATATTTGCTTAATGCCTTTGACTCATCCTTTTCTAACAAATTTGTTCATTTTGATAGTGCTTACAATTTATGGAAATTCATAGAAGCACATCAAGGCAACTTGGAGGAAATCCGACGTAGTTTGGAGGATTGTTCTTCAAGTGAGTGTGGAGCATCATCATGCACACGGCCACTAGGCGATAGCCCTAGTGTGGTAAGCGATTCGGAATCCGAAAGTGATATATCCATCAATGAACTCGCTTGTGCATATGAGAAATTATTGCATGCCTATACAAAATTACAAAATAATTTTATTGATCTTAAAAGCAAGCATGTAGAATTGAAATCCGATCATGAGAAGCTAGTGTCCAAATTTGACATCATTGAAAATGAAAATATAATGCTTAAAGAAAACAATGATATGTTAAATTTGGAAAATGAAAAATTGATCTCATCCATTTCTAGCTTAACTCATGCAAATAATGCCATGCTAGAAGTAGAATGCATTAGAAATGAATTTGATTCTTTTAAGAATAACCATACATGCTCTACTTCTATTATCAATGATGTTGTATCTAATGATGAGTTGAATCATGTGAAAAACCGCATATCTTGTTTAGATTCAACCTTAAACACATGCATTGATAATCATAACAAGCTTATGGACTTGTGTGCAAAGTCTAATGCAAACTCTTCTAAGAAACCTACACACTATGCACACATGTATAACAAAGTCTATAAATTAGAAGTAAATTTGCATCATTTAAAAATGATCATATTTGCTCTACTTCTATTGACAATGCTTCTATGCCTAATGATGAGTTGAACAATATTAAATATCGCATTTCATCTTTAGATTCAACTCTTAACACATGCATTGTTAATAACAAGAAACTTATGGACTTATGTGCAAAGTCTCGTGCTAACTCTTCAAAACCAAGCACTCACTATGCACATATGTATAGCAAAGTTTACAAATGCTCAATTTGCGGTCGTAAAGGCCACATTGCTAAATTTTGCTATGATGCACACAAATCTTCTAAGACTAATGCCTCTTGTGCATCTCATAAGGCTTCTTCATCATACACTCATGCACATGCACATAATGTTCATCATAAGCATGCTAGTGTGTATCATTGTGATCTTTGTGGTCGGTTTGGCCATTTGGCAAAGTTTTGCTTTGATTTGAAAAGGAATTCTAGTTTGCCAAATGTTTCTAGTAGACCACAAGTGTTTGAATGTGATATTTGTGGTAGATTTGGTCATTTGGCTAAGTTTTGTTATGATTTGAAAAAATGTTCAAACTTGCCAAATTTCTCAAGTAAACCACCTTTGTTTAATAAGGTTTCTCATTTGCAAAATAAATTTAAAAGACAATCTTCAGTTGCAAATGATTTTCGTGCACGCTCACTTGGTCAACACAAATCTTTTCACTCTTTTCATTGCACGAATTGCAATCGAAAGGGTCATTTGAATGAATATTTTTTTGACCGTTCTAGTGCACCATATGTGCCCAAGAGGGTTCATAACCCTAGGGCTTTGAGATTCATTGATAGAGGTCATGTCACTAAATCTTTTGGTACCAAGAATACTTGGGTACCAAAACAAATTTGATTTTAAACCAAGAACTTTATTGTTTTTTTTTTTTTGCCTTGGTTTTGAAAATTATGTTTTAAGATCTTTTGGTTATGAAAACAATTTTTTCTTTTATCAAATCCTTTGTTTTCATGATTATTAGTTTTGATTTTGATGAGAGGTTTGTATTTATATAATCCTCCGGATTTATTGGGTGTTTATTCCCAAATCATGTTTATCGGATGCTAAAATGATTATATGGGTTGAAACAAGCTTAAGAGCTTGATATATTGTTGCCTCTCTTGAAATTCTTTTGTCAAAGAGTTTGTTTTGATTTATTGCTTTGAATTCATTATATTTCACTTATATGATGATATTTATATGTTTGTGCTTATGGATCATCTAGTCGTGCCTTATAATGTACTCTATGAGTGGTTTGATCAAGTTATGTAAAGAAAATTTTCCTTTTGATCAAACATTGTTTTTGGAATGAAACCGCATTGCATATGATAGGTTAATGCAGCCTAAACTAAGTTGGCTAATAATTTCATTGATTCTTAAAAGCAAGCATGTTAATTTAAAATCCGATCATGAATTCTAACATCCAAAATTTATACTATTTCTAAAGATAATGTGATCCTTTTTTAAAGAAAATAATGAAAAATTAAATGGATCAATTACCTGGAGTTCCATGTTGCCTAGCTTAATTCATGAGAAAATGATGCCATGTTAGAAGTAGCACACGTATTTGGTTTTTATGTATATATATAGTTATATATATACATGCATGGTTTTGAGTTTTTATGCTTTGAACACACTTGCAAAATACATGAGTTTTCACAAATAGAAATTCAATTTGAGAAATTATTTTTCTAACATGTTTGTTTTCATGTTTATAAACATTTCGCAAAGTTTCATCAAGTTTGGAATTGATTTGTTATGTTTAAAGGAATTTACAAATTCACGTTTTCGTTCGTGCACATGTTCGTGCATGTTTTACAAAACTGATGAGTTTTCGCAAATGGGAAGTGATATTTGAAAGATTCTTTCTCTGACATGTTTACCTACATGTTTACCTACATGTTTAGAAACTTTTCTCCAGTTTTTACTATTTTTTGAGTTGATTTACTGTGCCTATTGATTTTACAAAATCGTATATGTTAACAGTTTTTCAGAAACTGTAAATTTGGGTTCAAATATTTATTTCTCTCAATTGGGAAAATATTTTTCAGAAATTCTTTCTCTGACATGTTATACCACATGTCTAAAACATTCCCACAAAATTTAATAATTTTTGGAGTTCATTTATTATTTTAAATTGATTTTACAAAACAGCTGCGCACTGCTATAGTAACTCCAGTCGACCGGACCGGTCAACCGGAAATGTCTCTGGACGTTTCTCAGCTTTGCATATACCTCTCGGTCGACCGTACCGGTCGACCGAAGTACTGTAGCAGCCAACCGTTGCTACAATTACGGCTAGTTCTGTTTTTTGTTTATTTTAATGTTTTGGAGGTGTTTTTCTTGGTTTTTGGACTTGTTTTATGAGCCTATATATACCCCATGCCCTCATACTTCTAAGGGGACTCAAGAAATATTTTAAACAAGTTTAAAGAGTTTTAAACAAGGGTTTAAGTTTGTTTAATGTTTGTTTAGAAGCTTTTAAGCAATTGGGTGTTTGAGTTTGAGAATTCAATTCCACAAGAGCTTGAGGAGATCATCTATTAGAGTTTGAGCAATCAACTATTCTCCCTCCATCTCTTGTCATCTATTAAGAAGTTTTCTAAACTCAATCTAGCTTTATATTTCATATTGTTTGATTATCATTTTATTAAGCTAGTATTCATATTGAGTTTAGTTGATTTTATTTTCTCTATGTTTATACACACAACCATTTGAGCTTATTGTATTTACATTCATAGTATAATTGGGTTGTGGGATTGTGTAACTTAGAGAGTGAGCTTATAATTCGTTCTCATTCATTGTAGAGAACAAACACTTTGTATTGAGCCTAATTGTGAGGATTCACTTGTAATACACTTGTACACCGAGAGAAGTGTGTGGTGAGAGACGGGGTCGAATCCAAGAGGAGTGGCGTCGGTTGACGTGCCTAGGGAGAGGTTGTAACCGAGCACTTGAGGAGGAGGACACGGGCTAGGACCAACACTTAGTGTGTGAGGTGTGATTGCATAGTGATTGTATTGTGAGGTGTAAACGTTGTTCGGGTGAACGTAGAAAACCCGGTTGTGATAGTGGAGATCTCCTCGAGGTGAGGAGCGGAGACGTAGGTCGTGGGGACCGAACTCCGTAATCATATTGTTTGTTTGTGATTGCATTGGCGCACTTACTTTTATGTTCATATCTTATATCGCCTTTGTATATTGCTTGTTGATTATATTGCCCACTATCTAGTTTAGATTGTTTACCCTTGAGTTTATATATCCTTGCACATACATTGCCTATATCTCTTTGTTAGGATATATCTTGTTGTTCATATTACTTATCCTAGCTCATATACATTGTTGTATTTCATACTTGCTAGGATAACTTATTAATTAATTTTAATTGGCATTAAATCGGATTAGATTAGCATAAGACCCTAATCACCCCCCCTCTAGGGTCTAACAATTGGTATCAGAGCTTGGTGCTCTTTGATTTAAGGTCTAACCACCTTGAGTTAAAGATCCAAGTTATCTTATTTGTGCTAATCTAGTTATGATTACATTAGTCTTGCTTGCATATTTTCACATATATATCATGAATATGAATATATTTCGTTTAGGCTATGAATCAAATATTGCTCCTAAATTCATCAATTTTTCCTATGCACAATGGGCTTCTAGATTTAAACTATTTGTTGAATCTAGAAATATCGACTTATGGGAAGTTATTGATTGTGCTTATATTGTGCCCACTTTGGAGATATCCAAGTGGAGCAATCATGATAAGAAAATGTTTTCAATGAACAAGCGTTTGTTAGAATTTTTGCTTAATGCTTTTGACTCATCCATTTCTAACAAATTTGTTCATTTTGATAGTGCTTACAATTTATGGAAATTCATAGAAGCACATCAAGGCAACTTGGAGGAAATCCGACGTAGTTTGGAGGATTGTTCTTCAAGTGAGTGTGGAGCATCATCATGCACACGGCCACTAGGCGATAGCCCTAGTGTGGTAAGCGATTCGGAATCCGATAGTGATATATCCATCAATGAACTCGCTTGTGCATATGATAGATTATCTCATGCCTATACAAAATTGCAAAACAATTTTATTGATCTTAAAAGCAAGCATATTAGTTTAAAATCCGATCATGAGTCGCTAGCTTCCAAACTTGATATTGTTGTTAAAGAGAATGCTATTTTAAAAGAAAACAATGAGTTATTAAGTTTGGAAAATAATAACATGTCTTCATCTATTGCTAGCTTAACTCATGCTAATAATAATGCCATGATAGAAGTAGAAACTATTAGAAATAAGTTTAATTCTTTTAGAAATGATCATGTTTCATCTACTTCTATTTCCAATGCTTGTATGCATAATGATGAATTGAATCTTGTGAAAAACCGAATATCATCTTTAGATTCAACCCTTAAAACATGCATTGTAGATAATAAGAAACTTATGGACTTGGGTGCAAAGTCTAGTACTACAACTTCTAAACCCGTACACTTTGCACACTTGTATAGTAAAACTTATAAATGCTCCATTTGTGGTCGAAAAGGCCATTTAGCTAAGTTTTGCTATGATGCACAAAAACATAAGAATATTAATTCTTCTTGTGCATCTCATAAGGCTTCTTCTTCATCACATGTACACACACATGCACCCATTGTTCATCATAAGCATGCTAATGTGTATCATTGTGATTTTTGTGGTAGAGTTGGTCACTTAGCCAAGTTTTGTTTTGATTTGCGAAAAGTTTCTAAATCGCAAAATATTTCAAGTAGACCAACATTATTTCAAAATGTTTCTCATTTGCAAAATAATCTTAAAAGACCATCTTTATTTGCAAATGTTCCTCGTGCACATCCACATGGTCAACATAACCAAATGCATCCTCTTCATTGCACTTATTGCAATCGAATGGGTCATTTGCATAATTATTGCTATGACCGGACCCGTGCACTAAATGCGCCCAAATGGGTTCATAACCCTAGGGCTTTGAGCTTGAATGATAGGGGTCATGTCCCTAAATCGTTTGGTACCAAGAGTTCTTGGGTACCAAAAGAAATTTGATTTTAAACAAAGAATTTTAGTATTTTTATTTTTCTTTGTCTTGGTTTTGAAAATTATGTTTTAAGATCTTTTGGTTATGAAAACAATTTTTTCTTTTATCAAATCCTTTGTTTTCATGATTATTAGTTTTGATTTTGATGAGAGGTTTGTGTTTATATAACCCTCCGGATTTATTGGGTGTTTATTCCCAAATCATGTTTACCGGATGCTAAAATGATTATATGGGTTGAAACAAGCTTAAGAGCTTGATATATTGTTGCCTCTATTAAAATTCTTTTGTCAAAGAGTTTGTTTTGATTTATTGCTTTGAATTCATTATATTTCACTTATATGATGATATTTATATGTTTGTGCTCATGGATCATCTATTCGTGCCTTATAATGTATTCTATGAGTGGTTTGATCAAGTCCTACAAAGAAAGTTATCTTTATTGATCAAACATCGTTTTTGGACTCAAATCTTGATTTATGATTTCATTTGAGTGATTTGTTTTCACTTGAAAACTTTTTTCATGGTTCTCATGTTTTCCTTTTCTTTTGATTTCATAAATCTATCTTTACACATGGTTTTTATGGTCCTTGATATGAGACACTATTTTTCAAATTGATATATTCATATGTGTTCTCATTATCTCTTGAATGTGAGTGATTGTTAGCATATCTTTTATGCTTGCTCACATATTTGCCATGATCTTTATTTCATATTCTCCATTTGGCATTTTGATAGGGGGAGCAATCCCTATATCCTTTTATGTTTTATACTCACCTATGCTTATTGATAGAGGGAGCTTTCGCTCTCTTAATTCATTTGTCCCCTTTTTGATGTTGTCAAAGGGGGAGAAATATTGTGAGTATACAATTCCTTGTTTATATGCATGTGTATTATCTTGTATATGTTCATTTCCTTCCTGCATATATTCCTTTTTGTAAATTGTTTGTCATCATCAAAAAGGGGAGATTGTTGGCCTTCTTGTTTTGATGATGTTTAACGAACAATTTATTACTAATGTTGTTTGTCTAGTGTTTGTGCATTCTTATGTTTTGTAGACAAACAACGTTGTTGGAGGATGGATGGAATAGAGCTTCAACGATCATATCCAAAGGAGGTTGGCGGAATGTCGGTGAAGCCTTGCAATTCAAAGTTAAAGATCAAGTTCAAGCTTCATCCGCATGTGTACCAAGTTGAGCTACAATGAAGATAAAAATCAAGCTTGGGTAATCTAGTTTAGATTTTATATTATGTGTGTTAAGTATCTTAAGCTCAACATCATATACACACACGTATTTGGTTTTTATGTATATATATAGTTATATATATACATGCATGGTTTTGAGTTTTTACGCTTTGAACACACTTGCAAAATACATGAGTTTTCAAAAATGGAAATTCAATTTGAGAAATTATTTTTCTAACATGTTTGTTTTCATGTTTATAAACATTTCGCAAAGTTTCATCAAGTTTGGAATTGATTTGTTATGTTTAAAGGAATTTACAAATTCACGTTTTCGTTCGTGCACATGTTCGTGCATGTTTTACAAAACTGATGAGTTTTTACAAATGGAAGTGATATTTAAAAAATTATTTCTCTGACATGTTTACCTACATGTTTAGAAACGTTTCTATAGTTTTTACTATTTTTGGAGTTGATTTACTGTGCCAATTGATTTTACAAAATCGTATATGTTAACAGTTTTTCAGAAACTATAAATTTGTGTTCAAATATTTATTTCTCTCAATTGGGAAAAGATTTTTCAGAAATTCTTTCTCTGCCATGTTATTCTACATGTCTAGAACATTCCCACAAAATTTCATAATAATTGGAGTTCATTTACTATTTTAAATTGATTTTACAAAACAGCTTCGCACTACTACAGTAACTCCGGTCGACCGGACCGGTCGACCGGAAATGTCTCTGGACGTTTCTCAGCTTAGCTAACGGCTATAATTCCCAGATTTTGATATATCCATTTTTTTGTCTTTTTGCTTGGTTTTCTTGGGTTTTTGGGCTTGTTTCATGAGCCTATATATACCCCATGCCCTCATACCTCTAAGGTAACTCAAGAAATATTTTAAACAAGTTTAAAGAGTTTTAAACAAGGGTTTAAGTGTGTTAGTGTTTGTTTTGGTTTATGAAGAAGTTTTCACAAGTGGAGGAGATCATCTTCTTATTTGGGCTCCAATCTCCATCTCTTCATCTTCTCTTCTATTGAGAAATTTTCTAAACTCTACTCTAGCTTTTATTTATTACTTGTTAATTATCATTTCTATTAAAGCTAGTTTTATATTGAGTTTAGTTTGATTTGATTTACTCTTTGTTTGCACACACAACCATTGAGCTTATTGTATTTGCATACATTATATAATTGGGTTGTGGGATAGTGTGACATTGAGTTGAGCCTAATTGAGTTCTCACCTTGTTAGAGAGAACAATCATTTGCTATATTGTGCTTAATTGTGAAATCACTTTGTAATACACTTGTACACCGAGTGAGGAGTGTGTGGTGAGAGTCGGGGATCGTCCCAAGAGGAGTGGCGTCGGTTGACGTGCCTAGGGAGAGGTTGTAACCGAGCACTTGAGGGAGACACGGCTAGGTCCAACACTTAGTGGGTGTAGAGTGTGATTGCAAGAGTGTGAGTTGTAGAGTTTTCGGTTAGCTAGAAAACCGAGTGTGTAGAAGAAGTTCCGGCTTCCAAACCGGATTGTGTTAGTGGATTTCTCCCCGGGAGTGGGGAGCGGAGACGTAGGACGGAAGGTCCGAACTCCGTGATCATATTGCTTGTTTGAGTGTATATACATTGTTGTATTTCATACTTGCTAGGATAACTTATTAATTAATTTTAATTGGCATTAAATCGGAATAGATTAGCATAAGACCCTAATCACCCCCCCCCTCTAGGGTCTAACAGGTCCGAACACCGTGATCATATCGTGTGTTTGAGTTTGCTTTGGCGCACTTAATCTTATGTTTATATTTTGTCGCCATTGTCCATAGCTCATTATTTTTATCATCCACTATCTAGTTCATATTGTTTACCCTTGTGTTAGTTTACATATCCTTGCATATATCATATTGTATATCTCTTTGGTAGGATATATCATCTTGTGCTAGTTTATATATCCTTGCATATATTTATCATATAGGATATATCTCTTTATTCATATTGCTTATTCTTGCTTATAACTATTGTATATCTATCTTGTTGCATATATATATATATATATATATATATATTATGGATATGCACGGTGCACCTTGTTTAGGTTATGCCATTAATGTTGCTCCTCGTTTAGATAATTTCCCCTATACCCAATGGTCTGTTAGATTTAAAGTCTTTATTCAATCTAAACATTTTGATTTATGGGAAATTATAGATGATGATTATATTGTGCACATTTTGGAGAAATCCAAGTGGAATAAAAATGATCATCGTATGTTTACAATGAATAATATTTTGTTAGAATATTTGCTAAATGCTCTTGATTCATCTATGCTTAACAAGTTTATTCATTTTGATAGTGCTTACAACTTATGGAAACTTATTGAAACACATCAAGGGGACTTGGAGGCGATTCGACAAACTTTGGAGGATCCCGCTTCAAGTTCATATGGAGCATCATGCACATGGCCACTAGGCGATAGCCCTAGTGAGGTTTGCGAGTTCGAATCCATAAATGATTTATCTAGTGATGAACTTACTTGTGCTTTCAAAAAATTATTGCATGCTTTTAACAAATTACATAAAAATTTTATTGATTTACAAAACAAGCATGTTAATTTAGAATCCGATCATGAGTTGCTAGGTTCCAAATTAGATGTCATTACAAAAGAAAATACCATGCTTAAAGAAAACAATGACATGTTAATTTTGGAAAATGAAAAATTAACCACATCTATAACTAGCTTATCTCATGAAAAAGATAATGTCATGATAGAAGTGGAGAATATACAAAATGATACTGTTTCTTTCATAAATGACTATTTATGTTCTACTTCTAATAAAAATGCATATGTGCCAAATGATGAGTTGAATGTTGTTAAAAATCACATTTCATCTTTAGACTCAACTCTTAATACATGCATTGATAACCATAAAAAACTTATGGACAAGTGTGCTAAACTTAGTGTTACAAAATCACCTACACACTATGCACACTTGTATAGCAAAATTTACAAATACTCAATTTGCGATCGCAAAGGCCACATTGCTAAATTTTGTTATGATGCACACAAATCTTCTAAGGTTAATGCTTCTTGTGCATCTCATAAGGCTTCTTCATCACACACATATGTACATGCACACACTCATAAAGTTCATCATAAGCATGCTTATGTGTTTAAATGTGATATTTGTGGTCGTTTTGGTCATTTGGCCAAATATTATTTTGATTTGAAAAATAAGTCTCATTTGTCAAATGGTTCTAGTAAACCACATGTTTATAAATGTAATGTTTGTGGTAGATTTGGCCACTTAGGAAAGATTTATTTTGATAATGTTTCACATTTACAAAAAGCTTCAAATAATTTACCTTTGTTTGCAAATGTTCAACGTGCACCTTTTAATGGTCAACATAAGCAAATGCTTCCTTTCCATTGTACATATTACAATCGGAAGGGTCATTTGAGTGATTATTGCTATGACCGATCCCGTACACTGCATATGTCCAAAAGGATTCATAACCCTAGGGCTTTGAGCTTGAATGATAGGGGTCATGTCCCTAACCAATCCGGCACCAAGAATTCTTGGATGCCAAAATGATTTTTAAACCAAGAATTTTAGTACTTTTACTTTTTTCCTTTTCTTGGTTTTGAAAATTATGTTTTAAAATCTTTTGGTTATGAAAACAATTTTTTCTTTTATCAAATCTTTTGTTTTCATGATTATTAGTTTTGATTTTGATGAGAGGTTTGTGTTTATATAACTCTCCGGGTTTATTGGGTGTTTATTACCAAATCTTGCTTACCGGATGCTAAAATATTTATATGGGTTGATACTAGCTCAATAGCTAGATAGAATTGCATCTCTTGAGTTTTGAAAATCAATGATGATTTGGTTTTATGTTCTTATATGATTTACTTGCGATTTATGATTTCATTGGTTGATTTGTTTTCATTTGAAAACTTTTTACATGATTCTCATGTCTTCTTTCTTGTGATTTCATAAATCTATTTTATACATGGTTTTTATGTTTTTTGATATGAGACACTATGTTCATCTTGATATATTTATATATGTTCTCATTATCTCTTGAATGTGAGTGATTTTTAGCATATCTCTTATTTATGCTTGCTCACATATTTGCCATGATCTTTTATTTCATATTCTCTATATGGCATTTTGATAGAGGGAGCAATCCCTATATTTGTTTTATACTCACCCATGCTCATATGTAGGGGAAGCTTTCGCTCTCTTTATTCTTTTGTTTTCCCCTTTTTGATGTTGTCAAAGGGGGAGAAATTTTATGAGTATAGCCATTTCCTTATTTATATGCATGTGAATTATAATTCATATATTCATTTCCTTACATGCATATATCCTTTTTTTAAATTATTTGTCATCATCAAAAAGGGGAAGATTGTTGGCCTTCTTTTTTTGATGATGATTTAACAAACAATTTACATCTAATATTATTTGTCTAGTATTTGTATTTTGTTATTTATTATAGAAAAACAAAGGGTTGGAGGTTGGATGGAATCAAGCTTTCACGATCATATCCAATGGAGGTTGGCGGAATTATGGAGTGAAGCCTACACAATTCAAAGATTAAGATTCAAGTTCTAGCTTCATCCGTAAGTGTACCAAGTTGAGCTATAATGAAGATCAAGATCAAGCTTGGGTAATTTAGTTTAGGAGTTTATATTATGTGTGTTAGTACTTTAAGCTCAATCATATACACACATACACGTTTTGGTTTTGTATAGATATAGTTATATATATACATATATGTTTTGGTTTGATAGTTTTCAAGTTTTAATATGAAACAATTTAATATAATTAGAAAATATATTTTTGTTTCATACTTATATGCATATATATGATTTTATCAATATCAATTTTATTTAATTCAATGAAATCATGTTTTAGTGCATTATATGTGTATTTTGATAAAATACTACATTCATTGTTTATAGACTTCATAATAATAGTTTACATCTTTCTTCAAGTCTATAAAATTATTGTGCAAAGTTTCAAAATATGGTTTAGCCTAAATGTCAAAATTCATATGTTTACATTTTTGGACCGCCACGGTCGACCGCGCCTGAGTTCTTTCGTCAGTGGGTAGTAGAGACTTTCACGGTCGACCGCCACGGTCGACCGTGAGCTCGAGATTTCCTACGGTCGACCGCCACGGTCGACCGCCACGGTCGACCGTCGAAGTCTCTGGAGCTTTTTCTGTTGTTTTTGTTGCTCACCGTCGACCGCCGCGGTCGACCGCCGTTTATCCCAACGGCTCTTTTGGTACAGAATCGGATTTTTGATTCTTGGACTGTTTGGTCTTTTCCTTTGGGGTTTTTTTTGCTGTTACTTCCTCTTCCTATATAAACCCCCAAACTCCCTTCTATCTCAGTAACCAATGGGATGTTTTAAACAAGTTTATAAAAGTTTTAACAGGGGTTTAAGTTTGGTTTAAAGCTGTTTTGGTTGGTTCACAAGTGGAGGAGATCATCTACATTGTTTAAGCTTCCTTTTAATCCATCTCTCCATCTTGTTTTTCAGAGAAGAATTTCTAAACTCTATTTCTAGCTATTTATTGTTTTATTCATAATTTCTATATGCTAGATTTTATTTGAGTTTAGTTGTTTTATTTATTCTCATTGTTACACACACCCACATGAGTTTTTAGTATTTACATACATAGTATATTAGGGTAATGAGAAATTGTAACATTGAGTTGAGCTTTAATTGAGTTCTCGCATTGTATTAGAGAACAAATCATTTGTTATCTTTGTGAGATTATAAAGTTTTCGGGTAGCTAGAAAACCGAGTGTGAGGAGTGTACGTTGATCGGTGAACGTTGAAAACCGATATTGTGAGTGAGTGTATAAGTTGATCGGTGATCGTTGAAAACCGACATAGTGTGGTTGTAAACGTTATTCGGGTGAGTGTAGAAAACTCGGTTGTGATAGTGGATTTTTCACCGGGAGAGGGGAGCGGAGACGTAGGACGGAAGGTCCGAACTTCGTGATCATATCGTGTGTTTGAGTTTGTTTTGGCGCACTTAATCTTATGTTTATATTTTATCGCCATTGTCCATAGCTCATTATTTTTACCATCCACTATCTAGTTCATATTGTTTACCCTTGTGTTAGTTTACATATCCTTGCATATATCATATTGTATATCTCTTTAGTAGGATATATCATCTTGTGCTAGTTTATATATCCTTACATATATTTATCATATAGGATATATCTCTTTATTCATATTGTTTATTCTTGGTTATAACTCTTGTATATCTATCTTTCAAGAATATACTTGTTAATTAATTTTAAGTGGTATTTAAATCAGATTAGATTAGCATAAGACCCTAATCACCCCCCTCTAGGGTCTAACAGAACTTTCAAGACTTGAAGAACAAATCCGTAGTCATAAGTTGTCTTTAGATTAATAATTCTTTCTTGTATCGACGCTTCTTTTGTATCTCCTTAAACTTTTTCTAGTGAATAAAGCACACTTTTTTTGCTCATTTAAGTCTTATCATGATTACTCATTCTGTTTGGAATAAATAAACATAATACTTGTAGGATTTTTAGCAAACCCTCAGCCATCAACGGATTTGATGTGCCTTTACCGATTACCGTTTGAGTCGGGCTAGCATGTAGATTGTCTAAATCCATTCTACATGTAACGTTGTACTAAACAAATGAACTCTTTTAGATTTTATGCTACAATGTTGAATATGTAGGCTACTTATGTTAGATGTAGGCTTATCTCTAAAAAGGGATTGAGATAACGTCTCACATTGATAAAAGGTATGGATTTAGAGATTATTAACTTAATAATAATCACCAACTATGATATTAAATTTATAGGCTTTATTGTTTTTATGGGAATGTACCACTCGACAACATATGTTATATGCAGAATTATCTCTAATGAGGAATTGAGATAACATCCCTCATGCATAAAGGCATGGATTTAGGTGTTGAAAGATTATGTCTTCTCTTGGAGCGAAGACGAACCCGGTGTCGGTGGGAAAAAATTTTATATTCTATCTCCTACTTGTTTTCCCTTGGGACAAAGACGAACCCGGTGTCGGAGAGAAAGAATTTAATATTCTATCTCTTGTTTGTCTTCTCTTGAGGCGACGACGAACCCGATACTAGAGAGGAAGAATTTTATATTCTATCTCCTGTTGCAAGAGAAACTTAAAGTGGGATCTCTATTTTGAGAATCCTGAAAGGCGAAAATAAGAGTGAGATCTCCACCAGAAAATTGAAAAGATCTAGATAACTCTAACTTTTATAGTATTGGTTACCCAGTTTGAAGATGAATTTCTCGTTTATTACAACTTCAACCTAAGCTTTAGAAGGGTTTGACTGAAGAGGAATGAATGGAAGCCTTTCGTTTATCGAAAGGGAACTCTGGTTTTGGTGCTAACTGTAGGAAAGTTTTGACCAAGATAGGATTTGAGACGACCCTTACTATTCAAAGGTTTGGTTCTTCGGTTTTGGTGGAAGTCTTTCATTTATCAAAAAGGAATTCTGGTTCTGAAAATGGACCTCTTGTTCGTAGAAAGAATCGAGAGGGGATTTTGATTTTGGCCCTAACTGTTCAAAAGTTTGACCAAAAAAGAGGTTTTGGAACAACCCTAACTGTTTAAAAGTTTGATCGCTCGATTTTGGTGGAAGCCTTTCAGTGATCGAAAGGGAATTCTGGTTTTGGTCCTAACTGTTTAAAGGTTTGACCAAGTCGGAGTTTAAGATGATCTTAACTGTTTAAAGGTTTGATCGTTCAATTTGAGTGGACCTCTTGTTCATGAAAAGAATTGAGAGGAGATTTTGGCTTTGGCCCTAACTGTAGGAAAGTTTGACCAAGAAACAGCGGGAGTGGAGGTACAAATAACAGTGAGAATGTTAACTTGTACAAATCACTCGGTGTGTTTTTTTGGTGTTAAGTTGCAGGGACTTAACACGAAGGCAGTTTGATAATTGCCTTGGATCAACATATTGCAATTTGAATGCTGTGTCAGGACATCAACAGTAGGAGTGTCAAAGGTTTGGACACAGCTAGAGTTTGAATGGACTTAACCATGAAGAATTTTGGCGGACCCACTGTCAATTGATTTGATCAGTGAGGGATTTTACATTGGAGGACTATGAATCATCAAGCACTCCACAATTAAACCATGGAAGTTTCATCAGAAAAGATTAACCGGATGAAGTTATTGAATCACATGTCGACTAAAGGGTACTTGGAAAGTCACAGCAAGGGTTGGTGGAATCAACCCTGGTGATTAAAACCATCTAAGAACTGAAAGAAAGATAATAAGCCATCACAAAAGAAACCAAGAAGAGTCTTCGACAGTTGTTGCTAAGGGAGTTGAAGCAAATTGAATGCATCTCACCCTTGGAGGAATTTGGAGTCCAAGTGGGAGGGTTTTAACTAACTTAGAAATGATTAAATAGCCATATTGGGAGGTTTTTAATCATTTTTATAATAATTAAAAATGAATTATTAAGATGACTGGTCTTTATCTTGAACAATCAACCCATTCCGGGTTATCCTTAAAAATATCATGCATAGTATTCTCCAGAAACTTCCCGTCAAATAAATTATCCCGAATGTACTAGGGATAGTACTTCTTTAGGAACTTTCTATTTATTGGCATCATGAGTTTATCACCGTCTTAGGTGATCAAGCGATATGTACCATTTGAATAGACTGTCTCTATTACAAATGATCCTTCCCATTTGGGTTGAAATTTACTTTTCTTCTTGGAGTTGAGTATCAATGGTCATTAGATGGCAAGAACCAAGTCTCCTTCCTTAAAGATCCATTGCCGAACTTTCTTGTCAAATGCCCTAAAAATTCTGGCTTGGTAGAACTCAATTTGTTGTTGAGCTTCTAAGCATTTTTCATCTAATATCTCAAGTTCTTCGAGATGTTTCTGATGTTGTTCTTCCATCGTCATCCTCGTTGTGAGGGTGATGCAGAGAGAAGGGATTTGGATTTCCAATAAGAGGACGGTTTCACACCCGTATACTAAGAAATACAGATTTGCTCTGGTAGGCATGTGGACTATGGTGCGATAGGCCTAAACAATTTCACCAAGTTTGTCATCCCAGTCTCGCTTATTAGTTCTCACGAGCTTTGAAAAAATATTTATGATGGTCTTGTTGAAGGATTCAATCAATTCATTCATAGTGGGATTATATGTCATCGACGAGACGTCTTGAATTCTAAAGTTGTTGCAGAATTCGATGAAGGTGTTGCTGACAAACTGAGGGTCATTGTCATGTACAATTCATCTCAAAACACCATATCGGTAGATAATATGGTGTTTGATGAATTTGATGACATCGCTTATCTTCACTTCTTTGAGTGGAATTGCTTCGATCCACTTGGAGAAGTAGTCGGTGATTGCTAAAATAAAGTGGTCGCCTTTGGCAGATGAAGGAAAAATAGGACCAACGACGTCCATTCCCCATGTCTCGAATGGACATTATGTGACCGAAGAGTGTAAATTCTCCGGGGATTGGTGCATGTAATTTGCATGTATTTGACATGCGTGACAACATCAGGTGTATTCAACTGCATCCTTGACCATAGTTGGCCAATAATATCCCATCCTTCTAAGATGATCGTAATGTTTGTGACCGGGTTGGTGTGCATCGTAAGTTCCGTCATGCGCTTCTTTAAGGGCCTCTTTCGCCTCTTTGGTTGAAAGACATCAGAGTAGCAAACCATCATATGGTCGACGATACAGCGTCTGGGTCATCGTGTTATAATAGAATCTCGGTGCTCTTTGTCGGATCGAGTCTCTTTCTTTTATGTCTTCCAGAAAAGTACTATGCAAGACATAATCAATAATAGGGAAATACCAATCTTGAGGCTCGAGTTCGATTCTGGTCGAGTGCACCTCTTTGATGTCTAAAGCACAATCCGGTATAAAAAGTTGGTGAGTTCTCACTGTGACCAGTTATTCTGTCTCGTGGGGCTGTGCTAGAGGTACTGCTAATACCGTCAGTGCATCTGCATATGCATTCTGGAGACGCAGAATATACTCAATGAAGAACTCTTCAAACGAGTCTGCCATCTTGATGGCCGCCCGGTGGTATAGGATCTGGTCCTGGTTCCTGACTTCGTACTCTCCTCTAACCTGCTTGACTATCAGTTGAGAATTACCAAAATCTTCAAGATACTCGACCCCCGGCTCTTTGGAGAAACTGAGTCCAATGAGCAGTATGTTGTATCTGGCTACATTGTTGGAACATGGCTCAATCAGTGAATAGGCTTGAGGCATCACATGTTTCTCCGGGAAAACTAGGACGACTCCAACTCCTAAGGATATTTTTGAACATCCGGGAGTGCTTGCCATATTAGTTGCTCGAGAAACACCATCGAAGTACAATTACCACACCAGCTGATGAGAGGTAGTGTTGACTTCATGAGTTTCATTCGACAAATCTTCATATAATTTGGTTGTATCCTTTGTAGGGTTAACCGCTAGGAGATCACAAATTGCTTGTCCTTTGACCGACTTATGTTGTTTGAAGTGAAAGTCATATTAGGAAAAGAGCAGGGCCTATCTCGCTATGTGCCAAATCATGGAAGCCGGTTGCGTCATGAATACCTAGACTAGGTTGACATTAGAAGTGACGTAAATCGTCTGCCCAACCAGGTAGTGTCGTATTTTCTTAATTGCAAATACTAGGGTGAGGTACTCCTTTTCAATCATCGGATATCACAATTCTGCACCTACCAGAGTCTGACTCAAGTAATATATTGCCTGTTCTTGACCGTTATCATCGTCTTGTGTGAGTAAAGAACTTAACGAGTGGTTCGTTGCCTTGACATAAATCAAGAATGGTTTTCTTGACCGTTATCATCGGATTTGTCAGATATGCTTTGATATCCTCAAATGCCTTATGATAAGCATCATTCCAAATAAATGACACGCCCTTCTTTGTGAGCTTGGAGAATGGTTGGCATTTCCTAGAGAGGTTCGAGATGAACCGTCGGATGTAAGCCAGATGCCCTTACAATTCTCTGAGTTCTTTGAGGTTCATCAGAGGATGTAATTCGTGTATCGCCTTCACTTTATCGGGATCAATTTGGATACCCTTCGTGATAACGATGAATTCGAGAAACTTGCTACTGGACGTTACCAAGAAGGACTTGGTAGGGTTCATCTTCAATTGGTGACTCCGCATGAGATCAAACATCGTCCATAAGTCTTTAATGTGGTCATCTTTGCTGTGGCTTTTTATGATCAAGTCATCGACATAGCACTCGACGGTCTTCCGGAGGTGTTCCTACAAAATCTTCATCATTGCTCATTGGTAGGTGGCGTCCATGGTCTTTAAGCCGAAGGGTATGATTATGTAGCAAAAGATGTCGAGAGGTGTTCTAAATGCGGTATGCTTTTTGTCGTCCTGGTACATCTTGATTTGATTGTAACCGAAAAATCCATTCATAAAGAACATTCTCTCAAATCCGCACATGTTGTCGATCATGACATCCGTGATCGGACGAGAAAAATCATCCTTTGGGCAAGCGGTGTTCAGATCTCTGAAGTCGATACAGATCCTGATTTTCCTGTTCTTTTTAAGGATCGATACAATATTTGCTAACCAGTCGAGATGTTGTTCCTCCCTGATAAAGCCCGAATTGATTAACTTTAGTCTCGATCGCCTCCATAATTTGCGGACCAAACTGTCTTTGTTGTTGCTTGATAGGTTTAACATCCGGTTTTATATTAAGATAGTGTATCGCTATGTTTGGATCAAGTCCTAGCATATCTTCATAAATCTAGGCAAAGACGTCGATGTACTCCCAGATGAGGGCAATCAACTCCTCTTTCTCTTCTGGTGGAAGGCTATCGTTAACGAATATGGGCTTCGGATTCGCTTCATTACCCATGTTTACCTGGACCACTTTGTCTTCGGTGGGGGTTCTCTTTGCTCGAATCTGTCACCATATTAGATGTTTAGGTGATGTTTCCAAGGGTCCTCCCAAGTTGGCAATTGATCGTCTTCATCCATTATGGCAGGATCGACCGTGGCCATATTCAATATCAGAGATTTGAGCATTTCTCCTAGGCTTTCTCCGAAGCTGACGTCGGAGTCCTAATCTGTAGAATCTTACAAATATCCGTCTCTACCCGGGTTGGATGACTGGTTGATGACTTGCCAGCAACATTCATCGTCAGATGAAGAAACATTACCTAGAGACCCCTTTTATGTTCGTAATAATTGTCAGGCTTCCCTTTTGGTAGATAAGCAGGGTAGGGTAGAACCCGAATACCTTAACCAAAACAAAGACCTTCACCAAGTGTGAGGTTGTATCCTTGCTTTTTCATATAGTCACGTGCTTGTGAGCTGTATCTGAAGAAATGCCGACCAGGTCCTTCATCATCGGCATTGATTTTCAAGAAGAGATTGGAGGGCGGGACTGACTCCCCTTTACCAAAGATTATTTTTTTTCCACCCCCTGCCTTTGCAGATAAGACGATGGTTGTTCTGAAGGAGTCTTGAATGTGCTTCTTGTCATGCAAGACAACCGAAATGGCATGTGTATGTTAGGTGGTTATCATATAGTTTGTGTATTACATCATTAAGACAAAGTGAGTACTCTAAATCGTCATTTATTGTATAATCGGCAAGTTGCCAATTACAACTTCCATCTGATAATTCGCCACTGTTAAGATCGATTACAAGAGGTTCAATGTTATTAAATAAAAGACATTCGTCATAATCGATCCTGGTTTCGGTATCAGCTTCTTCTCCACTGTCCTTCCCCAGGGCCGATGGTTTAGTATCGGATTGAGCATCATATAGAAGGGAATCGATAAAATAATTTTCTAACCCCTTGTATGGTTGCTTGTCCACGACCATCGTCTTGACCTCATTATTAGTATCGACATATTTCAGACACTGATGGAGGGTGGAAGGAACTATAACGTTGCTATGGATCCAAGGTCGACCCAATAGCAAGTTGTAAGAAGTCTTTGCATCAATCACGTAACATGTGACTTTGGACTTTAAATCTCTAAGCTGGCACTTCACTTGGATTTTACCCAATAGCCTGGATCTACTAGTGTTGAATCTATAGATAACAATGCCCATAGAAGCCAACTTGCTGGAATAAATCTCGACATAATACATCGGAGTGGCATGATGCTAACTGTAGAACCCGAATCTACTTGGATTCGGTTGACATTAGTTGAGCCAATGTACTCAGTAAAATACAAATGCCTATCATGCTTCGAGTTCCTCACTTGCATATCCTCCTTTGTAAAGGTGATGTACGGTAATTGTTTGGTTATCAGATTGCAGTGTTGAACTCGTAGCTCTAGTTCTTCAGGGACTTACTTAATCTGAGTGATGAAAATGTCGAGTCAGCCAAAGCTTCTTGCAAAGCTTCCCTAGTATCTTTGGAAAGACACATCAGCTCATATAGAGTGATCCTTGTGGGAATGTTGGCCAGTTGGGCATTAACATTGAAACGGTATGGAGTGTTCGAGCTTTCCAGTATATCTCTTCCAATCGGTCAATTAAAATGAGACTACTTCAGAATCTAAGCCTCTTTGTGTTGAGGCTCTTTTTGTTTTGTCTCCGCTCCCTTCTTCTTAACATCTGGTTGTTGTTGGGACTTGTAAGTTAGTTTGGGAGGAGTGTAAACTACCCTAGCTCAGTCAAAGTTTTGGCATTATGGTCAGAAGCTTTAGGATACTTGTACTGATATTCGTTCTCGCTCCTAGTAGCAAAGGCTTCATGCTCGTCTTTAGAAAGTAGGAAGGTAGGGATGCCTTCGTTATCTTTCTTCGGGATTGCTGTGGTAGGACAACAAGACTTGCTATTTCTTTTGGGCTTCTTCTTGGAAGAGGACCCCGCCCACTGTTCATCTCCAAGTAGATCTGGATGGACCCAACGAACTTCGCCGTTAGGTGCAATGTGTGGTATGATTCCCTTCTAGCGTTGTCCATGAGGGTCGTTGTTCAATACCTTGATCTCTACCTTCAACATGGGCTATAGTTAGAACCACGATAGAGGGACGAAGCTAAAACTGATGAACACTACATTTGCACCCACTTTCTTTTCCTTAGGCTTCGTAGTTATGATGCCAACATCGATCAATGCTTGAATTCAATCTTTGAGAATGTAATATGCCTTAGTAGGATGGTGGACTCTTCTATGATAAGTGCAATACTTCAGATCTAAAGATTTCTTAGCTTCCTCTTCATTCGTGATTGGTGGTAGCTTGATCTTGTTGTTATCCAAGAGATACTTAAAGATAATCGGAACTTCATCCTCTTTGAAGGAATATTCCTTCGAAAATCTAGGTTCCGAAGTCTTTCACTGCCTTAGAGATTGTTGTGCTTAATGTTGCAATTGAAATGATGATTGCTGCTTTGACTGCTGTTGTGGCAATTGAAATGATGATTGCTGCTTTGACTGCTGTTGTGGTTGTCATTGTGATGTTTATTGAGCATCAAGGGTAGCTACGAGAGCCTTTCCTCTACCACAGGGATTAAAATTTTTCTTTTAAGGATTGGTTACCGGCTAACCCCTCTCAAGCCTCTTTCTCTTGATAAAGCGTTCGGCCTGTTCACCACGCATCTTTAATTCTTTCCAAGTCTTGGAAGGCACAACCCCCATGGCTTCTAGAACATCCAAAGAGAGATTATTGTTACACATTTGGAGAATGAACTCCTTCGTGATCGGGTCTCGATAGTTCATTGCTTTATTCCAGAAACATTTGATGAAGTTGTCAATTGACTCTCCATCTTTTTTGTTTCTCATCCAGCAGAGTCCCAATTAATATCTCAGTTTCATCATCAAAAAAATTGCTGAGGAATGAGCTTTTCACATCATCCTAGTTGTTAATACTCTCAGGCTTAAGATGTTGGTACCAATCGAAAGTGGCCTCACGAAGGGTGCCAACAAATGACCGGACCATCAAAACTTCATTTCTATAGATCATACCCAAATGAGACTTGAAATAAATCAAGTGTTGAGTGGGTGAACCTCTCTCATCAAATAGAATAAAGTTAATCAGACTGAATTTTGGCGGGTATGGAATTGACTCTCAATCCCTCGAATATGGGCATGGAATACCCGTCTTCTTCACCTCTTGCGTTAATATCAAAGCGTTGACTTTGTTCTCGAGTTCCTCATTTTCTTATCCTCACTCGTATTTTTCTTCGGGGATGTTGAGGAGGTTCAACTAGACTACTCCCAACATTATTATTGTTAGGAGAGGTGTCGGCAAAAATGTGCTCATCCACTTCTGAGTTGCTATCAATCACATTTGTTTGAACAGGCACGGTATTGAAATTCTCTCATATGTTGCATAGTCAACTCCATCTCCGTTCTCATTTCAGCTCTGATTTCTTCTTGCTGCTTAGCCAGAACTTCTTGCAGCATTTGAGCTAATTGGTCAGGTGTGATGGTGAATGCCTCCCTAGCATGTCCTACACTGGACATTATATCGTCAGAGGTGACTACGAAACAAGTATCTGAGAGCTCCTCACCTGAAGATAACCCTCTGTGCATTCTTCTGCAATCTCTGCGTCTAGTGGCCCTTAGCTGTAGCCATGACATTCTTTGAGAGAGCCTCTGATCAACTCTTCCTTCTAGGGAAAGTCAGGGTCAGAGTTTGTCGAATGCTATTTTCCTCTATCTGCCATATTGATGGTGACTTCTAGGAGTTCATCATCTTGAATGGCTGATCTTTTCTTTCGGAAACACCTCAGTTTGGGCTTTGACGCTTCGGTGGAAAGTCTCTGAAATACAGAAACCCTTGGTGGAGTGGCTGTAGAGCAGCTATATTCAGACAGTACTGCTCTGATGAGCCTTTCACATGAGCAATGAGGGCTTGTTTCTCAAACAGTCCTCTTCCGGGATTTATTCTTACCTCCAGCCTGATAGTAAAACTCATCGGGATGATGGCCGGAGCACCCTATCTTCTATTAGTGTGGTTGGGCCTTGTTGACATACTCAGGATAACTTGTTGCCGCCTTTGAGCGATCCAAGTTTATATCAGGAGTCGCACGTTTAGAACTATCCCTTTGTGAGTGCGGAGTCTTAACGGGCTTCTGAGTTTCAATACGAACCCCCAAGCGGGTGGAAATTGGAGTCTTCCTAAACTAGGATTGCTTTAATTTGGTAGGAGGATACGTACGACTCCCAACCTACAAAGTCACTAGGGATTTGTTCCCCGGACCCAAGCATTCTTTGACTGTAGTTTTTCCTCGATCCTCATGCAAAAGACCAAGGCGATCCGCCATTGTGATTTTGAAATTTGATAGGTCAGGACTGACCCAAGGCTTCACTAGTAGAGTGGCATATGTAGTTGTAGAGACAGTGGCCTGTGTCTCGGCTGAAGGGGACACTCCTTATTGTCGCTTAATTTGATTTTCGCACAAGTTCAGACTTTGGAATCCAAACTTTACGGGCCCTCGGTGATTCTTCAGCTACCATTCAAAGAACCCTATCGACTTGCTCCAAAGCTTTAGCAAGCTGACGAGCATGGCGCTGGCGTTGCCTCTGACGATCCCTCTTCGTTAGAGTCAGCGAACATTCATTTAAAGAATCCTTATCTAGAGAGAAGTCATTGTGAGCAGAGGTTCTGACATTGTTGATTGCCGGAGCAGCGTTGTGAGGGGCAGCCTCAATAACACTGGGGCGAGAGTCATCACCCGTAGCCTTTGTCAGAATTGAAGATTAGAAAACCTTCTTTGAAGATAAAATCTTCCTGCATTCGCAAGGCGAGGAAGATCTTGAGGATGAGGACGATAGATACTCCTCAAACTTTGCTTGGTCAAATTCATACTTGACCGTGGATTCAACCAGGACCTTAATCGGTTGCGACACAATGGTCTTGGCAGCAAGACCGTTTGTTCCCACTATGGTCGACAGTGTGTTTATATTAGGAACAAATTTTATTGTAGAATCCATTACAAATATTTATCGATTACAATAGAAATAAAAGAGTGAGCTATGTGCTTTGTAAAAGTTCTCTTTACAATAAAAAAGATTAAGAGTGCTCCCTAGAAACACACACACGAGAGTTTATCATTCGCTGATTGCGTGGGATCTTTACCTAAGCCGGGGTGCGTTAGCCTGTGGACGACCGAATTACAGATCTAGATTGATCCGAAGAAGGATTAGGGTTGATGTTTCATTTTAGAAACAAGGACAGAAGTGGATATCTCAACAAGGTAAGATAAAACACTCTTCTCAAAATCAAGTCAAAGCTTAGATCTCGAGGAAACGCCAAAGCCTTTGAAGATTCCTTGAAAATGATGCAAGACTCTCTCTCTCTCTTGCTCAAAATTCGCCAAAAAGGCCAAGTCCTTTCCTAGAATCTGCTTGGTTCCCATGCATATGGGTGATAGGAAAGCATTTATAGTCCCTAGAAGCAGTTATTGAAGGTAGAAAGTGAAAACAAAGCCTAATTGACGTCCCCCATTTCCAAGACACATTTTGTGTCTCGAAAGAAGGAGTTCAGCTAGTCTGTTTTGTAACTAACTTCTGATGTTTAAGTGCCATTATTTCTATAGTTATGATCATGCTTTTCATTTGTAACAGTCCTCCCACGGTCACACACGATCCCCAATTGTTATGAAGCTACGTGGACCTCTTAAAACCAAAGAAAACTATCAACGAAAGTGTAAATCTCCTACATAGTTTCCGAGATAGTTTTCATGTCTTGGAAACTATAGGTTGTCTCATAGTTTCTGAGACACATTCATTGTCTCGGAAACTATGAGCAACTTTGTAGTTTCTTAGACACTTTCTTGATCTTGAAAATTGCATGCTTCTCGTCGTTTTGCATTTTTGTGCATTCCTTGTATCGGGTGATCCTCTTTGACTCAGATAATAACGTTTATCATCTTCTTTTCATCTCGAGCTGTATACAGTAATCTATAGGCAATTTTTGATGCCTACATGGATGGCCTGTTCGATTTCGATGGATGTACCCAGTGGAGCGTCAACTTTATACTTATAAGTCACATATCATAAATAGAGCACATCCAGAAGGGTCAATTACCGAAAAATATATAGCAGATGAATGTATGACTCTTTGCTTAAGGTATCTAAAAGGCTTCGAGATAAAGTTTGATCACCTTGAAAGAAATTATGAAGATGGCAATAGAGAATGTCATGAAGGATAACTATCTATTTTCAGACATAGTGGGTGGGTATTGGGTGCCGCTACCACCCACTACCTTGATGAACGTGAGTGGTTGCAAGCTCATATTTATATTCTAAAGAACTATGATGAAGTGCAACCACTACCTTGATGAACGTGAGTGGTTGCAAGCTCATATTTATATTCTAAAGAACTATGATGAAGTGCAACCACACATTGAGTAAGTCACTAAAGTTTAATGCTCATATTTATATTCTAAAGAACTATGATGAAGTGCAACCACACATTGAGTAAGTCACTAAAGTTTAATATTCTATTCATAAATTTACTATAGTTAGTCAACAATAATTATATTTATGATATTTTAATGTAGAGACTACAATAAATTCATGAGAGAAACCACAAATCACTATGATGATAAAGATTGGAACAAGAACTTTATCGAGTGGTTCCAATCTTTAGTAAATATCTTGCCTTCTTTTATTTCTTTTTGGTTCATTTTATTACATATTCCATGACCTGATCATATCTTGATTTGTATAAGTTTATTAGAGTTATTGAGAAGATGATGACTTACTTTCATTATCTCGTGGTCCAAGTGAGATTGTCAAATGTTTTACTGGATTTGTCATAAATGAACATTGATTTCATACAAAAAGTCGAGATAATTGTTTGTTAACTCAAAATAGCAGGGTTGTAGTTGTTGGTGATGTTGGTGGTGGTGGAGATATAGATTATTATGGTTCTTTGGTTGAAGTTGTCGAATTAGAGTATCTTGGTAGAAGAAAGGTTGTTCTATTTCGTTGTAAGTGGTGGGATGTGCACGGCAAAGGAAAAGAGACCGCTTTGAAAGTAGATAAATATGGATTTGTCAGTATTAACTGACGACACTTGCTAAAGACGAATGACCACTTTATACTTGCTAGCCAAGCATCACAAGTTTTTTTATGTTGAGGACATTGTCAATGAAGGTTAGCATGTAGTTCTTAAAGCACAACCCCGTGATTCTTATGATATATCACTAGATATAGATGATTGTGAGATAACAGATGATGGAGTTAAAGTTTATTTGCAAGATGAATAATTGGTAGATGATGATATCAATTTGAGAAGGAGCGATATTGACAATTATTTTAAATTCGGCCTCAACTTTGAAAAAAGAGGAAAAATACCCTAGCAGAGGATTAAAACACTTTCATCAAAGAATAGGACTCAAATGATATTGCGTTATTGAGATAATTTTTTTAAGTTGTATCTTACTATAACTATTCCTTGCTTAAGACTTATAATGTTTCTTTTCTTCCTATTTCAAATGTGGCTTTGACATTGTAGCAAGTGCTTCTATATTAGTGCACTATTTATTTATTATTATGCTTGTCATTTGTGATTTCTTTTTTTTTCATTTCTCTTTTGACATTTGTTTCATACAAAGTGTATAATACTTAAATTTCTTTTCATAGAAGAAAATGAAATTTTAAGAAGTCACTTTTAAAAGTAAAAGGATATAATTTCTAGCACCCAGGTCATTAGTTACAAAGCGAACGAAGCGACTTCAAGCACTTACAGAAAATTCATTAAGAAGGGAACAACTTCGTACTTGTCTTAACAAGACTTTGAATATTCAAAACGCAATACAAGATCAAAATATGGTTGCAAATTTTAGCGCTGATTCAGAAAAATTTGAAGAGACGAATTTTGCACAAAATCATAGGAATACTAACAATGAGGAGAATGATGATTCTGTAGGTATATAGGACTTAAATTTTATTATTATTTCTTTTTAACTTTCAATTTAATTTTTATGATTGGACTAATAATTGCTTAATTTTTGTAGAATCAAATAATCATCGAGTGTAAAGTGATGATGCAATACTAAATAAATCTCGACAAGAAGGTATATTTTTCATTAATCACAAGAAGGTATATTTTTATCAATTTATTGTTTAACTATATCTTGATTCTAACATATGATATGATGTATGCAGCTGATAATCTTCAAAAGAAGAAAAATCCACCATGTGGTAGTAGTAAGTGTCTAAAGTTATAAAGGAATTCTGGGGCGGTCTATAAGATGCAAGTTAGTAGGCGAATTTTTGTTTGCTATTGTACTCTTCCGCCTAGATTTGAATGAAAAAGAAGAATAAGAGCAGAAGCAAGAGGGTCTCCAATGCTGAGCTAAGAGATTCATTATTTATTTTTCCTTCCCAATCCAATGGAGGAGGAAGATCTAGTGAAGTGGAGGCTTCTTCGAGCTCAGTGGTCATGGAGAGCACCGGTCCAAAAGGAGCAAAGAAGAAATTACAGATGGAGAAAATTCTAGCTAGATCCAATCCTTTGTCAGATCCTCAGTTGCCTCAACTCAGATCTGGTGTTCTGATTCCTCGTTTTCTAGGTAATCCTTCTAACTCTATCTCATGGTCATATGAAATGGATGAAGAAATGGAATTTGGTTTTATTGAGAATGTTAACCTGATTGAGGAAAGAGTTGAAGCTGTTGTTTCTGAGCAATCTATGAATGTTAACATTGTGATTGAGAATCCTGTCATAGAAGAAATTAGGGATGAAGTTTCAGGTCATGTAGTTGTGGCGAATACTGTTACATTGAAGAATATTGTTCCTGAGATTGGAAAATCCTTTGCCAATTTATTTGCTGATAATAGAAAGCATGGTAATGGCTTGACCTTAGATTTTTTTTCCCATCCTCTCAAGGAAATATTGTTACATTCTCTTCGGAGGAATGGAGAAAAGGGGACGTTTACTAGAAGCATGCTTTGATTGGTCATGTAATTGGGCTAAATGTTATATTTAAATATATGGGAAATATATGCGAACAAAATATGGGGTAAAATCTCTATCCCTCAGGTTCATTTATTCAAACAATGAGTAATTCTTTTTGATTTTCAGTCTGAAAAACTAATGAGTGAAGTGCTAGAAGTTGGGCCATGGTTCTTTGGTTCTAGACCCTTAGTGTTGAAGCCATGGACTATTGATGCTAAAATAGAGAAGATCCAAGATTTTAACTACCCTATTTGAGTTCAATTCCCAAATTTGAGACTAAATCTATGGAACCCTACTAGAATAAGCAAGATTACTAGCCTTATTGGTGTTCCATTAACTACCAATAAGCTAACAACAACAAGATAGAGATTGACCTATGCAAGGGTTTTATTAGAAGTTAAATTGCCACTGAAAGAGTCTGTACCTGACTTTCTTACTATACAAGGTCCAGATGAGATTTGTTATGATCAGAAAGTGATATGTGAGCTTAAGCCAAGATGGTGCACTTCTTGTAACATAATTGGTCACATGTCTGAGCACTGTAGGAGGCAAATAATCTAGAAGGATGTGGGTTCCTGTTAATAAAAATCCTGAAACTAAAGATGATTGTGCACAAGAGGAAGCTAATGAGAATGCTACTGGGCAAGATGGAGAAAATGAACCTGGGCAAGATGGAAGGAATATATCTGGGCAAAATGGAGGTAGTGTATCTATGCAAACAGGGAAGGATAAACCTGTTAAAACATGCACCCAGACAGAAGTAAACAATTCTGATCAAACTGGTAAAGCAGTGCAAAATTCTAGAAAACATGCAAAAGTAGTAAATATCAATCAAAGTGTATCTGGGCTTTCTATTGTTCACAAATTTTCATCTCTGGTTGTAAATACTACTGGATTTACTAGTGTTAACAGGGATAATATTTCAAGGAGTGTTAATGCAAGGGCTTTGGATAAAGGGATTTCATACTCTCAGGCATCTCATTTCTCACCTTTGGACCACCAGATGCATAACTTAGACTCCTCTAGCATTGATAGGGGTGGGTCATCTTTTTAATGTATTTACCCATCTGGAATGTTAGAGGATTTAACAAATCCTCTAAACACATGATTATAAAGCAATTCATTTGTCAATACAATCTCCCATTTTTAGCTTTGTTAAAAACCAAGGTTGTTAGGGATAAAATGCAGGTTATTACTAAAAAAAGTGACAAATAATTGGGATTGGATCTCTAATGTTCAACAAGCAAATAATGCTAGAATTTGAATTTTATGGAATAGTGATCTTCTCATAGTGCAAAAAATTACATCCTCTGATCAATTTGTAACATGTGCTTTGGAGGCTAAAGATGGCAGTTATTCATGTTTAATCTCTATTATTAATGATGTGCAAAATAGGAAAAAACTCAGGTGGGATCTACTATCTTTCAAGCATAATGTTACTTGTCCATGGATTGTTGGAGGAGACTTTAATGCCATTATTAGTAATCAAGAGAAAATTGGTGGAACACTAGTGACAGATTCAGACACTGAGGATTTTCAAAATTTTATCTCCTCATGTCAGCTTATGCACCTTAAAACTACTGGTTGTTTCTTTGCTTGGAGTAATAAACAGAGTGTTGATACTAGAATTTAGTGCATATTAGACAAAATACTTGTTAATGAGGATTGGATACACAAATTTACTTCTAGTGATGTGGAGTATCTAGTTTCAAATTGTTCAAATCACTCTCTAGCCCTGTTAACAATTGAAGAAGAAGATTTTGAGGGTAAGATGCCTTTTAAACTTTTCAAAATGTGGGCAAAACATCCTGACTTTATCTCAGTGGTCAAGTCAGTATGGGAGCAGAATATCAGAGGTTACAGGATGTATAAATTCTATTCTAAACTCAAGTCTCTTAAACCTGCATTAAATGACATGAATAGAAAACACTTCATGAACATTAGTGAAAAAATTCTAAGAGCAAAGTAGGAGTTATCTGAAATCCAAAAGCAATTGAGCACTGATCTCTTCAACACTTCATTGATTTTGAAAGAAAAAGAGTCTCTTAGCAAATATATCAAGCTTCTAAAATGTGAAATATCTTTTTATAGGAAGAAAGCTAATACCAAATGGGGATTACATGAGGATAAATGTTCTCAGCTCTTTCACTCAATAATGAAAGCAAAAAGACATCACAACAGAGTTCTTTCTTTGTACTCTGAAAATGGTGAAAGGATTACTGATATGCCCAGTATTATTGATGAATTTGTTGGGTATTTTAAGAATCTACTGGGTACTTCAATTCCAACTGAAAATCCAGATGCTAAAGTGATTTCTAATGGCCCAATCCTCTCATCAACTCAAAGAGATGGCCTGTGTATTCCTGTTTCTAGAGATGAGATAAAGTTAGCCATTTTCTCAATGTCAGATGAGAAAGCTCCTGGTTCTTATGGCTATAGTGCCTCCTTCTTCAAAGCTGCTTGGAGTGTGATTAATGAAGATCTCTTTCTAGCTGTGGAGGAGTTCTTTCAATCTGGTAAATTGCTTAGTGCCTTTAACTCTACAGCTATCACTCTAGTACCAAAGATTTTAAATCCAAAAACTTCTTCTGATTTCCACCCAATATCTTGTTGCAACTGCATTTATAAAATCATTACTAAGATATTAGCTAGAAGAATTCAAAAAGTTACGAGATTTCTAATAAGTGATGCTCAAAGTGCATTTGTCAAGGGGAGGATAATATCAAATAATATTCTATTAGCCCATGAGCTCATTAAACACTATGGCAGGAAAAATACTTCACCAAGGGCTATTCTCAACATTGATCTTAGGAAAGCATTTGACATCGTGGACTGGAACTTCATAAAATCTATGCTTATGGGTTTGGGCTTTCCTAATGTGATGATTATATGGATTATGGAGTGTATTACCATCCCCAATTTCTCTTTGTCCCTTAATAGTTCTCTACATGGGTTTTTTCAAGGCTCAAGGGGTTTTAGGCAAGGTGATCCTCTATCTCCTTACCTATTTGTTTTAGGTATGGAATATTTGTCTCGAAAGCTTGGTACACTACATGATGATGGTTTATTCAAGTACCATTCTAAATGCTCTAGGTTAAAGATTACACACCTATTCTTTGCTGATGATTTGCTGTTATTTACAAGGGTTGATATGAATTCAACTTCAAAAATATTTAGTTGACTCTAGGAATTCATCAGTGTGTCAGATTTGGATACCAATCCTAATAAGTGTTTAATGTACATGAATGGCATTGGTGATTCTCTTAAGCATCAGATATGCTCTTTTTAGAATTTTCTAAAGGAATTCTACCAGTGAGAGACCTTGGGATGCCATTAATCTCTAAAAGTCTTTCATGTTTTGATTGCTCCCCCTGCTTAGTATAATCTCTGAGCAATTCCAGAGCTAGAAAAAGAAGAAGGTTTTATATTATGCAGGGAGATTACAGTTGATTAAATCTGTCATCATGGGAGTTTATATTTTTTGGACAAATAATTACATTTTACCAAGCAAAGTTCTCCATAAAATAGATAGCATGTGTTCTGACTTTCTTTGGGATGAAAAAATCCCTCTAGTCTCTTGGGATGCAATATGTCAAGATAAAAAGCATGGGAGTTTAGGTGTATTTTCAACAAGCGGCATATATCAAGATTTTGTGGATGATTCATCTCAAAAAGGCTCTGTTATGGATCAAATGGGTTCATGGCAACTACTTGTAACAAGCTAGTGTTTGGCAGGTTCAAGATAAGGCAAATGATTCATGGATATGGAAACAACTTATTAAAGTAAGAGATACGGCAATTGACAATCTGGGGAGTATTGAAAATCTGAAAAACTTAATCAGTAGCTGTTGTGTGAATGGGAAAATCCAAGTTTCTTTAGTTTATGAAAGCCTGAATCATCCATCTCCTCAGGTAGTTTGGTCGAACACTATTTGAGATAGTCTACATTATCCCAAGCACTCTTTCATCTTGTGGTTAGTCACCCATTCTAGGTTGCTAACACAGGATAGTGTTGGCCTCTTTGTTTTGATGATGTTTAACAAATAATTTATCACTAATGTTGTTTGTCTAGTATTTGTGCTAATCTATTTATTATAGACAAACAACATGTTGGAGGTTGGATGAAATTGCACCATAACGATCATATCAAATGGAGGTTGGAGAAAATAGTGGAGTGAAGCAATGCAATTCAAGTTAAAGATTCAAGTTCAAGCTTCATCCGCAAGTTTACCAAGTCGAGCTATATTGAAGACCTTCAAGCTTAGGTATATAGTTTATAGTATTTGTAGTATAAGTTTATACTTGTGTGTTAATATCTTAAGCTCTATATTATACACACACAATTTAATGGTTTATGTGTTTTTTGTAAACAAGTAGATATATAATACTTATTTGTTTTATATGTGGATAAGTTATTTTGGTTTAGCTATATAGATATGAAACAATATATATCTTCATTTTCACATTTATGTGTTTCATATTCTATTGAATTTGCAAAATATTATGTTTATGGATTAAAGACTTATTTACACTATTTTCATATCTTGTATAAGTCTCTAAATCCATCCTAAAGTATTTTAATGTTTTGTTTAAGTCATTTTGGCAAAATTAAGTTTTTAACATACTTATGTGATTTTGTAAAATGATAAGATTTCACATTTGGGAGATGATTTTTAAAAACCAGTTTTTATAGCATGTTTATTATCATGTCTACAATCATTTTTCAAAATTTTACATTTTTTGGAATTTATTTGATATTTTTAAATCTTGTTTTAAGTTGCCATGTAGTGTTTAAAATAGGTTGTGTGCATGTCTTAAGTCGACTCATGAACAGTATTGAGTCGACTCATAAACTATTGTGTAGTTTATATTTTGTTCTGATGAGTCGACTCATAACATCATGAGTCAACCTAGATAAGTTGAGTCGACTCATGCCTGTCATAAGTCGACTTATAAAGTATGCTGGAAAGTATGTTTTAATTGGCATTTAATCGGGTTAGATTAGCATAAGACCCTAATCACCCCTCCCCCCCCCCCCCCTCTAGGGTCTAACAATTGGTATCAGAGCCAGGTTCTCTTTGATTTAAGGTCTAATCGCCTTGAGTTAAAGATCCAAGCTATCTCTTTGTGCTAATCTTGTTTTGATTATATTTGTATCTTACTTGCATATTTTTACAAATTATGGATATGAATGATGTATCTTGTTTAGGCTATGATTCTAGTGTTGCTCCTAAATTCAATATTTTCCCCTATGCTCAATGGTGCTTTAGATTCAAAATATTTGTTCAATCTAAAAATATCGATTTATGGGAAATCATTGATTGTGCTTATATTGTGCCCACGTTGGAGAAATCCAAGTGGAGCAAACATGATAAAAAGATGTTTATTATGAACAAGGTTATGTTAGAATTTTTATTAAATGCATTTGATTCATTTATGTCTAACAAGCTTGATTCTTTTGATAGCGCTTATACATTATGGAAATTCATAGAAGCGCATCAAGGAGACTTGGAGGCGATCCGACAAGCTTTGGAGGATCCCGCTTTAAGTTCAAAAGGGGCATCATGCACACGGCCACTAGGCAATAGCCCTAGTGAGGTTTGCGAGTTCGAAACCATAAATGATTTACCTAATGATGAACTTGCTTGTGCTAGTGAAAAATTATTACATGCCTATAACAAATTGCAAAATGATTTCATTAATTTACAAAGCAAGCATGAAATTTTGAAATCCGATCATGAGTTGTTAGCATCTAAGTTTGAAACTATTTCTAATGAAAATGTGATCCTTAAAGAAAACAATGAAAAATTAAAATTGGATCATGTTTCTTTAACTTCAAACGTTGCTAGTTTAACTCATGAAAGAGATAATGCCATGTTAGAAGTAAAGAACATACAAAATAATACAGCTTCTTTTATAAATGACTATTTATGTTCTACTTCTAAAAATGCATATGTGCCTAAAAATGAAGATTTGAATCTTATGAAAAATAGTATTTCATCTTTAGATTCAACTTTAAAAACATGCATTAATAATCATAAGAGGCTTATGAATATGTGTGCCAAGTCTAAGAAATCATCCACTCATTATGCACACATGTATAGCAAAACTTACAAGTGTTCTATTTGCGGCCGTCAAGGTCATTTAGCTAAGTTTTGTTATGATGCACAAAAACATAAGAATATTAATCATTCTTGTGCATCTCATGTAGCTTCTTCATCACATGTACACACACATGCACCCATTATTCATCATAAGCATGCTCATGTGTTTAAATGTGATCATTGTGGTCGTCTTGGTCATTTGGCCAAATATTGTTTTGATTTAAAAATTAAATCTCATCTGCCAAATGCTTCTAGTAGACCACATGTTTTTAAATGTGATGTTTGTGGTAGGTTTGGACATCTTGCTAAATTTTGTTTTGATTTGCAAAATACTCCAAATTTGCAATTTGCTCCAAAAAGACCACCTTTGTTTAATGACGTTTCTCATTTGCAAAATAATTTTAAAAGAAAATCTTTATTTGCAAATAATTCCCGTGCACGAGCTAATGGTCCACAAAAACAAATGGATCTCTTTCATTGCACAAATTGCAATCGGAAGGGTCATTTGAATGAATATTGTTTTGACCATGTTAGTGCACCATATGTGCCTAAGAGGGTTCATAACCCTAAGGCTTTGAGCTTTAATGATAGGGGTCATGTCCCTAAATCTTTTGGTACCAAGAGTTCTTGGGTACCAAAACAAATTTAAATTTTAAACCAAGAATTTTAGTATTCTTATTTTTCCTTTTTCTTGGTTATTTGAAAATTATGCTTTGAAACTTTTTATGAAAACAAATTTTCTTTGGTCAAATTCTTATGTTTTCATAATTCCTAGTTTTGATTTTGATGAGAGGTTTGTATTTATATAACCCTCCGGATTTATTGGGTGTTTATTCCCAAATCATGTTTACCGGATGCTAAAATGTTCATATGGGTTAATACTAGCTCAAGAGCTAGATAGAGTTGCCTCTCTTGATTTTTGAAAATCAATGATGATTTGGTTTTATGATTTAAACTTTGATTTATGATTTCAATTGGTTGATTTGTTTTCATTTCAAAACTTTTTACATGAATCTCATGTTCCTCTTCTTTTGATTTCATAAATCTATTCTTTTATATGGTTTTTATATTTTTTTGTGCTAATGAGACACTTCTTTCATATTAACATATTTATATGTGTTCTCATTGTCCTTTTGTATGTGAGTGGTGTTTAGCATATTTTTCATCTATGCTTGCTCACATATGTTTGCCATGATCTTCATTTCATACATTCATGAGGCATTTTGATAGGGGGAGCAATCCCTATATCTTTTTATGTTTGATACTCACCCGTGCTTATTGATAGGGGGAGCTTTCGCTCTCTTAATTCTTTTGTCCCCTTTTTGATGTTGTCAAAGAGGGAGAAATATTATGAGTATATTCTTTCTTGTTTATATGCATAATATATTATACATTGTATGTTCATTTCCTTTCATGCATATATCCTTTTTGTAAATTGTTTGTCATCATCAAAAAGGGGGAGATTGTTGGCCTTCTTGTTTTGATGATGTTTAACAAACAATTTATTACTAATGTTGTTTGTCTAGTGTTTGTGCATTCCTATGTATTGTAGACAAACAACGTAGTTGGAGGATGGATGGATTGCGCCATAACGACGATATCAAATGGAGGTTGGCGGAATTATGGAGTGAAGCATCGTACAATTCAAGTTCAAGATCCAAGTTTAGCTTCATCCGCAACGTGTACCAAGTTGAGCTACAATGAAGATCAAGATCATTGCTTGGGTATATTTAGTATAGGTTTATATCATGTGTGTTAATTCTATAAGCTCAAACATACACACACATATATATTTGTGATTTTCGTAACTATAAGTGTTTTTATGAAAAATAAGTTTTGGACTATATTTACATCATAAACAACTTTTATTATGTCCATATAAATATTCCATAAGTTTTCAAAACTTGTTTTGAGTCAAAAATAACAATCACATGTTTTTTCATATATACGTCTTTTAGTGCTTTTGCAGAATACAGTGTTTTTCACAAATTATAGATAAAAATTGAGAAATTATTTTTCTAACATGTTTTTTTTCATGTTTATAAACATTTCTCAAAGTTTCATCAAGTTTGGAATTGATTTGTTATGTTTAATGGAATTTACAAAATCATAATTTTCATTCGTGCATGTTTTACAAAATAGATAAGTTTTCATAAATGGAAAATTATATTCAATAAATTCTTTCTTTGACATGTTTATCTACATGTTTAGAAACTTTCCTCAAAATTTTACTATTTTTGGAGTTGATTTACTGTGCCTAATTGATTTTACAAAATCGTGTATCACAGCAGATTTTCAGAAACTGTATTTCTGTGTTCAAACATTTATTTATCTCAACTGGGAAATCATTTTTCATAAATTCTTTCTCTAACATGTTTTTATACATGTCTAGAACATTTCCTCAAAATTTCATAATTTTTGGAGCTGTTTTACTATTTTTAACCGATTTTATAAAATTGGATATACCTGCTACAGTACCGCCGGTCGACCGATATTTCCGCCGGTCGACCGACGAACTCTCTGGATGTCTCCAGAGTTTCTGACCTTGTTCGCGGTCGACCGCGATTTTCATCGGTCAACCGCTGTAGTTCCAACAACTCTTTTTAGAGCCGTTGCAGAATGGTTTTTTGGTCATTTTGTTTGGGGTTTTTGGCTGAGGTTTTGGAGGCTATAAAAACTCTCTTTGATCTTAGTTTTCAAGCAATCCAAGAAGTTTTTAACAAGGGTTTTAAAAAGGGTTTAAGCTTGTTTTAAGCTTGTTTAAGGGTTTGGTTTAAAGCAGTTTTAGCTTTCACAAGTGGAGGAGATTATCTTCTTGTTTGGGCCTCAAATCTCCATCTCTCCATCTTGATCTCTCTCATTGTTACACACACCCACATGAGCTTATCGTATTTTCATACATAGTATATTTGGGTTGGTGAGAGTTGTAACAATTGAGTGTGAGCTTTTATTGTGTTCTCATCCATAGTTGAGAACAATCATTTGTTATATTGTGCTTATTGTGAGATTCACTTTGTAATACACTTGTACACCGAGTGAGGAGTGTGTGGTGAGAGTCGGGGATCGTCCCAAGAGGAGTGGCGTCGGTTGACGAGCCTAGGGAGAGGTTGTAACCGAGCACTTGAGGGAGACACGGCTAGGTCCAATACTTGTGAGGGTGTAGAGTGTGATTGCAAGAGTGTCGATTGTAAAGTCGGTGAGCGTTGAAAACCGATACTGTGAGGTGTAAACGTTATTCGGGTGAACGTAGAAAACCCGGTTGTGATAGTGGATTTCTCCCCGGGAGTGGGGAGCGGAGACGTAGGACGGAAGGTCCGAACTCCGTGATCACTTGATTGTGTTTGAGTGTGCTTTAGCGTTCACTTTCATTTATGTTCATATCTTATATCGTCATTGTGCATTGCTCATTACTACATCATCCACTATCTTGTTTAGATTATCTACCCTTGTGTTGTTTATATATCCTTGCACATACATTGCCTATATCTCATTATTAGGATATATATTGTTGTTCATATTGCTTATCCTAGCTCATATACATAGTTGTATTTCATACTTGCTAGGATAACTTGTTAATTAGTTTTAATTGGCATTTAATCGGATTAGATTAGTATAAGACCCTAATCACCCCCCTCTAGGGTCTAACAATCTAGAGAAGTTTTTCTAAACTCAATTCTAGTTTTTATTTATAATAGTTTATTGATTATCATTTCTACAAGCTAGTTTTTCATAATTGAGTTTAGTTTTGATTTACTCATTGTTTACACACACAACCTATTGAGCTTATTGTATTTATATTCATAGTATAATTTGGGTTGTGGGGAGTGTATCATTGAGTGTGAGCTTACATTATGTTCTCATCCATATTAGAGAACAATCATTTTTTGTATTCTACTTATTGTGAGATTCACTTTGTATTACACTAGTACACCGAGAGGAGTGTGTGGTGAGAGATGGGGTCGCTTCCAAGAGGAGTGGGTCGGTAGTAAAACCTAGAGAGATGTGGTAATTCCGAGCACTTGAGAAAGGACATGGGCTAGAGACTAATACTTAGAGGGTGTGGAGTGTAGTTACATTGTGAAATTGTTAACGTTGATCGGTGAGCGTTGAAAACCGATATTGTGTGGTGTAAATGTTATTCAGGTGAACGTAGAAAACCCGGTTATGATATTGTAGATCTCCTCGAGGTGAGGAACGAAGACGTAGGTTGTGGGGACCGAACTCCGTGAACATATCGTGTGTTTGAGTTTGCATTGGCGCACTTATTTTTATGTTCATATCTTATATCGCCTTTGTATATTACTTGTTGCTTATATTGCCCACTATCTAGTTTAGATTATTTACCCTTGTGTTATTTGTATATCATTGCATATATATCATAGTATATCTCATTGCTAGGATATTTCCCTTTGTTCATATTACATATTCTTGCTCATAACATATTGTATATCTATCTTGCAATAATAATTTATTAATAATTTATAATTGGCATAAAATCAGATTAGATTAGTATAAGATCCTAATCACCCCCCTCTAGGGTCTAACAGATAGGCTTTGTCGAATGAATATCATTAATACAAACAGATGTGTTTTATGCTCTAATCATTTGAAAACCTATCGGCATCTCTTTTTTCAATGTAAATATTCTGCAAATGTATGGAACAAAGTCTTAGATTGGTTGAAATTCAATTGGAGATCGTGTGATTAGGATCACATTATTGATTGGTACAGTTGCAGAGTTCGCAGGAGGGGGTTTACAAAAAAATTGAAAAGGATAATGCTCTCTGTTTCTGTGTATTTGATATGGCAAGAGAGGAATTTGAGAATATTTCAAAGTAAAACTAGACAACCTGAGCACTTGTTTCGAGAGGCAAATTTCCCCATTTTTTCTAAAATTCTAAATGATAGTTTTCCGTTGTATGTGAAGGAGAGAATTTAGAGAATGTAAATAGTGTTCTCTTGGTTAGTTGAGAACCAGACAGGTTCTGGGATTGTTAATGTATTTTAACTTTCACATTTTGTATGAATAAAAAATTTTATTGACCAAAAAAAAGTGTCTAAAGTTGAATATTTTGCCACTGGGGGGAGATCATTATTTTTTATCTGAATAGAGCTATTGAACTAGAATTTTGACGATATCTTAGCAATATTTTTTGTGATAGAAATATTTTCCCAGTAGATGTTGAGAATTGGGCCAAAATACCATAATAAAATAAAGATCATATGTGGGCATCCATTATGATACTTTGAAAATTAATTTTTTTAATTGGTCTTTAATTCTTATAAATTAAATTCGGATTCTAATTTGATGCAGGATAAATTTGATGCCGAGGACATGGAGAAAAAGAAAGATTTAGTAATGAGACACTTGTGCGATCTGTGGAATAAGTGGCGTGGTGACATGCACATGAAATATGTGAAAGAAAGTTTATTTCAAGTTGTACTTAGAAATAAACCTGCATGAGTGAGCGTTGATGACTAGGATTAGATGGTTAAAGAACATTATTTTTGTTCAAAATTTTAGGTATTAATCTCCTTATTTTATTTATTTTGTTCCATGTATATTACTGGATTATTGAAATTCTCTTTTAATCTTGATGTATAGAAAACAAACCAATAAAATACACTTAACAGAGGCAAAAGAAAGATGATCCACCACACGGGCAGTAAACCCTTTAGACAAATTACGTGGGAACTGTTATACATTCAAAACTAATTTCCTATTTATTTAAACTACATTGTATTTTAGTGTGATGCTGTACTCATTTTTATTTAATATTTGAATAAGGGTGGCAAGTTATGAAATCCACCTGATGTGGGAAAAATGTTCCATGAAACCTAAAAGAAAGCTAATGAAACATTAGATATTAGGGATCAAGATAAATATGCATGTGGAATATATATTTAAGTTTGATAATGATACATTATATAGTGCTAATATATGAATTTAATTTTTATAGGATGAAATCGTTCAAGTCAAACAAGCAAACCCTTCACTTTTAGACATTAAGACAATTGAGAAAATATGGGAGAAGCAATCCCATGGTCATGTCATTGTATTTGGTGGCGGGACTATTTTGAAAGATTTGAGAGGACCGCTTCCTAGTCGATCTAATCTGAAAGCACGAGTTATAGAAGAAAAGAGAAAGAACCAGATACTTCAACAACGTTTAGATGAGCAGGAGCAACGACAACATCAACAACAACAAAGGGTGTCTGACTTAGAGTCACAAGTGAAAGCTATGCATGAACTTTTTTTAAGTAACAATCTAGTACTTCATTGACTCCTCAAACTCGAGAACATGTGCAGGACTAGGTAATTATTTTTACAAAATCTTTTATATACTTTTATGATTAAATACTTGCACTAGAGAAAATATGATTTTTAGTTAATAAGATAATATTTGCTTAATTGATAATTCTTAATTATGTGATTTTTTTTATTTTCCAGGCTAACCAAGATTAGCAGAGGGGATTAGGACAGGGGCTAGCTCGAGTCTTCCTTTTGACAATGATTAGAGATGAAAGGATGTGTCTTTGCCAGACTTTTATTTTAATTTGCTTTTGATAGTTTTACGTATTTTTCTTTGAAACAATTGGAATATTAACTCTTGTTATTAGTATTAAATATTTAAGGAAAGTGGAATTTTATTTATTGATGTTATTAATGAATGGAGTTTTTGTTTTTCCTTTTATCCATTATTGGGTATTTTTAATATATTTGTATTGTGAATCTCGGTGTCATGTTGATAATAATATGAAGGTTTTCTATGATAGTTTTCTATGAATGAAAAATTTTATCATTTAATATATATTAGAAATTTGTAGTCTATAATGACGGTTTTATAAACCGTATTTAGTACATCAACAAATGGAAAGCACCGTCATTGATGAGTTACTAATTACCCAGCATGAGAACTTCTACGACGATATCCAATCGTCATTAATTGGTCTTCAATGACGGGGATGTCATTCGTTGTTACACAATAACAATGAGAGTACCAAACCATTATTACACAAAAACAACGGGAATGAAAAACCATCATTTTACAGAAACGACGGGAAAAACTCCCCTTCACTGTTGGTAACCACGGTGATAATTACTGTCACAGATATGAATGACAAAAATATGCTTCGTCGTTGTAGACTCTATAACGACGGGTATTATAACCTTCATGACTCTTTAGTGAAGAAGGCTTCAACGACGGGTGACGAAGGGATTTTTTTCCTATCGTTGGCATACAATAACGAAGGTTTTCAGCTCTTTAACGAAGGAAAATCACTTCATTAAAGACATAATTTCTTGTAGTATATATTTATTATTTTCTTTTGGGCAATCATCTTCATCCGAGAAAAAGCTCTATACTCTCACCCGTGTATAGAGGTCGGCTGCTTCAGAGGGGTTTTACCACTAGGGAGAGAGGATCGACTACGCTAGGATGATAGGTGACCCCTCAATCATTTAGGATAGTGCTTTACGTGACTGCTACCTGTATCAGGCTAGATTTTCTATTCAATTTATTTTTCGGATTTATATGCATGCTAATAAGATAAAATTGTCAACAATCTAGAATATTAATCTATTATAGATATTAAATATTAAATCCAAAATTATTATGCTTACTGTTAATAATTATAATCTGTTCATCCAAAATAATTTTAATTTGTAATTAATTATTTTTAATTTCTATTGATTGTTTATCTGTTAACTATTAATTTAATTAATTACTATTAACTGATAATTACTTTTTAACTATTTATTGTTAACTACTAATTGTTTATTTGTTAGCTGTTAATTACTGTTAATTGCTTTTAACTTATAGTTAATTTGTTACTAAATTAAATTTTAGCAAAAATAAATACTATTTAGAAAGGAAAAATTAATTAATATTTAGTGTTCTGTTAGAAAATTAATCCGAAAAAACATTTTAAATTGATATCATAATTAGCTTATTGTTCATTAGAAATACTGAGTAATTAATATTACTATTGGTTTTCTACTGTTCATTTTTACTGCTAAAATATCAACTGCGTAGACTGTTAGTAATTTTATTGGTTAATATTACTATTTTATAAATAATCTATATTTTCAAACACCTTTTGTAAATAATTGACCATAATAAAATCTTGGATCAAAACATACTCTAAAGTCATACTCCTAAGCAACTAGTTGATTGGTATTGACAAATTTTTTTACTCCTATCAGATTTCAAAATTCCTAGACTAGTTAACTTGAGTCAGACTTATGGTAAATCTTAATCATTCCAAAAGTGGCAAACCTAAGAAGTTCACCGGTGTCAACTACAAATGATGGGCTAATCAGATGAGATACTGGCTCACTACCCTAGGACTCTTATCTGTTGTTGACACTCCTGATTATTCATCCATTGGATCTCAACCCATGACCTCTAACTCTCCTGCTTATGGTCCTGAACATGAACAACCTACTCCTTCCATTTCTGCTTCTGGTGCTAATTCCTTCTCTAGTCCTATAGAACTAGAAGAAATAAAGTATCACTGCTGTCATAGGATTCTTAGTGCACTTGCGGACAATATTTATCACATATATTATGAGTTAAAAGTGCTAAAGACCTATAGGATGCTCTTGGTGCAGAATATGGCTTTGATGATACCGGAATTCTGCGTTTCACTTCCTCTTCCTTCAATAAGTTCATGATGGTTGATAACAAGTCTATAAATGAACAAATTCATGAATTCCAAGATTTTATTCGTCACCTTCAATCAAAAGGAAATGCCTTTATTGATGATTATAAAGTTTCCTATCTGATTGACAAAATCCCTTCTTCCTGATCTTGATTTGCTAGAGATCTCCAACACAAGCAAGGAGATCCTGAAGCTCTCAAGGCTATTCCTATTGAAGACCAGCATAGACAAAATTCCAAAACCAAGACTGAAATAAAAGCTAAAGTGAACTTGGTAGATGAGAAGTCGAAATCTAAGAATTTCAAACCAAAAGAGAAGAAATTCAAGAAAAACCAGCAATCATTCAATAACCATCTTCCAAATTAAATCCTAATTCTTCCAGCCATAAGTCTGATGAAAAGTTTTGCTATGTCTGTAGTAGAACCAACCACTTGGCTCCCAACTGCTTCTATTAGAAGAAAGAACCAGCAAAATCTGCTCCAAAAGAAAATGGATCTAACAAAGTAAATATGATTGAAGAAAATCCAAATTCCTTCAGGTTAGCCTCTTCTTTCTATCTTGTAAATTCTTTCACTTCTTCCACTGATTGGTATTTGGATTCTGAAGCTAATATTCATGTTTGCAACAAGTGCTCTTCGTTTTCAACTTACCAGGAATCACGTGGAGGAAGCATAAGCTTAATAGATTACTCCACCAAACAAATAATGGGAAATGGATACATAGAGCTCACCATGACTTCTAGAAAAGCTCTAAATCTTCAAGGCGTTCATCATGTTCATTCTCTTCACCGAAACATTATCAGTGAATCTCTTCTTCTTAGACTTGGCTTTAGGATTGTAAAGGAATCCAATAAACTTGTGATTACAAAGAATAATGTCTTCATAGGAAAAGGTTTTATTTGTAATGGTCTTTTTAAGCTCAATGTAATCAATTCGAGTTCTAATGAAATTCTTAAATCTTCTATAGCATAAATTGTTGAATCTTGTGATGTTTGGCATGGACGACTTGAACATGTAAAATTTCAAATTTTTGCAGAAATTGATTAAATTGTATCTCATTCCTAACTCATCTCATGATCCCTCATCTAAGTGTGAGATTTGTGTTCAAGTGAAACACACTAAGAAACCCTTCAAGTCTATAACTAGAAACTCCGAACCCCTCTAATTAATTCATAGTGATGTGTGTGACCCGAACCGAGTTCTCACCCGAGGGGGTAAGAGATATTTTGTGATATTATAGACGATCACTCTTGATATTGTTACACTTATCTTCTCAAAACTAAGGATGAAGTTTTAGTAGGTTTAAGGTGTATAAAGCTGAATCTAAGAACCAACTTAAAAAGAAGATCAATATTTTAAGATCCGGTC
>NC_033794.1:91688597-91731278 GCF_001876935.1 Asparagus officinalis | reverse complement strand
GGGGGGGGGGGGGGGAGTATACCTCAAATTAAATGACTGAATATTACTAAGAGCATGGTATTATTCATGAGGTAACTGCTCCCTATACACTACAATCTAACAAGGTAGCTGAACAAAAGAACAGAACCCTTATCGACATGGTGAACTGTATGTTACTCAATTCAGGAGCACCTAAAAATCTCTAGGGTGAAGCTCTTCTTTCTGATTGGTTCATTTTTAATAGGATTCTCCACAAAACTTCTGATATAACTCCTTATGAATATTTGAAGGGGAGAACTCCTAGATTGAACTTCTTCTGGGTTTGGGGTTACTTGGCTAAGATAGCTATTCCCGAGCCTAAAAAGAGAAAAATTAGATCTAAGACTGTTGATGCTGTATTTATTGGATATGCACTAGATAGAAATGTTAGCAGATTTCTAGTTATTAACTCTGAAATCAGTGACATATCTAACAATATTATCATTAAAGCAAGACATGCAGTCTACTTTGAAAACATCTTTCCTTTCAAATCTAAAATCTTAAAAAAACCTAGATCATCTCTCCCTTCTGATCTACCATCTTCTAGTTCTTCTCAACCTCTAAATATTAAACCTCGAAGAAGTAAAAGATGTAAAATTTAAAAAAAATTGGAGAAGACTTATTTACCTTTCTTGTTGAAGGTGATCCATGCTCCTTTAAGGAAGCAATGGATTTTCCTGAATCTCCTTTCTGGAAAGAAATTGTTGATAATGAAATAAAATATATAATGGAAAACCATACTTGGATACTCATCGACTTACCTCTAGGTTGTAAATCTGTTGGTTGTAAGTGGATATTCAAGAAGAAGACTTAGAGCTGATGGTTCCTTTGACAAATATAAAGCAAGATTGATAGCTAAAGGCTATACTCAGTAAAAGGGCATCGATTATTTCAATACATATTCCCCTGTAGCCCGAATCTCAACTATCCGAGTATTATTAGCCTTTACTGTTATTCCTAAGTTGATCATACATCAGATGGATGTCAAGACTACTTTTCTAAATGGTGATTTAGATGAAGAAATCTATATGAACCAACCTAAAGGTTTTATTGCCAAAGGTCAGAAAAATAAAGTCTGCAAACTTGTTAAATCCCTGTATGGTCTAAAACAAGCTCCTAAACAATGGTACCAGAAATTTAACAAACTCATTGCATAATATGACTTCACTGTGAATGATCACGATAAGTGTGTCTACACTAAAGTGATAAATAATGACTATGTCATCCTCTGTCTCTATGTTGATGATTTCCTTATCTTTAGAACAACTCTTGAAGTAATCTTAAAGGTTAAGGATTATCTCTCTAAGAACTTTGACATGAAAGACTTAGGTCTTGCTGATATGATACTTTGAATGAAAAACATTAGAGACACTAGAGGAATATCCTTAGGTCTTTCTCATAGTATTAAGAAAATGCTGACCAAATTTAATTTTCATAACTATAAACCTGTCTCTACACCTTATGACTCTTCTATATCCTTGAAGAAGAATGAAGGTGAACATGTCTCCCACCTGAAGTATTCTCAACTGATTGTATCTCTCTTGTACATATCCAACCATACTAGACCTATATAGCTTATGTTGCAGAGAGACTGAGCCGGTATACCACTAACCCAAGCAAAGATCACTGGATTGCCTTAGAGAGAGTATTTAAATACTTGAAAGGCACAATTGACTATTGCTTGACTTACACTGGGTACCCTGATGCAATAAAAATGTATAGTGATGCTAATTGGGCTACAAATTCTAATAGTGTAAATTCTATATCTGGATATGTATTTCTTTTTGGTGGTGTAGCTGTATCTTGGAAATCTTGTAAGCAAACAGTAATTACCAGGAGCACCATGGAGTCTAAATTGATTGCACTTAATACCACTTACACAGAAACAAAATAGTTAAAAGATATACTCTCTGAACTGCCTTTGGTCCCAAAACCCTCTCCTCCAATTTCTATTCACTCTGATTCTAGATCCACCATAGAGCTTCTAAAGCAAGTGCATGTCAATAAAAAACTTAACACACATATTCAAATAAGATATAAATCTATACAACGCCTGCTAGGCAAAATTATGATTTTAGACTTTATAAAGACTGAAAAGAATCTTGCTAACCTATTGACTAAGGGTCTATCCAAGAGTGTGGTTCTAGATTCATCGAGGAAGATGGGGTAAAGCTCATAGATGAGGTCACTGACAGCAGAAACCCAATCTTTATTTGGAGACGCAGTCCTAATGTAGGTTCAATGTGGTAGAAACAAGCTGGACTAGTGACACTCGTGTGGAGCATCGATCTAGATATATTCATATATCATTATAGTAGCATTTGCTACTACCCCTTCTCTATGATGACGATGCTCTTATGATACAACTAGTTATGTTGAGTTTTATTCTTAATAAGTCCAACGCATGTTTTTTGGAGGGTATGATCCAGCTGTAGTACCCTTGGAGGACTTACCTATGTGAGAGGAGCCGTGATGTCCATGGTTGAGGGGTGGGGGTCAGGGCTAACCCTTAGAAACTCTCATGAGTTGGTTATTGTGAGCAGGACCTTTAACGCTCAACCCGCTTTACTCAATAGATGAAGACATATTTTGTGTGATTTCATCAATACGTGGTACAAGGGGCCTAGTTCATTATGTCCCTCAGGTTGCGATGAACCCACTAAAGAAAGATTCAAAGCCGAAAGCTACCTCTCCCGAATTTAAAGGTTGCCCATCCTATATTTATTTTGTGATTTATTGATTTATTTTATTTCCCGAGTTTTCAGTCAACATTGCCTTTTGGGGGATTGTTGGTTGTGTTGTCTACAGTAGATGGAGAAAAGGCATTTTGCCTTCAAACAATAGTCCCACATGAACTAATTAGTTTATGAGTGATTGTTTAAATTGGTTCTCTTCTTTTTACCTTATGAGGGTCCCAAGGAGGGGTGTGTTTTTGGACATTTAATTTGTTTGGGCTTTGGATAACACACATGCGCGCGTGTGCACTCCTCACCTCGCCTCGCCCGCCCGCTCGCCTCGCCCTTTTTTTGAATTTTCATTTTGATTTTTTCATTTTTATCTTTACCTTTTTCTTTTGATTGGCAATTAACAACGGCTAGATTGTGCACGTGTTTTTGGAGAACGTGCGAACGGCTGCGCGAATTTAGCGAACATGATTTGTTTTCCAGCGGGAAATTTCAACAGCTTAGGGTTTCTAAAAACCAATAAATACTGCCTCTATCAGTTCGTAATACTTGGGAACAAAAAGAAAAGCCTTCTCTCTTCTGTCTTCTAAAAACCGAAAGCTTTACCCCCTCTCAAAATCTCTGTTTATTATTTTCTTTTGGGCAATAATCTTCAACTGAGAAAAAGATCAATACTCTCGCCCGAGTACGGAGGCTGGCTGCTTCCGAGGGATTTTAGCACTAGGGAGAGAGGATCGACTACGCCAAGGCGATAGGCGGGTCCTCAATCTTCTAGGGTAGTGCTTTGCACGACTGCTACCCGTATCAGGCTAGATTTTCTGTTCAATTTATTTTTTGGATTTATATACAGGCTAATAAGATAAAATTGTCAACAATTGAGTATGGTTAGAGTTCTATTATATCTAGCTAGAGGGTTAATTAAGTCATATTATAGTTATTAAAATATTTGTTATCTTCTTTTCCCTGAAGTACTCGGGGATCGAGAAACCTCCGAAGTCCTCATGTGTCGGATAAATCTTATTTGTGCGCATATCCAAACCTAATTAGTCGGATTAAGAATAAAAATTAATCTCTTTACTGCCACAGTGATCTCGATTCAAATCCTTACTAGTAAACTTATAGTCAAGATCTTACTAATTACGATATTACTCAAGAATCTAGTTGCCCACATGGTCCTCGCTCTCCTATAACAGAACGACACAGGTCCAAGCTATGTGATATGAAGGAATGAATTATGTAATTATAATATAATATCTACATATATACTTTTCTTATTTGTATCTTAATTTATAATACAAAAACTATTCTCTATTATTCTAAACAAAGAAAGAGGTGGAATCTGATTGGATGAGAAAGGAGGTGATTTAGCATTGCATGGTGCATTGAGAAGTGGAATAAGAGGAGGAAAATCAATAATTTATGGGAGGGTGACCAATGGAAAGCCACTAGCAATTTATTCCATTCAAACTTGTAGAATTAATATTAGTGAAGCAAGATCAAGCATATGAATGGCTTCCTAGCCTCCATAAAAACCCAGCTTGGAACTCATCACAACTGTTCAAGATCCAGTCATATGAGCAGAGAGAGAGAGAGAGAGAGAGAGATCAGAGAGGGAGGGAGCGAGAGGTACAAATATATGAGGTGATTAAGGTAATTCAGAGGAGATGGGCTTAATGGAGGTTGACAGAAGAGAGTGAGCACTCATGGTATCTTTCTCGCATGAAGAGCACATGCTTGAAGCTATGTGTGCTCACTCTCTGTCTGTCACTCACCACCGACTCCACATCTTCTCTCTTGGATGTGAGGGCTTTGGTGTGCACTTGCCCTTCTTAATTATTTTTGTGCATGCATAAATATTTAGTATGGTATTTCTCTTGCCTAAGAAGTTTTATGATAAATTTTTTAAAGAAATTAAAATCATATGATCATTTCATGTGGTTGTTTTTTAACAAAAAAATTGTAAGGAGGCTTTTCAATCTCTTTTTTTGGTCAATGAAAATTTTTATTCATTACCAAATGTGAAAGTTAAAATACATCAACTATCCCAGAACCTGGCTGGTTCTCAACTAACCAAGAGAACACTATTTACATTCTCTCCATTCTCTCCTTCATACAATGGAAAATTATCATTTAGAATTTTAGAGAAAATGGAGAACTTTGCAGGCTCGAAACAAGTGCTCAGGTTGTCTAGTTTTACTTTGAAATATCCTCAAATTCCTCTCTTGCCATATCAAATACACAGAAACAGAGAGCGCCATCCTTTTCAATTTTTCTGTAAACCCCCTCCTGCGAACTCTGCAACTGTACCAATCAATAATGTGATCCCAATCACACGATCTCCAATTGAACTTCAACCAGTCCGTGACTTTGTTTCATACACTTGCAGAATGTTGACATTGAAAAAAGAGATGCCGACGTTTCCAAATGATTAGAGCATAAAACACATCTGTTTGTGTCAATGATATTCATTCGACAAAGCCTATCCTGTGTTAGCAACCTAGAATGGGTGACTAACCACAAGATGAAAGAGTGCTTGTGATAATGTAGACTTAGGCCTGTCCATCCGGCCCGGCCCGGCCCGGAAATCCGGGCTCGACCCGGGCAAAACCGGGGCCCGGACCCGGGCCCGGGTATCCCGGGTCGGGTTCCGGGCTGGCCCGGATTTTTTCTCATTTTTTTTTATTTTTTTATAATTTTTTAGATTTTATTTAAATTTTAAATTATAAAAAAAAGACAAGAAAAATAATAAAAAATAATAATTTTATTAATCACTTAAAATGACATAAATTACAAATAAAAAATGATAAAAACAAATTCTTTATTAATAATTAATAAATTATTTATAAATTACAAGTACAAATTTATTTTAGAATTAATCGCATCACAATAGATAAGTAAATCCCAAATAAGTTGGCACCTACTCACCTATATCACTATCATTTGTAACTATTTCTAAAATAATTCTTTACAAATTTTAAGCTAAGGCCTAAGATATAAAAATTATAATTTATTCTTTATATCTATCTGCTAGTCCCAATTCTTCAAATTTATCTTCAATTCCAGCCATCCGATCGATGCCTTGCGTTCACTTCTCGTACCTCCACCAATCTTGTAAGCACATCACCGCTTGTACAGTGTACGGATCTAAGCATGTCTTGTGGTCGTCGATCAAACGTCCTGCTGTGCTGAAGGCGGATTCCGAAGCTACCGTCGAAACCTGCACTGTTAGTAAATCACGAACCATGGTGGAAAGTATAGGATATGAAACTGATCCATATACTTTTCACCATTGTAAAATATCTAAAGCATTTCCTTGACATTTAACTAAAGAAGCAGAAAAATATTCATCTATTTTAGAAACCTCCAATGATGACGATCCAAGTCCAGATCCACCAGTTAGCTCAGCTATCATTGCATACCTATCAAAACATACACTTTTACCTCGGGATGAGCTCGAAGAAACCAAAGCTGTAGACTGTTGTGTAGCTACATATCCATGTCTAGCTGCATACTCATCATATAAGGTTTGAAAATAATTTCTAATAGCTAAATGATGAGTAGTAGCAGTAAGGGTGGTTCCATCATCTAAGTCTATAATCTGATTATCATATAAGGATTGTACCAAACTTCGAAGGCCAATATCTTTCAAGCATGGATCAATAAGAACCCCCAAACCAAAAATATGAGGAATCTTCGAAGGCCAATATCTTTCAAGCATGGATCAATAAGAACCCCCAAACCAAAAATATGAGGAATAGGCATAAAGTACTTATTAAATTTGCTCTCCATTTGAAAAACCATAGGTCCAAAAGTATCATCCATACGATATTTCCCAAAAAATTTTTGAATATTTAAAATTTGTAAAGCAGCTAAAGTAATGGTTGGATAATAACAGCCAGATAATAACATTGTAGCATCATAAAAAACTTGTAACATTTCATTTAAATTATATATAATTATCCATTCATCTTCAGTTATTCCATAAGTGCTACCAGAACTAGAACTAGAAGCATAATAGTTTATAAAATCAGTTATAATGTCTTTATATTCTATTGCTACACTTAACATTGCATAGGTGGAATTCCACCTATGGTCAACATCTTTTGGAATTAGTCTGGGCTTTACATTTTTTCTTTTACAAAATTGTTTCCATCTTTTAAGTCTTTGTTCAGAAGCATTATGCATGTAAGCAACTGTTCTAACATTTTCTATCATTGGTTTAATTTCAGTAAATTTACTTTGAACAATTAAATTTAAAATATGACATACACACCTAATATGAAAAAGATCACCATGACATGGTAATGATAAATCTGATATGATAAAATCAACAGCTACATTGTTATTACTTGCATTATCTAGTGAAAGAGAAAATATTCTTTCTGAAATTTCTAATTTCATAAGTTCTTCAATTATTAAATTTTCAACATTAATACCAGTATGTGACTCTTCTAGAAATTTCTAATTTCATAAGTTCTTCAATTATTAAATTTTCAACATTAATACCAGTATGTGACTCTTCTATTGCAATAAAAGATACAACTCTTTTAAACATTTACCAATTTTTATCAATCCAGTGTGCTGTGATACATAAATATCCAGTTTGTGCTCTAGATGTCCAAATATCAGAAGTTAAAGAAAATTTACAGTTTAAATTTTTAAAATAAGAAATTATTTTTCCTTGTTCCTCCTGATAATATTTTAAAATATCACGTTGACAGGTTTGACGAGAATTTTTTTTAAATGCAGGATAAAAATCATCCCTAAACATATCTTCAAATTCATCATCTTCTACTAATTTAAAAGGAAGGTTTTTAAGAATGATAAACCTGATTACGCATTTCCTGGCTCTGGCAGCGTCATAGTTCCAACTACCGAGACTACCAGAAGAGGAGGATTGAGAAATCATAGATTGTCGGATATCACCTTGAGGAGTCTGGCCTTTGTTGTGTTTATCTAAATGGCGTTTGAGGTGGTTGGTGCCGCTCTTATGATGAGCTTGAAAAATCTTGCCGCACAACGCACACTTAGCTTTTTGAGTGAGGATCCTACCGTGTTCATCCTTGGTGACGTCGATCTTCTCGTAAAAATTCCACACATCGGATCTTGGCCTTTTAGGAGCTCTTGGTGTAGATTCGTAGCCACCGGATTCAGGATTAACTTCGGTAGGAGTAGACCCAGTAGGAGGACTCATTTCAGGATTGGGAGATAAGTTTTGCTCTTCATAATCAGATCCGGAAGCCATTTGATGAAAGGATTAGAAGTATAAATAAGAGAGTATAACTGTATAAGAGTATAAGAGAGAATATAAGAGTATAAGAGAGAAGTAGATGAGTTTTGGTGTGAAGAAAACAAATGAAAACCCCCCTCTATTTATAGAACCAGCCCCCTAAGCAAATGACCAAAATAACCTCACAAAATAGCCGTTTTTGACCGTTTTTTGGGACAAAACGGTCAAAAGGCCAAATCTGACCGTTGTGGCCGGGCCGGCGGGCGTCGCTGAGTCAGCCCGGACCCGGGCCCGGAACCCGGCCTGGCCCGGATTTCTGGGCCGTGGCCCGGCCGGGCCGGGCTCCGAGCCGGCGGGCTTTTTGGACAGGCCTTTGTAGACTATCCCAAACAGTGTCCGACCAAACTACCTGAGGAGATGGATGATTCAGGCTTTCATAAGCTGAAAAAACTTGGATTTTCCATTTCACACAACAGTTGCTAATTAAGTTTTTCAGATTTTCAATACTCCCCAGCTTGTCAATTGCCATATCTCTTACTTTTATAAGTTGTTTTCATGTCCATGGATCATTTGTCTTAGCTTGAACCTGCCAAACACTAGCTTGTTGCAAGTAGTTGCCATGAACCCTTTTGATCCATAACAGATCCTTTTTTGATGAATCATCCACAAAATCTTGATAGCTAATGGCTTTTCAAGAAAGTGGCTAATTTTGATAATTATGCACTATTCCATTATACATAAAACTTATATTGTACTTGCTTTTTGACTAAATGTGCAGGTTTAAGATTCTCTATATTCATGATTGTAGAGAACATTTACATTTACTTAGGTGGAACAATAACATTGGTTTCATCTAGTGGACCCGGTAGTTAAAAGATTGTTTATATAATTTTTATAAAGAATATTACTCATGAGATTTTATAAAGAATATTATTCATGGGATCCACTAAATGATAATTTTTTTAATAAATTATAAAATTTGTCTACAATAACAAATGTAGAGGATAGCTACCCTTATATAGGCCGAGTCTTATGAAAAACTAGGGATGATATCAACTTTGACTCGATGAGATTGTCTTGAGGGTCAACTCAACAGAAGACAAAAAATAAACAAAAAAATAAATAAGTAGACATAATAGTGCAGAATTGAGGAATTTGATGAGGTAAGCTAAATCATGATGCTATATTAAAAAGGGAAAAAAGTTTTCTTTTGTTAACTAACAGAGTTAATCTACAGAAGGTGTGTATGGATTCTGATGTTATTTTAAGGATTAATTGCAGTGTTAGTTAAGGACATCCATGAATGGAGGATTCTCTCACTTTCAGCTTTCTAAAGTGCAGTAGCTTTCAGTCTTTTTAATTAATTATGTTAGAAGTGGAGGATTACTATCTGTTGTATATTGATAGTGATACTATTCTCATGGAATGGATCCGAGATTGTAATCTTTGAAGTGTCAACGTAGTTGTTAGATTTAAAGAGATTTGTCCAAATGCATGGGATGTGCTTGTTTTTCTTGGATATTGTTTATCACCTTTTAGAGACTAGAAAATTGTAACTGTGGTTAGTATTGTTAAGGTTTTAAATATCAGATATTATGAAAATATCAGATGGTCAAAATCTATATCAGATTATGGGTGATGGGGAGATATATTTCGGATATATATTGAATATCAAAGTACATATTGGACGATATGCATATATAATATAATGCCCTAAATAAGTAATGTAAACATGCTTAATGAAATCTAAGCAAACCAAAATATAACTAATATATGTTTAGTATTAGTAACTAATAGTAGAAGCTTCCTTGGGAAAAGAGCCTATTAAAATTTGCTAAAAACTTCGTAGAGTTGAACTTTTTGCTAAATATATTGTAGAAATTGGACTGAACTATATTGTTTAGTGACAAGCCATATAAAATGATATACTAGTCAATATATATAAAGCAATAAGTTTGCAATAATAAAATGAGGAGATATCATACTCTACTAGTGGTTTTCCTTCATGAATATATCTGCTGGGTAATGTAATTAGAGATGCAAAATTGTACAAACGACAATTTCATATTTGATCTTTCCATTGATTATAGACACTACTACAAAAGGTCCTATTAGCAACACTTATTTGATTAACTGTTGCTAATAAAAGCTATTAGTAATGGTTATGATAATAATTAGTTCCATCTTCCTATTAAAAATGGTTCACCTTAACATTTGCAAATTAAATTAATTAAAATACTAAATATATTTTTAAATAGAATGGGGGGAATTAAAATTTGGGTACACTAAGAAGTTAGAAAATCTAAAAATTTGGGTGACTCCTCATTCTCCTCTCTCATTCTCTAACGCTCAAACACTAACCCAAGAATCCCCACCGCGTATTGACTTTTCTCTTCTCAAAGAACAGAAAAACAAGAAGAAGGCTAATGATACCAGCGAGTCAAGAGGCCATAGATACCTCCCTCGAGTCTCCTATTGGTATGAGATATCAGCCTCTTATGACGTCGTAGAAGTCATGGCCGGCGTACTGGTTGAATGAGACACCTTACCTCATGAGTCTTTGAAATGGTTGATATTTTCCTGATAAGTTGAAGGCTAATGATCTTGTTGAAGGCTTCTTGGCAAGCGTCACCCTAAATGAATGAGACACCTTACCTCATTAGTCTTTGAAATGGTTGACATTTTTCTGATAAGTTGGCGATAAACCTATGAATAGCTTTCACTTGGATAGCTTTCACTTGGATAAACCTCTGAGCTCTTTGAGATTCTTTAGATGTGACATCTATTGCATAGCTTTCACTTTTTTTGGATCGACATGTATTCCTTTGGACGGTACAATAAAACCTAGGAATTTACCTAATGATACCCCTAAGAAAGATTTAATTAGATTCATTTTGAGTTAGTGTTGTTTGGGTCAAAAGTTGATGTTTTCATTGCCTTGAATTTATTACAACTTTGGTCGTTACAATAAACTCAAATAAATGGGAAAAGTAAATCTTTTTATAAGATCGACTTATACAATAAAAATGTAAAATAGTATAACTCTTGTCAAACAGCGTAACAGACGTTTATCACCCGCTGCTTGCATGGGATCTTTGCCTGTGCCGGGGACGTTGATATCTGTGGACCGTTGTGGATCAGAGTCGGTTAACAAAAAATTAACAGAGCTCCTACTTCACTAAGGAAGTATTCCCTTGAAGCTCTGAAATCGACCAAGCGAAATCAGTAGCTCTTCTCGAGATTAAGACCAAACCTAATCTCGATGAATGGACGGACGAGACTTCAGATCTCTCGAACTCTCCCTCTTTATGCTAAAGAACTTCACCGATATCAATTAGCCTCCTCTGAAATCCGTGCTCTCTTGCTCTCCAACTCAGCATCACCTCATCTTCTTGATAATTGTGCCCCTATGAAATAAGCCCCTAGCCCTCTATTTATAGGCTTCGGTTGGGGGTATTTGGATGGGAATGAACGATTTGGCCTTATCTTTAGTCAATAATGGCCTAACCACGTTTGTGGATGATATCAAGTTAGTTAGGAACCCCTGAAACAGATAAATCCCAAGGAAACCGCTCAAAAACGTCAAAAACGCGTTTGGGGGTCGGAACTGAACGATACGCCCTGCTGACCCGCAAGGGGCGCGGGTCGGCCGTGGCTAACCCGCGGCTGGCCGGTCCAGCGCGGCGCTAACCTCCGTGTCAGAGTGGGTCGGCTCGTCGGACCCGTCGTCGCACGGGTCGGCTCGTGCTGAGCCGTCGCCAGCTGCGGGGTCGGTTCGGCACTTGGGCATTCGTTCCGTCTTTTTTTTGTTTTGTGTATTCGGTCATCTTGTATACTTGTACGCTTCGTTAACTTGTTTCATGTGCTCGTTAGCTTCTTTATGGCACTTGGAGCTGACCGACAAGCGCGTCGGACACTTTGGATCTGACCGACAAGCGCGTCGGGCACTTTGGATCTGACCGATGCGTGCTAGCTGACTGACATGCACGTGTTGACTGATGTGCGCGTGTTAACGTGCGTGAGATGACTAACGTGTGTGCGTTGACTGACGTGCGCGAGCTGACTGACGTGAGCTCGCTGACTGACGTGCGCGCGCTGACTGACGTGCGTAGCGACCAATTGGATAATTCTTCATGTCTAGTCCACTCTTTGTTTCGAGCTGCGTGCGGGAACTCATAGGCAATTTTAGACGCCTACAGATACCCCCCTCTAAAGTATTTCAGACTTATTCTTTTATAGAATAGTCTGGAATGCTTTGGATAAGATAGGCCCTTTCCTCAATCTTGTAGAGGGACCTGTGAACTACTTTAATTCTTGGCTTCTTCAGCCTTCAGTCTATTCAGTATTTTGTCGAATAGATGAAGTTCTTCTGGTACTGCGTTTATCATCTGACCGTTGTCGAAATCTTGAATTGAAGTTGATGTGTAAGTTTTTGAATATTGAGTTGAATTTAGCTCGTGTCATTGAGTTGACTTTGAACTGATCATCTTCGTCAGAAATTCATATCTGAATGCGATTGAACTTCCTTGAATCATCATTTACCTTATTTTGGCGAAATTGCTAATGCGTTGACTGGCATCAACCTTTACCATAGCGCATTGACCGGCGTTAACCTTTGCTGTAACACGTTAACTGTCATTAACACAGTTTATACTTGTACGTTTGCTGGAGTCTATACAGTTTAAACTCTTAAGGAATTAGAGCGTGGCGGTCCCAAATGTCGGAGTTGTAGGACCAACTATTAAAGCTGATTCATTTGCATGTATGAATCTTATCCTGAAGTTATTGGATCCTCAAGCCATGAGACCAACTAATGAAGCTGGTGCGTCAATGCCTCTCACACTTTATAGGATTTTTCGCAAACCCTCAGCCCTCAACGAGTTTGATGAGCCTTTACCGACTACCGTTTGAGTCGGGCTAGCATGCGGATTGTTTAAGTCCATTCTGCATATAATGTTGTGCTAATAAAGTTAACTCCCTTAGTGCTATGATATTAAATACGTAGACTTCATCTTTCTCACGGGAATCGATACCCGGCGATGTGTGTTAGACGTAGACTTAGGATTTTTAGCAAACCCTCAGCTTTCAATGGATTTGATGTGCCTTTACCGACTACCGTTTAAGTCGGGCTAGCATGCAGATTGTTTAAGTTCGTTCTGCATATAACATTGTGCTAAGAGAGTTAACTCCCTTAATGATATGATATTGAATACGTAGACTTCGTCTTTCTCACGGGAATCGACTACCCGGTAACGCGTGTTAGGCACTGACTCATCCTTACTTAGGATTTAAGATAAAAGTCCCCAAACTCGAATTCTGGTGTCTTCTTCAATTGGTGAAAGACTAAACCAGTAATGTGTGTTAGGCGTTGACTTATCCCTACTTAGGATTCGGAATAAAATTCCCCGCGTGTGTAAGGCGCGGATTTTGACGTTATGAATAACAACCTAGCACAATGTTGAATATGTGGGCTTTTATCCTTTTACGGTAAAAGACTAACCGGTAACGCGTGTTAGGCGCTGACTTATCCCTTCTTAGGCTTCGGGACAAAATTCCCCAGACTTGGATTCTGGTGTCTTTTTTAATCGGTGAAAGACTAAAAAGCAACGTGTGTTAGGCGTTGATTTATCCCTACTTAGGATTCAGGATAAAATTCCCCGCACGTGTGAGGCACGAATTTTAGAGTTATAATGTTGAAATATTATGTCTTCTCTTAGGCCAAAGACGAACCCGATGCGGGTGAGGAAAAATTTTATATTCTATCTCCTAAAGCTGAAGAGAAAGAATTTTATATTCTATCTCCAGTTACCAAAGAAAACTCAAAGTAGGATCTCTACTTCCAGAATCCGGGAAGGTGAAACTAAGAGTGGGATCTCTACTCTGAGAATTAAAAAGATTCGGATAATCCTAACTGTCAGAAGGTTTGATTACCGAACTAAAGGTGGATTTCTCATTTATCGAGGGAGAGTTTGGTTGTGGTCCTAACTGTAGGAAGGTTTGACGAAATGGGAGGTTTGAGACGACCCTAACTGTAGGAAGGTTTGATCACTCGATCTGAAAGTGGACCACTCGTTCATGGAAGGAATCGAGAGGAGATTTTGGTTGTGGTCCTAACTATAGGAAGGTTTGACCAAGTAGGAGTACAAATTACAGCGGGAGTGTTGATTCGTACAAATCACTCGAAGGGAGTTCCTGGTGTTAAGTGACAAATACTTAACACGAAGGGGTTTTATAATTATCAATGATCAGGAGATTAAAATTCTGAGTACTATGTCCAGACTCTGACAATGGGAGTGTTGAGTGCACAGACGTTGCGGGAGTTTGAGTGGGAGTTTTTTATTCATCACCTTCTTGTAGTGACCGGGTTATCCTTAAGAATACACTATATAGAATTCTTTCGGGAACTTCCCGTTACATCCACCCCCAGCTTCCTTTGTGAAACTAGGTCTAACATTGTACTCAGCTGAATGGTCGGGTTATCCTTAAGAATATCACATACGATATTCTTCCAGGATGTACTCAGCTGAATGGTCGGGTTATCCTTAAGAATATCACATACGATATTCTTCCAGGAACTTCCCGTTAAAATCTGAATGGTCGGGTTATCCTTAAGAATATCACATACGATATTCTTCCAGGAACTTCCCGTTAAAATTAGAAAATAGTTTAGACTAGTATACCTGTTGGAGTATTGAGAAGCAGTTTATACTCGTATACTCTTCAGAGTGTCGGAAAGAGCAGTTTATACTCTTATACTTGTCAGAGTCTTCATTCGACTTAATTTAGCATTATAATACCTGCTTCAACTAAGGTTTGAATGCTATTCTTGAGAATGAAGCAAGCCTTGGTGGGATGAAGGATCCTCCTATGGTACGCACGGTACTTTGGATCCGAAGTATTGTTAGCTTCCTCCTGATTTGCCATAGGTGGTAGCTTGATCTTGTTATTTTAAGGAAGGACTCGAAGATGGCTGGAACGTCTTCGTCCTTAAAGGAGTACTCCTTTTGGAGTCTCGGACCCGAAGTCTTTTGTTATCTTCGGGTTGTTGTTATGACGTCTGATTAACATTAACAACTGTTGCAGGTACCTTTCCTTTTCCACGAGAGATGAAGCTTGAGTTTGGAGGATTAGCCATCGGTTGGCTTCTCTCGGCTTGCTTTTTTTTTGGGGAGCATTCGGCCCTTTCCAGGTATTAGACGGTGCTACTCTCATAACTTTCAACACGTTCAAAGAGAGTTGTTGTGACAGGTTTAGAGGATAAAGTCCTCTATGATCGGATCTTGGTAGTTCATCGCCTTATTCCGAAAGTGCTTGACAAAGTCGTTGACCGTCTCATCGTATTCCTGTTTCTCATCAAAGAGTGTCCTGATTGACACATCGGTGTCATCATCAAAGAAGTGGGTGAGGAACAGGTTCTCCAGGTCATCCCAGCGGTTGATGCTTCCAGGCTTGAGGCGGCGGTACCAATCGAAGGCAGGCCGGCGAAGGGTGACAACGAATGACCGGACCATCAATGCCGCATTGTCAGAGATCATGCCCAAGTGAGACTTGAAACAGATCAGATGCTGAGTGGGCAAACCCTTCCCATCGAACGGCATGAAGTTGATCAGGTTGAACTTCGCCGGGTATACTATTGAGTCCCACTCTCTTAGGTAAGGACACGGAATACCGGTTTTCTTCACCTCTCGAGCAGATATCAGAGCGTTGATTTTGCTCTCGGGATCTTTCATCTTCTCGTTCTCGTCTGTATCATGCTTTGGACGATTTTTGAGAGGAACAACGCAGCCACCCCTGGTATTATCATCTTCGGTGGGACCATCCCCAGCGTCATTATCCTTAGTGGGGCCACCCCCAGCATTCTGGCCAACGAGAGGGTTATCAGCATTAAGGTGTTCATTCACATCTGAATCGCTAGCTGCTTGACTAACATTGTTGCGACGACTGGATTAACCTATCTGATTCGACAAGGCTCGGATCTATTGGTCATGGTCTTCCCTTATCCGCAGCATAGCCATTTCCATTTCTAACTTGAAATTCTCTTTTTGCTTAGCCAAGGCATCCTCGATGATTTTGACAACTTGCTCGGTGTTAATCATAAACACTTCATGGGATTGTCCCGGACTAGATACCGTTTTGTCGGAAGCGACTGCAGAGTTGGCATCTGATGCTTCATCATCCGAGGATAATCCCCTTTGTATTCTCTGATAATCCTTTTATCTAATAGTTCCTGATCGCAGCCGGGTTAGACGATGTAATATGAGCGGGTTAAAACTAGAAGGTCGAGTCGATTTTCCCTTGTCAGCCATATTAACTGTGCTGTAGATTTTTATGTCCTGAAGTCGAGACATTAGTTGGGCTATTCCCGAATTGACTCCTCTTCCTAGAGAAAAGTCAGGGCTTGAACCACTTGAGACAATCAGAGATTTTCTCTTATTGACCATGTTGATGGTAACTTTTGGGAATTCGTCATTTCGAACGATCGATCTTCTTTTGTGAGAACGCCTTGATTTGGGTTTCGACGCTTCAGAGGAAAGCCTTTGGAATACCGAGACCCTCTGTGGAGCGGTCTCGGGGCAGCTACACGCTGATAATACTGCCCTGATAAGTTTGACGCATGGACAATGAAAGTCCATCTCCCGGGTATCCCTCTTTCAAGATCTGTTCGTAACCCCAGCCCGATAGTACAACTCATCGGCATGATGACCGAAGCAATCTACCGTGTGTCGGCACGACTTCTTAGGTATAACGTCATCATCTGACGAACATGTTTCCTTCTGAGGACTTGCTGCCTTGATGGCGTTCTCAAGAATCATACGTTTGGAGCCATGCTTTCGTGAGCGCGAGACCTCAACACTCTCTTGAGAACTGACTTGCAGTCCGAGGCGGTCGATTATGAGAGTTTCCTCTTTACGAGAAGCCTCAGACTTGTTATAAGGGCGAGTGCAACCCCCAACTCAATGAGTTACTCGGGATTCAGTCACCGGACCTAAGCACTCTTTGAAACTTTGCCTTGATCCTTGTGCAAAGGACTCAGACGATCTGCCATTGGCTTCTTGCTTTTAAACAAGTCTACACTGCCGTGAGGTTTCACTGAAAGTATTGGATCAATCAGAGCAGGGGTGGGACTCGACGGAATTAGAAAAATAGGTGCAGAGTGTCTCCAGTCTCGGCCCTAGCCCAGGTCAGGACTTGGTGACCCGTGGCTAGGAGGGTCACTTCGGGGTGACCCGCGATTCCCTGACGCGGGTCAGACCCTAGTAATCCGTGACTGGAAGGGTCAGACTTGAGTGACACGTGGCTTGGAGGGTCAGACCTGAGTGACCCATGACTTGGAGAGTCAGACTTGAGTGACCCGTGGCTAGGAGGGTCAGACTTGAGTGACCCGCGGCTTGGAGGATCAGACTTGAGTGACCCGCGGCTTAGAGGGTCAGACTTGAGTGACCAGCAGCTTGGAGGGTCAGACTTGAGTGACCCGCGACTTAGAGGGTCAGTCTTGGGTGACCCGCATTTTTTGATCTTTTTGGCCGCCGTCTTGGACTTTGCCCTCCATACTTTGTGCAGTCTTGATGGCTTCTTTTCCATTTCTTCCTCCTGTATCTTTTGTGCCTTTTGCACAAGAATTTACGCGTGCGCAAATAGTACGCGGTGCTTTTGGATGCATTCCTCAAGGGTGAAATGAGTCTTTTTGACTGGGATCCATTCATTCGTTGAGGACTTGGAGGGTTGGTCATCTGTCCGCTGTTGGGGTGCTCGATGCTCCTTAAATTTTAGATCTGCTTTGTAACGGATCCCGTCTACAGGCTCCAAAGCCTTAGCGAATTGGCGCGTGAGGCATTAACGCTGCCTTTGGCGAGCTCTTTTCGATAAAGTAGGCACACCTTCAGTACTCAACTCCTTAATTGAGGATAAGTTCAGATCTGTAAATCCGACTTCATTGGAGGCCGGAGGGGCGTTGTGAGGTGCGATTGCAGCACCAACGGGGGCGTTGATCTTCCTACGCTTGTGAGAGGCAGAGGATCTGGAGGAGAAGGACGATAGATATTCCTCGAACTTGACCTGGTTGAACTCGTACTTGACCTCTACGTCAACTGGGATCCGGATCCGAGGTTACGACACATCAGCCTTCGTAGAAAGGCTGTTGGCTCCCACTGTGGTCGCCAGCTTGTTTGGGTCAAAAGTTAATATTTTCATTGCCTTGAATCTATTACAACTTTGGTCGTTACACTAAACTCAAATAAATAAGAAAAGTAAATCTTTTTATAAGATCGACTTATACAATGAAAATATAAAATAGTACAACTCTTATCAAACAGCGCAACAGACGTTTATCATCCGCTACTTGCGTGGGATCTTTGCTTGTGTCGGGGGCATTGATATCCGTGGACCGCCACGAATCAGATCCAGTTGACAGAAAATTAACAGAGCTCCTACTTCACTAAGAAAGTATTCCTTTGAAGCTCTGAAATCGACCAAGCGAAATCAGTAGCTCTTCTCGAGATTAAGACCAAGCCTAATTTCGAGGAATGGATGGACGTGGCTTCAGATCTCTCGAACTCTCCCTCTTTATGCTGAAGAACTTCACCGAGATCAGTTAGTCTCCTCTTAAATTCGTGCTCCCTTAATCTCTAACTCGGCAGCACCTCCTCCTCTTGATAATTGCGTCCCTGTGAAATAAGCCCCTAGGCCTCTATTTATAGGCTTCTGTTGGGGGTATTTGGATGAGAATGAGCGATTTGGCCTTATCTTCAGTCAATAACGATCTAACCATGTTTGTGGATGATATCAAGTTAGTTGGGAATCCCTGGAACAGATAAATCCTAAGAAAACCGCTCAAAACTGTTGAAAACGTGTTTGGGGGTCGGAACTACGTGATACGCCCTGCTGGCCCGCGGGGGGCACGCCGTCTCATGGCTGACCCGCGCTCGACCCGCGGGAGCACGGTCGGTTCGGGGTAACTCTCGCTGGTGCGGCAGCCGTGGCGCTGACCCCGCCGTCGCGCGGGTCGCGCTCAGTGCTACCTAACCCGCTTGACGCCGCGGGTTGAGTTCGGCCACATGGCGCATTCTTTCCGTCTTATTTTTGTTTTGTATATTTGGTCGTCTTGTTGACTTATACTTTTCGTTAGCTTGTTTCATGTGCTCGTTAGCTTCTTTATTGCACTTGGAGCTGACCGACAAGCGCGTCGGGCACTTTGGATCTGACCGACAAGCGTGTTGGGCACTTTGGATCTGACCGATGCGCGCAATCTGACTGACGTGCACGTGTTGACTGACGTGCGTGCGTTGACGTGCGTGAACTGATTGACGTGCGTGCGCTGACTGACGTGCACGCGCTGACTGACGTGCGCAACGGCCAATTGGATAATTCTTCTTGGCTCCCCCCCCCCTTTTTTTGAGCTGCGTACGGGAACTCATAAGCAATTTTAGACGCTTACAAGTGCTTTCATGTAAATGCTTCTAAGGGTGATCTTGCTTGTGATGACTTTTGATTGTGAGGTCATCTACATAGCATTCTATTGTCTTACGTAAATGCTCATGAAAGATGGTGTTCATAGCGTGTCGATAAGTTGCTCCAATATTTTTCTAACCAAAGCGTATTACTGTATAACAGAATACTTCTAAGAATGTTCTAAAAGTTGTATGCCTCTGATTGTCTGGATGCATTTTGGTTTGGTTATATTTAGAAAACTCATCCATGAATGACATCCTCTCAAACCCGCACGTCTTATCAACCATGACATCTGTGATAGGTAGAGGAAATTCATCTTTTGGGCAAGCAAGATTGAGATCCCAGAAATCAGTACAAATTCGGATCTTACCGTTCTTTTTCATCACTACCATAATATTAGCAAACCAATCTGGGTGTTGTTCCTTATGGATGAACCTGCATTCAATGAGTTTGCGTATTTCTTTCTTGTTCTGTTCCATCAACTCCGGATAGAAGAATCATTATTGTTGTTTGACTGGCTTGACCAAGGCAATGTACAGGCACATTGGGACTCTAAACCGGGCATGTCTTCATAACTCCAGGACATCAATTTATTCTTGAAGGTGAACTATTAGTTCTTCCTTTTCAACGGATAATAGACTTTCATTGATGAAGATGGGCTTGGGATTGATTTTATCGCCTATGTTGATTTTTGAACTACTTTATCTCTAGTGGGTGGTTCACTGACTTTAAATCGTGCTTCACATTGCTTCTCATGTTGTCTTGCCCATGAACCATCTTTAGAATCTTTGAATACTTCAGATTCATTGAGATCTATGGCTAGGTCATATGAGACCATGTTGGTCATGAACTCGTCAATCATGGATCCAATGCTAATGTCAGAATTGCAATTGGACGTATCTGAAGCACTACTTAGAAACTCATCAAATGTTGGTTCTATTTATAATCCGGCTTCAGGAGAAATGTAACTGAGTCCTCATTTGGTCTGATTATAATAATTGAAAACCTCCCCTTCTGATATAAAGAGGATCAAAGGAATCCTTAGTCCTCGATTGAAATTCAATCCTTATTTAGTAGTGAGGTTGTATCCCATTTTTGTCATAGTGTGCTAAGACTATTGACTGTATTGAGAGAATTTCGGTGCTCCTTTGGTTTCTTCATCCAAGCTTGATAAATGATGTTGTGACTCAACTTTTTCGAATATGATCGGATTTTATGCATCTCTCTTCAGCTGAATCATGAAAATGACATCCTCTGAGTTACCTAGCTATTTACAAGATGAGTATGACTCGCTTATCGACACATGCAATGCTTGTTCTAAAGCTAGTCTAGACATCAGAGTTTCAACCCATGAGTTTTCAGCAAAGAGTTTCAACCCATGAGTAGTCGTAAGCAAACTCTTCTTTATTAAAAGTCTAATCACCCTAATCTTCGGTAGACTGGTTGATACAGAGGTCCTCTAGAGTATTACAAATGGATCTATGTCCCAAATTAGATCATTGTTGGGATCTAGTTTAACATCGGCTCCGTTATCACTATCTTCATCATTGGGGAGGACAATCTTAATTGAACCATTTTTATCGTACAAGAGAGAGTTAGTAAAATAATTCTCCACCTCTTTGAAAGAATTCTTTTTAGCTTTAACTCTTTGTTGGCTCCCTATCCATTAGTGTATTTAAAACACTAATGAAGTGTTGAAGGGACAAGGATGTTGGAAAGAATTCAAGGCCGTCTGAGGAGAAGGTTGTAAGGTGTCTCGACGTCGATGACATAGCAAGTCATTTCCGTCTTTAAATTTTCAATTTGACATTTAAATCAGATCTTTCTAAGAGATCGGCTACTATTGGAGTTAAAGTTGAGTATGGTTACAGAAGTCTTTGAGAGCTTGTGGAGGGGAATACCCAGGAAGCTCCAAAGTCTTCGTTGAATTCGGTTCAATTCCTAGCTTGGATCTATGTAAATCTTCTCAACTCTTACTGGCCCTATATATCTAGTATAGTAAAGAGGTCTATTGTGATAATGATATTTTATGACAAGATCGTCCATAATGAAAGTGATACAAGGTACATGTCATTGGTATTAATAGCACTACTTGTGTTCTTCATCCTTAAGGGGCTCAATCAAGTGGGCGAGAAACGCCTCATTGTCATTCAGGGTTTCTTTCAAAGTTTCTCTCGTTTCCTTAGGCAAATGTAAAAGTCATATTGGCTAACTGGGTCATGATATCATACCAAAATGGGGCTTTAAGATCATGTTGGGGTCATCGCAAAGCTTTATCGAAGCGAGACTCTTTTTGCTTAATTGGTTCAGGTTGTTTGGAAGATCCTAGTGTTGGCCTCTTTGTTTTGATGACGTTTAACAAACAATTTACCACTAATGTTGTTTGTCTAGTATTTGTGTTTTTCTATATATTGTAGACAAACAATTTACCACTAATGTTGTTTGTCTAGTATTTGTGTTTTTCTATATATTGTAGACAAACAACGTTGTTGGAGGATGGATGGAATAGAGCTTCAACGATGATATCAAATGGAGGTTGGCGGAATGTCGGTGAAGCCTTGCAATTCATAGTTAAAGATCAAGTTCAAGCTTCATCCGCAAAGTGTACCAAGTCAAGCTTATTGAAGATCAAGATCGGCTTGGGTATTAAGCTCAATATCTATACACACATATTTATTGGTTTCCTTGTATATATATATAGTTATATATATATACATAAGTTTTGGTTTCTATGCATATATATAGTTATATATATACATACATAGTTTTTGGTTTTCATGTTTATAAATATGAAATCACATATTTCATATTTACTATTGTGTTTTTTGAAAACATTGCATAGAATATGCAATTTTGTGAAAATACTGTCTTATTAGTTTGTAGACTTCAATATCAGTTTATACATGTTTTACTAAGTCTATAAAAACATTTCACAAAGTTTTAAAAGTTGGTTTATGTCAAAACATCAAAATTCAAGTATCTCATATTTTTATGTTTTGGACTATTTTGCAAAATAATGATATTTTTCATTTGGGAAGTCCTTTTTCGAAACCAGTTATTTTAGCATGTTTATTATTATGTCTACAATCATTCCCCAAAGTTTTATATTTTTTGGAATTTATTTGATATTTTTAAACAGTGTTTTAAAATCAGCAAATCAGGTTTTGAGTATGTCAGTTTTCGGTCGACCAAACCGGCGACCGAACCTGAGTTCTTGTGCTCACTGTGCGACAGAGAGTCTGTCGGTCGACCGGTCCGGTCGACCGAAAGCTCCATCGGTCGACCGCACCGGTCGACCGGATAAGTGTTTGCTTGATTTCCTGTTTTCGACCTGGATAACGGTCGACCGAACTTTCCATCGGTCGACCGAATTTTTCCATCGGTCGACCGACGGAATTTTCGGTCGACCGACAATAGATCCGTTGGGCACAACGGCTACTTTTCTGAGGAGCTTTCTGGGGGCTTTGTTGTCCTTTGGCTTGGGGTTTTTTGGCTGAGTTTTGAGAGGGTATAAATACCCCATTGCCTTCAGCTCTCCACCTAACTAAGAGAGTTTTTAATCAAGTTTAATAAAGTTTTTAACAAGGGTTTTAGTTTGGTTTAAGTGTGTTTAAAAAGCTTTTAAGCAAATTGAGAGTTTGTTTTTGTGATTCAATTCTACAAGAGCTTGAGGAGATCATCTATTGGTGTTTGGGCATTCAACTATTCTCCCTCCAACTCTTGATATATTGAGAAGTTTTCTAAACTCTATTTCTAGCTTTTTTATATATTTGATTATCATTGTTATTAAGCTAGAACTACATTGAGTTTAGTTTTGATTTATATCTCTTTGTTCACACACACCCTTTTGAGCTTATTGTATTTACATTCATAGTATAATTTGGGGTTGTGGGTTTGTGACTAAGAGTTGTGCTTAATTGAGTTCTCACCTTATTTTGAGGACAATCATTTGTCATATTTGTGCTTATTGTGAGAATCACTTTGTAATACACTTGTACACCGAGTGAGGAGTGTGTGGTGAGAGTCGGGGATCGTCCCAAGAGGAGTGGCGTCGGTTGACGTGCCTAGGGAGAGGTTGTAACCGAGCACTTGAGGGAGACACGGCTAGGTCCAACACTTAGTGGGTGTAGAGTGTGATTGCAAGAGTGTGAGTTGTAGAGTTTTCGGTTAGCTAGAAAACCGAGTGTGTAGAAGAAGTTCCGGCTTCCAAACCGGATTGTGTTAGTGGATTTCTCCCCGGGAGTGGGGAGCGGAGACGTAGGACGGAAGGTCCGAACTCCGTGATCATATCTTGTGTTTGAGTGTGCTTTGGCGTTTATTTATACTTGTGTTTATATTTCTTATCGCCATTGTCATTAGCTCATTATTTATATGATCCACTATCTAGTTCACATTGTTTACCCCTTGTGTTAGTTTATATATCCTTGCATATATATATATTTCATCATATAGGATATATCTCATTGTTTACATTGCTTATCCTAGCTCATAATTCTTGTGGTATTTCATACTTGCTAGGATAACTTGTTAATTAATTTTAATTGGCATTTAATCGGATTAGATTAGCATAAGACCCTAATCACCCCCCCTCTAGGGTCTAACAATTGGTATCAGAGCTTGGTGCTCTTTGATTTAAGGTCTAACCACCTTGAGTTAAAGATCCAAGTTATCTTATTTGTGCTAATCTAGTTATGATTACTTTTGTCTTGCTTGCATATTTTCATATATATATCATGAATATAAATGTATTTCGTTTAGGCTATGAATCAAATGTTGCTCCTAAATTCATTAGTTTTCCCTATGCACAATGGGCTTCTAGATTTAAACTATTTGTTGAATCTAGAAATATTGACTTATGGAAAATTATTGATTGTGCTTATATTGTGCCCACATTGGAGAAATCTAAGTGGAGCAATCATGATAATAAAATGTTTAATATGAACAAGCTTTTGTTAGAATATTTGCTTAATGCCTTTGACTCATCCTTTTCTAACAAATTTGTTAGTTTTGATAGTGCTTACAATTTATGGAAATTCATAGAAGCACATCAAGGCAACTTGGAGGAAATCCGACGTAGTTTGGAGGATTATTCTTCAAGTGAGTGTGGAGCATCATCATGCACACGGCCACTAGGCGATAGCCCTAGTGTGGTAAACGATTCGGAATCCGATAGTGATATATCCGAATCCGATAGTGATATATCCATCAATGAACTCGCTAGTGCATATGAGAAATTATCGCATGCCTACTCAAAATTACAAAATAATTTTATTGATCTTAAAAGCAAGCATGTTAGTTTAAAATCCGATCATGAGAAGCTAGTTTCCAATTTTGATATTATTTCTCATGAAAATATAATGCTTAAAGAAAACAATGATATGTTAAATTTGAAAAATAAAAAATTAACCTCATCCATCACTAGCATGATGCCATGATAGAAGTAGAAACTATTAGAAATGAGTTTAATTCTTTTAGAAATGATAATGTTTCATCTACTTCTATTTCCTATACATGTATGCAAAATGTTGAGTTGAGTCAAGTTAAACATCGCATATCTTGTTTAGATTCAACCTTAAAAACATGTATGGTAAACCATGATAAGCTTATGAACATGTGTTCTAAGTCTCATTCTACTACACCAAAACATATCACACATCATGCACACATGTATAGCAAAATTTATGAGTGCTCTATTTGTGGTCGTAAAGGCCATTTATCTAAATTTTGCTATGATGCACAAAAATCTAAAAATAGTAATATCAATGCTTCTTGTGCATCTCATAAGGCTTCTTCATCACACACACATGTACATGCACACACTCATAAAGTTCATCACAAGCATGCTCATGTGTATAGATGTGATCATTGTGGTAGATTTGGTCATTTGGCCAAATTTTGTTTTGATTTAAAGAAAGTTTCACATTCGCAAAACAATTTTAAAAGACCATCCATGTTTGCAAATGTTTCTAATGTTTCCCGTGCACAACCGTTTGGTCAACATAAGCAAATGCTTCCTTTTCATTGCACTAATTGCAATCGGAAAGGTCATTTACACAATTTTGTTTTGACCGTGTTCGTGCACCATATGTGCCTAAGAGGGTTCATAACCCTAAGGCTTTGAGCTTTATTGATAGGGGTCATATCCCTAAACAATCCGGCACCAAGAATGCTTGGGTACTAAAATAATTTTTAAACCAAGAATTTTAGTGTTTTTTATTTTTTTTTCCCTTTCTTGGTTTTGAAAAATGCATTTTAAACTTTTATGAAAACAATTTCTTTTATTGGCTAAATTCTTTTGTTTTCATGATCATTGGTTTTGCTTTAATGAGAGGTTTGCATTTATATAACCCTCCGGATTTATTGGGTGTTTATTCCCAAATCATGTTTACCGGATGCTAGAATGATTATATGGGTTAGAACAAGCTTTAGAGCTTGATATATTGTTGCCTCTCTTGAAATTCTTTTGTTAAAGATTTTGTTTTGAATTGTTGCTTTTAAATTCATTATAATTCACTTATATGATGATATTTATGTGTTTGTGCTAATGGATCATCTATTCGTGCTTTATAATGTATTCTATGAGTGGTTTGATCAAGTTATGTAAAGAAAATTTTTCTTTATTGATCAACATTGTTTTTTAATATAAACTTTGATTTATGAATTCTTTTGGTTGATTTGTTTTCATTTGAAAACTTTTTGCATGATTCTCATGTTCCTCTTCTTTTGATTTAATAAATCTATTTGTTTATATGGTTTTTATATTTTTTTGTGTTAATGAGACACTATTTTCATATTGACATATTTATATGTGTTCTCATTATCTTCATGTATGTGAGTAAATTTTTAGCATATTCATGTATGCTTGCTCACATATGTTTTGCCATGATCTTCATCGCATATATTCTATATGGCTTTTTGATAGGGGAAGCAATCCCTATACTTGTTTGATACTCACCTATGCTTATTGATAGGGGGAGCTTTCGCTCTCTTAATCCTTTTGTCCCCTTTTTGATGTTGTCAAAGGGGGAGAAATATTGTGAGTATATAATTTTCCTTGTTTATATGCATGTGTATTATCTTGTATATGTTCATTTCCTTCATGCATATACTTTGTTTTGTAAATTGTTTGTCATCATCAAAAAGGGGGAGATTGTTGGCCTTCTTGTTTTGATGATGTTTAACAAACAATTTACCACTAATGTTGTTTGTCTAGTATTTGTGTATTCTTATTTATTGTAAACAATTTACCATTAATGTTGTTTGTCTAGTATTTGTGTTTTCCTATGTATTGTAGACAAACAACGTTGTTGGAGGATGGATGGAATAGAGCTTCAACGATGATATCAAATGGAGGTTGGCGGAATGTCGGTGAAGCCTTGCAATTCGTAGTTAAAGATCAAGTTCAAGCTTCATCCGCAACGTGTACCAAGTCAAGCTAAATTGAAGATCAAGATTGCTTGGGTAATGTAGTTTAGGATTTATATTATGTGTGTTAAGTACTCTAAGCTCAATTATCTATACACACACATTTTATTAGTTTCTTTGTATATATATGTAATCACATATATATACAACACAAGTTTTGGTTTTCATGTTTATAAATATGAAATTACATGTTTCATATTTATTATTGTGATTTGGTTTATCTACATAGATATGAAACAAATATATTTTCATATACATACTCATAGGTTTCATTTTCTATTGTATTTGTGAAAATATTGTATTCTTAGTTTGTAGACTTCAATATCAGTTTATACATGTTTTACTAAGTCTACAAAAACATTTCACAAAGTTTCAAAAGTTGGTTTATGTCAAAACATCAAAATTCAAGTATCTCATATTTTCATGTTTTGGACTATTTTGCAAAAAGATGATATTTCTCATTTGCCTTTTTCGAAACCAGTTATTGTAGCATGTTTATTATCATGTCTACAATCATTCCCCAAAGTTTTATATTTTTTGGAATTTATTTGATATTTTTAAACAGTGTTTTAAAATCAGCAAATCAGGTTTTGAGTATGTCAGTTTTCGGTCAACCGAACAGGTCGACCAAACCTGAGTTCTTGTGCTCACTGTGCGACAGAGAGTCTGTCGGTCGACCGGTCCGGTCGACCGAAAGCTCCATCGGTCGACCGCACCGGTCGACCGACGATGGTCCAGAACCATTCTTCGTGTTTTTGCTCTCTGTTGGTCGACCGACGAAATTTCCGGTCGACCGACAATAGATCCGTTGCACTCCAACGGCTATTTTCTGAGCTGATTTTTCTGGGGCTTTTTGGACTTTTGCTTAGGGTTTTGGCTGAGTTTTGGAGTGGGTATAAATACCCCATTGCTGTCATCTTTCAACTAAAAAGAGAATGTTTTAAAAGTTTTTAACAAGGGTTTAAACTTGTTTAGTGTTTGTTTAAGTTTGTTTTAAGAAGCTTTTAAGCATTTGAGTGTTTCGATTTTGTGATTCAATTCTACAAGAGCTTGAGGAGATCATCTATTGGTGTTTGGGCATTCAATTATTCTCCCTCCAACTCTTGATATATTGAGAAGTTTTCTAAACTCTATTTCTAGCTATTTTATATATTTGATTATCATTGTTATTTAGCTAGAACTACATTGAGTTTAGTTTTGATTTATATCTCTTTGTTCACACACAACCTTTTGAGCTTATTGTATTTACATTCATAGTATAATTTGGGGTTGTGGGTTTGTGACTAAGAGTTGTGCTTAATTGAGTTCTCACCTTGTTTTGAGAACAATCATTTGTTATATTTGTGCTTATTGTGAGAATCACTTTGTAATACACTTGTACACCGAGTGAGGAGTGTGTGGTGAGAGTCGGGGATCGTCCCAAGAGGAGTGGCGTCGGTTGACGTGCCTAGGGAGAGGTTGTAACCGAGCACTTGAGGGAGACACGGCTAGGTCCAACACTTAGTGGGTGTAGAGTGTGATTGCAAGAGTGTGAGTTGTAGAGTTTTCGGTTAGCTAGAAAACCGAGTGTGTAGAAGAAGTTCCGGCTTCCAAACCGGATTGTGTTAGTGGATTTCTCCCCGGGAGTAGGGAGCGGAGACGTAGGACGGAAGGTCCGAACTCCATGATCATATCTTGTGTTTGAGTGTGCTTTGGCATTTATTTATACTTGTGTTTATATTTCTTATCGCCATTGTCATTAGCTCATTATTTATATGATCCACTATCTAGTTCACATTGTTTACCCCTTGTGTTAGTTTCATATCCTTGCATATATATATTTCATCATATAGGATATATCTCATTGTTCATATTGCTTATCCTAGCTTATATATCTTATTGTATTTCATACTTGCTAGGATAACGTATTAATTAGTTTTAATTGGCATAAAATCGGATTAGATTAGCATAAGACCCTAATCACCCCCCCTCTAGGGTCTCACACCTAGTTTATTATTGTCCCTTAGGTAGTCTTTGTTGGACCTCGTTCCTGCCAAGGCCAATTTCTCTCCCTCTGAATTGGTGAGTGAAGTGATGTGTAGAGATTCTTCTCTAATGATTACGGAGATGGCATTGTAAGACTTTATCTTACACTTATTCTTAGACTTCTGAAGAGTCCAATGCTCATCTTAGAGGAGATCGGGATGTACTCACATCATTTCACCTCTCACTGTAGTGAGAGGAACTAAGCCTTAGCTTTGTCGGCTCTGTTGGTCATAGTTGACCACTTACATTCTTGCAATAGGAATGGTGACGAGCCACTTTGGGCTTGGATTTCTAGCATGGAGATGAATTAAAGAGTCGCCATGTTGGCAGTGACTTTCTTTTGCTTAGATTTAAGCTTGAGGATTCCTGATTTGATTAAGGTCTGGATTTTATCCTTGAAGATATAGCAGTTCTTCGTCGAGTGCCCCAACATTTCGTGATAAAGACAGTAGTTAGGGGTCATCAGTGTTTTTGACTTTTCAGGGCGTTGAGCTTTTGGAAGCTTAACTGATTCCTTTTGTTGAGAACATGGAATATGGCGAATGTATGTTGTAACATGGAATAGGGCAAATATATGTTCGTCCTTAAATGAGTACTTACGCCAAATATCTTTCCTTGGTTCTCTTTGTTAGTTGTTATTGGGATTTTGAACCCTAACTAGAAAAGTCTCTTTAGCTTTTGGTTATGAATTTTGCTCTTGTTTGCCTCTATTACCCTTGAAGTTGGCGCAAGGCTCGAACTTCTTAAAATGTTTTGATAATTTCTCTGCTATCTCAGCTTGTTTCATTAAATCCTTTTATGTGTGGGCAGTGATGGCACCCATGTGAGCTTCAATCCATGCTAAGAAATTGTGTCGACAAGTTTAAAGTAACATCGGTAGAGGCATATCTCAATATTATAATATCAGATTGTAGTATCTCCCAATGTATTCTCTGACCATCTCATTTCCACTTTACTTCTCACAAAGGAGTCTAGCCATGGTAACATCAGACTGTTCCTTGTAGAATTGTGAGAGAAATTTTAATTCTAAATCCTCACGCGATCTAATTGAACCCTCTAAAAAATTCTAAAACCAATCAAAAGCTAACCACTGAAGGGTACTGATGAAAAGACATATCTTTATGGCATTGTTGCCTACAACATTCACAGTTATTGCTAAAAGTAATAGATATGTTGGTTCGGAGAACCTTACCATCAAATGTATGTGACGTTGGTGGCTTAAATTTTATCAGTTAAGGAATAGTGTCCCACTCAATTGGATAAGTTCGGATGATTCCAACCTTCTTGAGTTTAGTTCATTGAAAAAGAATGTTGTTCTGCTTTTGGATGTCCTTCAAGGATTTTCCTTCCTTGTTTGGTTTTAAAGGTATTGTCACTTTTGTTTTACATGTTCAGAATCTGCATCATCTTGATGCTCTTGATCTTCTTCTAAGGAGGATCCACCGATCAACTTTTTCCCCTTTGAAGAACTTAGTTAAGGTTGAGAGGTCAATAAGAGTTACTCAACCATCTTCTCAAGCCGTTCGATCTGCTCATCTAAGTCTTTCTTTTAAGCCATCTTTTGAGCAATAAGATCTTGTCGGTCCATCACATTTGTATCTCATTGTCACTCTTGACTTTGAATTAGGGGTTGCATTAGATGCTATGGTGGAGTTGGCATCGCTAGACGTGGGTTGATACACATGAGAAGAAGTCTGTGATGTTCGTGCTTGGAGGGAAGAGTAGTCAAAGGGAATGACTGCTCTTTGTCTTAGCCTAGTCTGACGATACACATCATCGGCTTCGGGCAGTATGGATCCAATACCTAGAGAATACACTCGATCAAGAAAGCTATCAATACTTTATTCGTTATCTTTGGAAATTATGCTTGACATGTTGACTGTTAATTCTAGCGTTTTTTCCTTTCGGGTATGTCGTTGTCATTTTGTCCAAACTCTGAAGGCTCGGGACTATGATTGTGACGACTAAAAACTAATTCCTTTCTAGCAGTAGCTTTACATTAGAAACTCTTTTAAACTTCTGAGACTATTTTTCTGATGGTTGCACAATGCTGACATTGGTGAGCTCTCTTCAGAGATAGGAACTCTCTTAAATCGCCATTAGTTTCAAGTTGAAAGCACTTTTAACTGCCAACATAGCTGTCATTAGCCTTGGAACGTGAATGTCACTTATCGCGATGTTCACCAGGCTTGTGTGCAGTAGAATCATCATTGATGATATTATTCCCTTCCAGGAATTTAGATGAGAGATTACCCCATTCTTCACTTCTGTTGAGGAAGCATAGCGAGCATCGCGAGATATTTTAAATCGAGCTCTTAAAGGAGTTGTGGACTGATGTCTGAGGTCAACAGACGGAATAACATCTTCACTTTTGTTTGAGGTGAAGGTCAAAATTTCTTCGCTCTTGGTGAAGTTCGTTTGGCTTCTAGCTAAGCTCAACTTGTCTTAAGCAAAGATCACCATTACACATGCAGAGGTTGATTTAGACCTAAGATTTGTACTATGATGAATTCTATTACAACTGTGTATAGTCACCGTGAATGAAGTTTGGTTCGTAGAAATGAATTCCTCAAACTTCTCTTGGTCAAATTCAATGATCAGGATCTAGCAAAAGACCCAAAGCTCTTAGTGTTGGTATGCGATATAATTTTCTCGTCGGGGTAGAAAGAAATCCACAGAGTCACCATCTATTTCAGATCTTTTGTATTATAATTAACACAAATTACAATAAAAAGATTATAATACAATAAAGAAAAATTTATATTTCCTAGGGTTCTTTTTTATGTGCTGATAGAGCATCGATCTTGTACCCCGTTGATGACCCGACTAAGATGATAGGTCTTTCGCCGATTAATAATCTCTAATCTCTCAGAAGATAGCACAATTTTCTCTAGATGAAGAGATATTAACAGGAACTTTCTCACAAGGATTGTTCATTAATCTAGATGACTAGCTGAAGAGAACGATTCCTTTCTCACAAGGATTGTTGATCAGGCCAAATGATCAGCCAATGATGATGGTTTATGAACATCAATAAGAATAGAGGAGAGATGAGCTTTTTATCAATGTAGCCTCTGAATCTCTCTCTTTTCTCAATGGCAAAGAGTCTAGCCAAGATAATATTAGCCCTAAGACCTTTTCCGTCGCACCCCTATGTGCCCACTTACTTCATGTTGATCATGTCTAAGTTTAGGCTTGGGAGTATTAAGTGAATGAGTTAGTGGGCCTTAACTCTCCTTAAATGGATGAGTTAGTGGTTACTATCTCCTCTTAACTTTTCTTAAAAAGGTGGGTTAGTGGTCATTAACCATTTCCTTAAAATTAGCGTCTAAAAAAGGTTATGAGTGAGGTTCACCAATAATGGCTATGGTTGAGGTTCGCCAATAGTGACCATATGCAAAGTTTTTCATTAATGACCATGAGCAAACTTCACTAGAATGGGTGACACGGCCTACATGGGCTATTGGGCAAAGCACGTTGTTGCTTGGGAAAGCTTCGCTACAACTTTTGCAAGCTTGGCTTCAGCTTTGACTTTAACGAACTTCGCTACAGCTTTAGTGAACTTCACTATATGTTCCATGTAGACTATTTTGGTGAAGCTTGTTTTATGTGTGGGTGGCACATAACTTCTAAATTGTGGATGACGTGGTCTACATGGGTAGTTGTGGAAAAGTTCGCTGATTAATTGATTGGCAAACTTCGCTGACAAGTTCAAATTTAGTATAGAATTCAACTTGCAACTTAACCGACTTAATGTCACTTTTTGATTCGACCTAAAGTAGGAGTCGACCCACTCTTGACTCGGTCAAGTTGGGTCGAGGTGAGCTGTGTGAAAGAGTTCACATGTTTTGGTTGGCGCGCTTCACTGGTAAGTTCATATTTGACTCAAAATCCGACTTGAGCTCGTTTATTGACACGGCTGAGTTGAGGATGCCTTTTGACTCAGCCCTGAGTCTGACTTGAGGATTGACTCAGACTCGGGTCCTTTTTGGGTTAGATGTAGTGAACTTCGTTGTAACTTATCATATGCTGATGCTTGAGCCCTTTTGTAGTGTTTAGTCCATGGGCGTTCACTTCTTAGACTCGAACTGACACGTTTCTTTCCCTCTATTGTGTTTTTCCTGTTGCTACTGCTGCTCTTATGATGAGCTTTAAAGATATTACAGCATAACTCACATCTGGCCTTTTGGGTGAGAAGTTAGCAATGTTAATCCCTGGTGGCATCCATCTTCTCAAAAAATGATCCTTGCCCTTTTAAGAGCTCTAGGTATTGGATCATAGCTGGATTTGACATCAACATCGATAGTAGTAGTTGTAGAACTCATTTCTGGAGTTGGATTTTCTCCTTCATAATCGAATGAGGAAGCCATTGGAATTAGAGAATTAGAGTGTGCTAGGAAGTATAAGAAGAGAATAAGAGAGTGTAATACTGTATTAGAGAGAACAAGAGAGTATTAGAGAGAAGAAGATGAGTTTTGGATGAGAAAAATAAATTAGAAGTCCCTCTATTTACAGAGTCTGTCCCTAGCCTAATTACCAAAATACCCCTAAATTGATCATCTTCTTCTGTTGTAGAAGAATCGATCGTGGCCATGTTCGACATTAAGCCTTTGAACATTTCTCCAATTCTAATGTTAGAATCCCAATTTGAGGAATCCGACAAATATCCCTTTTTATTTGTTAGCTGGTTGATGACTTGCCAATAACATTCATCATCAGATGACGAGACATAGCCCAAACCTCTTCTGTGGCTATAATAATTATCAGGTTTTCTTTTTGGTACATAGGACGGACAGGGTGGTACCCAGGTACCTTGACAAAAACGGAGACCTTCGCCGAGAGTGACATCGTATCCTTGCTTCTTCATGTAGTCACTTGCTTGTGAACTATATCTGAAGAAATGTTATTTTCCTCTATCGGTCATATTGATAGTGACCTCTGGAAGCTCATTATGTTGAACAGTAGATATTCTTTTGCGGAAATGCCTCGGCCTGGGCTTTGACGTTTCGGTAGAAAGTCTCTGGAATACGGAGACCCTTGGTGGTTTGATTTTAGAACAACTACATTCAGACAACACTGCTTTGATAAGATTTTCGCATACACAATGAAGGCTTGTTTCTCGAACAGTCCTTTTTCGTGATTTGTTTCCACCCTTAGTTTGATAGTACAGCTCGTCAGTATAGTGACTAAAGCAACCTATCTTTTGCTTTTGTGTTTGTACCTTGTTGCCATACCCAGGATGACTTGTCGTCGCCTCTGAGCGATCCAAGGTTGTTTCAAAAGTCACACGTTTAGATCCACCCCCTTGTGAGCATGGACTTTTGACGGGCTTTTGAACTCTAACATAATCTCCTAAACAATAAGAAATTAGAATTTTTCTCTTTTGGAATTGTTTTGCTCTAATAGGAGGATATTAACGACCCCCAGCGTAAGAATCTACTTTGGATTCATTCACCGAACTTAAGCGTTCTTTGACTGGAGTCCTGCCTAGATCATCAGGTAAAGGACCGAGGCGATCCGCCATTATGATCTTGAATTTTGATAGGTCAAAACCGACCCATGGTTTCACTGGTGACATGACAGATGTGGTCATAGTGGACAGACCAGGAATGGACATTAACGGGGTTGAAGGGGAGGCTTTGGGAGCTTCTCTTTGGCCGCGACAGTGTCGACTGTCGCAGTTGAAGGATATGTCCCTCCAACTTGATTTCTTCACTAATTCAGATTTGGGGATCCAAACCTCGCTGGTTCTTGGTGATTCTTTAGACACCATTTCCTTCTTTTCTTTTTGCCTTTGTTGTAAAAGGGCACGGGTACGAGCGGCGTTTGCACGATACTTTTGTATGCATTCTTTAAGAGTTAAACGAGCTCTTTTGACAAGAGTCCACTCTTTCGTCGTGAGTTGTGCAGAGATGTGAGTGGTTTGTTGTTAAGACAATTGAACCACTTGTCTTTTCCTTGCCTCTAAGTCCGCATGATAACGAATTCAGTCGGTTTGTTCTAAAGCCTTAGCCAATTGATGAGCATGGCACTGACATTGTTTCTAACGAGCCCTCTTCGTCAGTGCCGATGAGCTTTGATTCAACGACTCCTTAACTGGAAAAGAATCATTTGGAGTAGAGGTGTTGCAAGTAGAATTCTTAGCAACGATCAGGCAAGAGTCTTCACCCGCAGCCTTCATCGGAGTTGAAGACTGGAAAACCTTTTTAGAAGATGAAATCTTCCTGTATTTGTGGGGTAAGGAAGACTTTGCAGATGAGGATGACAAGTATTCCTCAAACTTTACTTGTTCGAACTCGTATTTGACCTCTTCATTAACTAGTATCTTGATGATCGACCGCGACACGACGTTCTCGGCAGCGAGACCGTTGGCTCCCACTGTGGTCGCCAGTTTGTTTTCGTCGAAAGTTGTTTTCATTATGGAATCTATTAAAAACTTCAGTCGCTTATAATGAATTACACAACAAAAATAAGAAAATTACAACTTCCTAGAAAATAACACAGAAATCGTTTATCAACTCCTACTTCTGTGGGATCTTTGCCTGTACCGGGGTGCGTTAGCCCGTGGACCCCCGATTCACAGATTCTGATTGAACCGTGAAGGCTTTTGGATGTTCTTTTTCGTTTATCGAAGTAAGAATCTTAAGTGAATATAAGAATCTTAAGTGAATATTTTATCAATATAAGATGTTCACTCTTCCAAAGATCAAGTCAGAGCTTAGATCTTTAGGAATCGCCAAAGGCTTCTTAAGGATGTTTGTGAAGAATGAAGACTCTCTCTCTTGCTCAAATTCACTAAAAGCTCAAGTCTCTCTGCCCCCGTGTATAGGAAGGTATTTATAGGGATGAAGACCCATAACTGTTGAATGGGAGTAAAAAATAACTGATCAACATCGTTTTCTTTGGGCGCGACAGTCGCCACTGTCGTGGCCAAAGAAACGATTCCTTGGGCGCAGCAGTCTCCACTGTCATGGCCAAAGGAACAGTTCCAGCCACATTTAGCGATGTTTATAACCGCTGTCCCATGACTCTAAATCCACGAAATATCATTTTTCTCGGTATGTAACCATTTCTCCACGTAAGTGCATGTTTTCCTCCTGTTATGACGCCACGTGGACCCCCAAAAGATTTTAAAACCCGTCAACAGATCACAAGGAAACGACCTGTGCCTTGCACGATACCATACACTGTCACGTCTATGCGCATTAGTATTGTCTGTCGCGTGCACGTGCGTCAATGTCTACTGTCACGCGTATTCATATTGTTCTTTCATGTTGTTTCTCCTGTTCCTTTGCTTTTAGCTTTGGATGATCCATTCTGACTTAAATAATGACATTCATTGTCTTCTTTTTATCTTGAGTTGTATTTAGATATCTATAAGCATTTTTAGACGCCTATATAGGCAACTTGGCATGCAGTGGAAAAACCGTTTTGAACAACATGAACCTCCAACTAACGATAAAATGATTCAAGTGAACATGGGAGACGAGTCCAACCCGAAACCCATCTTCATAAGTGATAGCCTATCACCTGAAGAAAAAGAGGACCTCGTCGCTCTTGTTTGTGAATATATCGATATCTTCACTTGAAATTATGAGGATATGCCTGTAGGGTCGAAAAATTGATGTTGGGATTGATTTTCTTATTTTAAGAAATGGGTTCGATCGCTTGGTACGAAACCCTTACAATCACTCACGTTCTCTCTCGATTATAGATGAAGAGAAGATTAATTCAGCTTCTCTTTGTTTAAGGTGGGTTCTAGGTGGCGAAAGGATGCTTCCCTGATGCTTGAGTCGAGCTTGCCTCCTGTTAACGATCAGATCAAGATCGCAAGAGCTTCTGACGTAGGTTAACCGGCTGGAATCGAGGTTCGAACTCCGGATTGACGTGTAGAAACTTTAAGCTCTGATGCTTCTCTAAGTCCAAGCTTGAAAATCTCCAATCAAGAATAATCAACCAACCAACCCCTTTCTCTGTAGCCATCGATGGCTATTTATAGGAGTTCGAGCATGTAACCGACATGTTATAATAGTGGAATCGTGGGCGTAACTGATGTGCTAAACTTGTAGAGTCGTGGCGTAACTGACTCCTTGAATTTAGCCCATGTGGCCGACTGGGTCTTTGTGGCCGTTACAGCCTGATTTAATGTGGGTGACGAACTTCACTGCATTGGCGAACCTCGTCCTTGATGTCGAGCACTACTACAGCCTGATTTAATGTGGGTGACGAACTTTCGCTGCGTGGCGAGCCTCGTCTTTGATGTCGAGCCTCGCTGCGTGGCGAGCCTCGTCTTTGATGTTAAGCCTCACTATGTGGCGAGCCTCGTCTTTGATATCGAGCCTCGCTACGTGACGAGCCTCGTGAGCTTCGTCTTCACTAACGAGCTTTAAATCCAATGACAAGCTTTGGTTTTATTGACGAACTTCACCTCCTGTGATGAACTCCAAACCTCATATTTAATGACGAGCTTCGAACCTCATTTCCAATGACGAGGTTCGTCTTTGATGTCAAGTCTCATTTCCAATGATGAGATTTGAACTTCGTTTCCAATGACGAGCTTCACATCATGTTTCTAACAACAAGTTTTGTTGTTTGAGACGAGGTTCATCATTGTAATGACCCTCGTCATGCTCATTATGAGCTTCCACGTTCTAAGGCCAAATGATTAGCCAATGATCTATGAAGATCCATGAGAGTGGAGGAGAGATAGGTTTTTTTCATTAGCCTCTCAATCTCCTCCCCTTCTTTCATATTGATCATGCCTATTTATAGGCTTGGGAGTATTATGAAGTGAGTTAATGGGCTTTAACTCCCTTTAAATGAGGGAGTTAATGATCATTAAATCCCATTTAAATGGATGAGTTAGTGGTCATTAACTCTCCTTAAAGGGGTAAGTTATTGGTCATTAACCCTCATTTAATGTAGCCCTTTGAAACGGTGCCTGACGAAGTTTGTTTGCTAGACGAGGTTCGTCCGCCTGACGAGGTTCGTTTACCAGACGAGGTTTGTTCACTTTGCTATATCTTTGGTGAGCTTAACTGCGGCTTCATCTTTGGCGAACTTCATCTTCAATGACGAACTTCGTTTCTAGGTGAACTTCGTCTTTTGATGGGCAAGATGTTGTTTGTCCTATTGAACTGAAACAAACTTCATAAATTGAGGCTGAGGTTCATCGTTGTGACGACCCTCATCGTGCTTGTAGTGAGGTTCGACGGCACTTTTTAGTGTCTACAAATCCCCCTTCAAAGTTTTCAGACCCAAATTGGGTTGTATGGGTCTGGAATACTTTGAACTCTCTTGGTTGTGGCGAGCTTGGCTTACACGACGAGCTTGGCCTCCTGGCGAGCTTGGCCTCTTAGCGAGCTTGGCCTCTTGATGAGCTTCAATGCTCCGGGGTGAACTTCATCAAACTCATGTGGGACTGACAATCAAGACTTAGGATTTTTAGCAAATCCTCAGCTATCAACGGACTTGATTTGTCTTTACCAACTGCCGTTTGATTTGGACTAGCCATACTTTTGCCCTTAGCATGGTAAGTTGTCGAGAAGTTTCTCTTAGACTTCATGCTAAGATTTCTTCTCTATCCTTAGCTGTTCAAGGCATTGGATTAAGTGTTAGAGTTTGGTTGTGTCGTTCAATATAACAACTCAACCTGGTATTTTGAAAGTGAGGCATCACATGGTAGGCCTGCTAGGATGATGTGGTACTATTGATGAATAGTAACTGATCGCATGGTAGGTCACTATTTAGAAACAAAGGGGAAGATAGGGGCTCATCGCTTGGTAGGCCACTATCAATGAACAACGTCATTTGCGGGAATGACGGTATTGAAATGATCAAGTCATTCAGTGACATGAGAGTATAACGACTGTGATCAGGATAGAGGCACATCGCATGGTAGGCCAATGTTATAAACAACGTCATTCGTAGGAATGACAATGTGAAAAATTATCAAGTCATTCAGTGACATGGGAGTATGACGACGATGTTGAGAACAAAGGCACATCACTTGGTAGGCCAATGTTGGAAAACGAACGTCATTTGGGGAAATGACGACGTTAGGATAATCATGTCATTCAGTGACTTAGGAGTATAACGACAATAAAGAAAACAAAGGCACATCACTTGGTAGGCCAATGTTGGAAAACGAACGTCATTTGGGAAAATAACGACGTTAGGAAAATCACATCGTTCAGTGACTTTAGAAGTATGACGATGTTGGAAACGAACGCACATCACTTGGTAGGCCTACATTAGGAAAACGAACATCATTTGGGAAAATAACGACGTTAGAAAAATCATATCGTTCAGTGACTTTAGAAGTATGACGATGTTGGAAACGAAGGCACATCACTTGGTAGGCCTAAGTTGGAAAGATTTTTTTTTTTGAAAGAACATTGACTATCAGAGGTAATCATTAACATGATAGTATTTTGGTAATGGGTCAGATGCTCACGTCTGACTTTGGACTCACCTTGGAGTTGATTTATGATGAGCTTCAACTCATCATGGCTCCGCCAGAGAGAAAGCTCAAGGTAGTACATGGTTTTGCAGAGAAATCATGACTACCCCCACTCCAGCGATAGATGTAAATCAGGATTGAAGGGTAAATACTCCTACATCCAATAAGGCTTGGATCTTATCCTTCAGGGTGTAGTATTTAGAGGTGGGATGATGAATGTGGTATGCATAATAGTTGGGATAATCCGTTCTCGACATCTCCTTAGGTCGCATCGATTCTGGGAGCTTGATCTTTCTCGTACTGATCAAGGATTCGAAGATGGGGACGACTTGCTCATCTTGAAAGTTGTACTTCTGCTGAAAGTGGCTATCCGAAGATTTTCGCTTCAGCTTTGATGAAGATTGGTCATCATCTCCTTGAAAATCACATGGCTCTTCAGCATCTAGCCTTTTGAGCATGCTTTCAACCTGTTCTCCTTGGCGAACAAGCTCTTTCTAAGTTCTGGTCTTCACTGCTCCAATCTTGGATAAAATACAGATTGATAGGTTATTGTAACACATCTCGATCAACGTACTTTCAGAGACTTGATCGCGGCAATGCAACGATCGATTTCTAAATCTTTTGACAAAAGTTACTGACAGACTCTGTCTTCTTCTGCTTTTCAGTTAGCAGGGTGACCATAGATACTTCTGTGTCATCGTCGAAGAATCTGGCCAGAAAGAGCCTTTCCATGTCCTTCCATCAAGTGATGGATTCAGGCTCCAGTCTGCGAAACCATTCAAAAGTAACCCCTTGAGGGTACTAATGAAAAGTCGAGTCATAATGGGATCATTCCCCACTATATGTCCAGTCTGCGCTTGGAAATAATAGATGTGCTGGGTTGGAGAACCTTTGCCATCGAACTGCAGGAGATTGAGTGGCTTGAACTTTGGAGGATAAAGGATGGAGTCCCATTCGGCAGGGTATGGCCTGACGACCCCCAATTCTCTGAAGTTCCTCTGAAGCTTTAAAGCCTCAAGCTGCTTCTGGAAATCGTCCAACTTCTGATCTCGGCCATTCTTACGCGGATTGGACTCAGCTTCGGATGATTCGGAATAAATATCAAAAATATTTTCTTCCTCATCTTCTACATTATCGCTATCTTGGTTTCGACAGCTAGATTCCCGAGCACTGGGTGAAGGCCGCTGGTGCCTTGATCCTGAGGATTCAGCGGTAGCTTTCTTCTTCTTCTTCTCCTTGAGGAGTTTGTCCACCATATCCTCCAAGCGTCGGATAGACTCTTGTTGTTGAAGGATGGTTGATTATTGCTCTTCCACCTTCCTCACCAGGTCCTCCTCACTTTCGGTTATGTGAACACTTGCTTGTTCACTTTGATCGATGTTGGAAGGCTGAGAGGTTGTAATAGCTGAGTTTTCAGGCTCTTCCTCAATCTCATCTGTGATGCCTGCTACTCGATGGTAATCAAACGAGATCACCGCACCAGCACGAGTACGAGTGTGTTGATACACTCCATGTCCTTCGACAAGCATTTCTCCTAGTCGTGGAGAGTATTCAGGATCAGAAGATTCAGAAGAATAAGCTGAAGCTTTGCTCTTGCCCTTGCTGACCATGTTAATCGTCACTTCAATGTGACGATTCTTGGGTGCTTGTTTCTTAGGACGAAACCGTCTTCTTCTTAATGATGAGACCATCGACGGTTTAGTTAGCCATTCGAAGACTGAAGGTTTATGAGTTGACTCCCTACATGAACATTGGGAAAGTACTACAGAAATGAGTTTCTCACAACAGCAATGAGATTGCAATTGGCTCATGCTGCGCTTGCGCATGAGATAATCCCGAAGGTCACTAGCTGGACAACCCTCAGTCGACTCCGTCATCTTGGCTTTACCCAAGTGAGACCCTCTGAATAATAGAGGTTGACGACCTTGGGTAAGTTGACAAAATCCGTCATTTGCATGATGAGGTTCGTTGATAGGACGAGTTTGGCGAGTTCGTCTTCTCGGTCGATTCTTAACTCGAGGTTCGTTTTCATGATGAACCTCGGTATGAACCGCTTGTTGATTTTTGTTGAACCTCTCTTCGAGGGTGAGGTTCGTTTTCTGAGTCTACTCGTGTACGAGGATGAGGTCCGTCTTTTGGATGTTCCTCATTCACCTGACTCTCGTCAAACTTGTTGACCTTAGGTTGATTAACCTTTGGTCTATAATGAAAACCGTCTAACGAGACCAAAGCTCGAGCCTTGTGGCGAGCTTGGTTCTAACATTGACGTTGTCGAGCACATCTCGACAATGGAATAACGGAAACCTTTGCCTCAGCCAAAGCTGGGCGAGGCTCGTTATCAGAAGTCATAGTTTGGCTGGCAGAAGCCGAAGTTCAGCTAGGTTGTTTGACAACCCATTTCTTAGCCTAACGGCTAGTTACTGGAGCCTCCTCTTTGAGGGGCTTGGACTTTTCCTCGAGGCTAACTCGAGTTGAATCATCAGAAGCCACTTGGGCTGAAGTCTCATACGAGACTCGACGACACTTTCGTGCCTTTGTGGGACTAGACTTACCAGAGGAGGGGTACTTCTCGTATTTGGGCTAGTCAAATTCGATGACCAGAGTTTTGACGTCCGTTCCCACTGCAATCTTGTATGATTGCACCACCACCATCTCGTCGGAGAGAATAGCTGCTCCCACTGTGGTCGCCATCGTCTGTAAGGTCGAAAAATTGATGTTGGGATTGATTTTCTAATTTTAAGAAATAGGTTCGATCGCTTGGTACGAAACCCTTACAATCACTCATGCTCTCTCTCGATTACAGATGAAGAGAAGATTAATTCAGCTTCTCTTTGTTTAAGGTGGGTTCTAGGTGGCGAAAGGATGCTTCCCCCGATGCTTGAGTCGAGCTTGCCTCCCGCTTCCCCCGATGCTTGAGTCGAGCTTGCCTCCCGTTGACGATCAGATCAAGATCGCAAGAGCTTCTGACGTAGGTTAACCGACTGGAATCGAGGTTCGAACTCCGGATTGACGTGCAGAAACTTTAAGCTCTGATGCTTCTCTAAGTCCAAGCTTGAAATTCTCCAATCAAGAATAATCAACCAACCAACCCCTTTCTCTGTAGCCATCGATGGCTATTTATAGGAGTTCGAGCATGTAACCGACATGTTATAATCGTGGAATCATGGGCGTAACTGATGTGCTGAACTTGTGGAGTCGTGGCGTAATTGACTCCTTGAATTTAGCCCATGTGGCCGACTGGGTCTTTGTGACCGTTACAGCCTGATTTAATGTGGGTGACGAACTTTACTGCATTAGCGAACCTCATCCTTGATGTCGAGCCACGCTGCGTGGCGAACCTCGTCTTTGATGTCGAGCCTCGATGTGTGGCGAACCTCGTCTTTGATGTC
>NC_033794.1:91652287-91688587 GCF_001876935.1 Asparagus officinalis | reverse complement strand
AGCCTTGCTGCGTGGTGAGCCTCGCCTTTGATGTCAAGCCTCGCTGCGTGGCGAGCCTCGTCTTTGATATCGAGCCTCGCTACGTAACGAGCCTCGTGAGCTTCGTCTTCACTGACGAGCTTTAAATCCGATGACAAGCTTTGGTTTTATTGACGAACTTCACCTCCTGTGATGAACTCCGAACCTTATATTTAATAACTAGCTTCGAACCTCGTTTCCAATGACGAGCTTCGTCTTTGATGTCAAGTCTCATTTACAATGATGAGATTCGAACCTCGTTTCCAATGACGAGCTTCACATCATGTTTCTAACAACAAGTTTTGTTGTTTGAGACGAGGTTCATCATTGTAATGACCCTCGTCATGCTCGTTATGAGCTTCCACATTCTAAGACCAAATGATTAGCCAATGATCTATGAAGATCCATGAGAGTGGAGGAGAGATAGGCTTTTTTCATTAGCCTCTCAATCCCCTCCCCTTCTTTCATATTGATCATGCCTATTTATAGGCTTGGGAGTATTATGAAGTGAGTTAATGGGCTTTAACTCCCTTTAAATGAGGGAGTTAATGATCATTAACTCCCATTTAAATGGATGAGTTAGTGGTCATTAACTCTCCTTAAAGGGGTAAGTTATTGGTCATTAACCCTCATTTAATGTAGCCCTTTGAAACGGTGCCTGACGAAGTTCGTTTGCTAGACGAGGTTCGTCCGCCTGACGAGGTTCGTTTGCCAGACGAGGTTCGTTCACTTCGTTATATCTTTGGTGAGCTTAACTACGGCTTCATCTTTGGCGAACTTCATCTTCAATGACGAACTTCGTTTCTAGGTGAACTTCGTCTTTTGATGGGCGCAAGATGTTGTTTGTCCTATTGAACTGAAACAAACTTCATGAATTGAGGCTGAGGTTCGTCGTTGTGACGACCCTCGTCGTGCATGTAGTGAGGTTCGACTCTCCTTCGTTTCTTGGCACTTTTTGGTGTCTACAATGCCGAGTCTTGATCCTCAGGTAGCCATGCATCGCCTCAACATCAAACCATACGCTAAGCCTGTTAAGCAACAGCATCGGCGATTTCGACCCCAGATCATGGATGAAATTGAAATTGAAGTCAAAAAGCTCATTGAATTAGGATTTATCCACGAGAAACAACATCCTGATTTGGTGGCCAATATTGTTCCTATTCTGAAAAAGAACGGGAAAATTCGAGTATGCATTGACTTCCGAGATTTAAATTCAGCTTGTCCAAAGGACGATTTTCCTTTACCCATCACTGATGTCATTATTGACAATACGTGCGGGTTTGAAAGGATGTCCTTTATGGATGGATTCTCATGGTATAACCAAATTAAGATGTATCCTGATGATGAGAAGCATACTTCTTTTAGAGCACCTTCAGGGTTATACTGTTACACAGTAATACCCTTTGGGTTGAAGAATGCTGGCGCTACATATCAACGTACCATGATCACTATTTTTCGAGAACTATTGAGGAAGACTATGGAATGTTATGTTGATGACTTAGTTATCAAAAGTCATGACAAGCGAGATCATTTACATGACTTGAAAATAATGTTCGATCTCATGCGGACGCACCAATTGAAGATGAACCCAACTAAATCATTCCTAGGAATGGTCAGTTGTAAATTCCTTGGATTCGTAGTCACGGTTAACGCAATTTTCCTTAACCCAGATAAAGTCAAAGCTATTCAAGAGCTTCTGCCTCCAAAAAAACCTTAAGGAACTTCATAGTCTACAGGGACATTTAGTGTACATTCGTAGGTTCATCTCCAATCTATCAGGTAAGTACCAACCATTCTCAACACTCATGAAGAAAGGGGTATCTTTCGTATTGGCTCATGCTTCTGCCTCCAAAAAAACCTTAAGGAACTTCCTAGATGGAAAATTCCGTCTAGGATACTCAGAATTCCGTCTAGGATGTGTATCCTAGACGGAATTTCGTCTAGAATACGCGTCTAGAAAGTTTCCGTCTAGGATGTAGTATTCTAGACGGAATTTCCGTCTAGAATACATCCTAGACGGATTATTATAGACAGAATTCAAAACCGTCTAGAATACATCCTAAACGGATTATCCTAGACGGAATTTCCGTCTAGAATACTACATCCTAGATGGAAAAAAAAATCCGTCTAGGATGAGTATCCTAGACGAAAATTTCCGTCTAGGATGTTTTTTTATTTTTTTTAAATTTTTTTTTAAAAAATAAACATTCTAGACGGAATTTGAGCATTCTAGACGGAATTTCCATCTAGGATGCTATGCTACAGTAGTTTTTTTTCCTTTTTTTTTTTGCAGAATCTAATTTGAGTGCATGTACACAATATTGAACAATAACAAATTTTATTTATATCCAACACAATCTAATTATATTCCAATCTCCAATCCAATTATATTCAAATAATACATTCACCAAATACTAGAGAGATACATAAATTGTTTACAAACTTTTACATAAATTATTTATAAACTTTTACATTCACCAAAATACCAGAAATGCTCATTAGTCTTGTTTGTAATAAGGTTTCCTGTCCAGCTATGAGCGAGCTCATGAGCTACCACCTGCATAGGCACAGAAAGAGAATAATCCATCAAGCAATGGCTTCAATTAAGCAATGGCTTGGCACAGAAAGAAAAAAATACTAATCTTTCTTAACAGAAGCAATGGCTTCAATTAAGCACAATAATAATTTTGATCTAAATACATCATGATGTTTTTCAATACTTATTTACATCAGAAATGTTCATGAAAGAAATTCAAGAAATGACTTGGCTCAAAACTCTTTTCCTGTGAAAGGAAAAAGGATTGCAACTAAGCTCTTGTAGCAACAATGCTTTGCCAAATATTCAGAAACAATTTAAAATGATAACTTTAATACGAAAAACAAACAAAAGAACGATGAAGTAACACAATATTACAGCTTCAGGACAACTGCTGCCAGTAATTAATCTGTTACAAGGACACTTCTGTGTATCAACCTCTATAAATTTCAAAAGCTTGTGAATGGAATGTCCAATTGAAATAAACGCTCAATATGGCTAATCAAACTAAGCGAAAAAATTCATAATAGAATAAACATAAAAAAGAATATAGTCTCAGTATCTTTAACCAACAAACAACACCAACACCCTTTGACATTTACCCAAAGTTAAAGTAAACATAATATAATTCTCAAATGCATATACATAATATTCAAACTTATACGTACATAATGCATACATATGTACTTACTTATGCATACATATAAACTTATGTACATACATATTTCAAAAAAAATCAACCGTGAATATAGCCACATTTCACAAATAGGAAATAACTTCAGCACTTGATGCAAGAATAAAAAAATCAACCGTGAATATAGCCACATTTCACAAATAGGAAATAACTTCAGCACTTGATGCAAGAATATCACAATCAGAAAGGTGAACTTTTAAGTGGGAAAAAGACTCACATTTATCGAAACAAACTCAGGATAATTATCCTGTAGAGTTTGAAGAGCTTACTTCATGGTATCCCTCAGCTCCTTCTTCGAAACGCCAGGATAATTATCCTGTAGAGTTTGAAGAGCTTACTTCATGGTATCCCTCAGCTCCTTCTTCGAAACGCCAACTGAATCCTTCAAATCAGTAACCTGAAGCAAATTACAAACCCCTCCAAGCCTCAAATCAACAACTAAATGACGAGATCATCAATCAAATTAATAACAGATTCAAAGGATTCTTATTGAAACACATAACGCAGTGAAATCAACAACTATTGACCTAAATTTGCAGTAAATATTTTTCAGCAATCCAAGTTTGCATCCCTTTTATAGTAAAATACTTTTTTTAAGGAATACTTTTTCCTGATGATGCAAAATTTGGAGAAGCATGGGGAACAGTCTAAATGTAAGTATATTTAGAAACAAAATCCTACGTTCTGAAGTTTAATGGAAATGCCTTGGACAAGGACTAAATGCATTAATCAAAACATGCTCATATTCCAAAATGATGGTTTAATATCCCTCATTCTTACAGCATAGATGAGAAAAAGATGTGGACCAAGAGAACCCACTAACAGACAAATTTGATGGAAGCCAAATGTTTCTTTAAATCCAAAAATGAAGCAAAATATTGAGAAGGATCATGCACCGAACTTTCAAGGAAAGAGGAAATAAAACAAAATCAAAGCCATTGTAAGAATTCAACCTTGCTGGTGAGAGTACAAGTGCCCATGTCCTAATCTCAGGTAAGAGAATCCAACTTCCGCTCTGAACCCTGAACAAAAATAAAAAAACAAAGGAGAACAAAAATTGATTAAAACTCTTCAATTCTCTCTCATGCTCCTACTTAGCCATTGTAAGCACAGAACAAATTCTCCCTTTACCCAAAAAAGGAAAGTGAGGAATGCCCCTAAATGAAGCTCTCATCGCACGAGAACAAGCAAGAGAACAATGAAGGACAAAATATCAGGCATCTATCACTCGCACAGAATACAAACCAAATGAAGCGTTCGTCAATCTGACGAGGAGAAAGAAGGACTCGACGTCGGACTGGCGGGTGAGGTCGAGCACCGAGTGGGAGGCGACGAGGAGGTCGGTGAAGCCTAGGGTTTTGAGGCGGCGGTAGATGGCGGATCCGACGAGTCTCCGGTGGCCGGCGATGAAGATCTTGGCCGAAATGTCGGAGAGGAAGGACGAGGGGAATCCTTATCTGCGCAGGGGGAGAGAGGGAGGGAAGGAGTTAGGAAGAGAATTAGGGGGAAGGGTTTCTGAATATTTCGATTTTGGGCGGAAAAATTTTGGGGAAAATTTCGATTTTGGTCCAGGATATTCCGTCTAGAATATGCGATTTTCTGCTAGTGGATGAGGCTTGTCAGGAAACATTTGAAGAGATCAAGCAATATCTCTCTAGTCCACCTATGTTGGTTGCACCAAAGTTAGGTAGACCATTTCTAATATACATTCGAACTACAGAGCATGCCTTAGCAGGACTCTTAGCACAAGATGATGATAATGGCCATGAGCAGACCATATATTATCTCAGTAGGCCTTTATCAGGAGCTGAACCTCGCTATCCTCCTATTGAGAAGGAATGTTTAGCTAAGGTCTTCACAGTCCAAAAGATACGACATTACCTGGTTGGACAAACCATACATGTCATTTCTCAGATCAATCCTATACGGGTATTCATGACACAACCTAGTGCATTGAACTGGCGACTTACAAGATGGGCATTATTGCTATCCCATTATGATATTCACTTCAAACCTGAAAAGACAGTGAAAGGTCAAGCTATTTGCGATCTTATGGCTAATCATCCATTGAACGGGAAGGTCAAATTGTACCAAGATATACCTAATTGATGTATGAAGCGAATATTGTATTGAAAGAACATGTATGGCAATTATACTTCGATGGCGTAGAAGAGCAAGCCCTACTGATCCAGTTATTGCCGGAGTGGGGGTAGTCTTCATTTTCCCACAAAACCATGTGTTACCTCGAGCTGTTTCTTTAACAGAGTCATGCTCTAATAATGTAGCCGAATATAATGCTTTGTTAATCGGCCTTGACATAGCGAAACAACAGGGGGTGAAGCATCTAGAGGCGTATGGTGATTCACAACTCATCGTCAACTAGGTATAGGAGAATATGAAGTTAGAAATGAGGACCTCATTCCCTATCATATCGTAGCCATTGCATTGGCCAGCTTCTTTGAAGGCTTCTACATTGACTATATACCCCGTCTCAAGAATATCTATGCCGACGCATTGGCATCTCTTGCAGCTACATTCCTACGTGAAGGAGCCACCTAGTAAATCATGGTGACAAGTAGGCAATTATTCCGGCCGAAGTATGCATTACAAATTAACGCAGTTGAGGAAGAGCCCACCATGCTCGAACCCAGAGACTGGCAGTTTCCAATCATCGATTATGTATTATATGGCTTATCTCCTGAAGACATCAAAGAAAACGAATCTCTTCGCAGGCGAGCATCCAGATTCTACTATAATTCTTAGTCTCAGACTTTATATAGAAGGTCATTTGACGGATTATTGTTTTGCTACTTGTCAAGCAAAGAAGCAGAAGAAGCTCTTAAGGAGGCGCATGATGGCATCTGTGGAGCTCATCAGCCTAGCCCTAAGTTGTGGGACCGGCTTCGCAGACTGGGTTATTATTAGCCAAATATGGCTAGGGACACTAGTGCTTATGCTAAACGATGTCATGCCTGTCAGATATATGCTAATTACATGCATCAGCCACCCGAATATCTTCATCCATCAGCTACTTCATGGCCATTCGCGGCGTGGGGTATGGACATTGTTGGCCCGATATCCTCACCCTCTTCCAAGGGACATCGTTTCATTTTAGCGATAACTGACTATTTCTCCAAATGGGTCAAAGCAATCCCATTAAAGGAAGTCAAAACAAGTGATGTGGTTAAATTCATAAAACACCACATTATATACAGGTATGGTGTTCCGCGTCGTATCATCCACGACAATGGCCCCCAGTTCGTTAGCCAAACCTTCACTTGACTCTGCGATAAATTCAAAATCAGGAATTTGGCGTCAACAGCTTACAACTCTACTGCTAATGGGCAAGCAGAAGTTTTCAACAAGACCATTATCAAAATGCTTACTAAGGTGGTATCGACAAACAAAAGAGATTGGAATGAGACGTTGGGTCAAAGCTTGTGGGCTTATCGCACAACAGTTCGTACACCAACAGGTACAACACCATACTTCTTGGTGTTGGGTCCTTTTGTTTTGATGATGATTTACAAATAATTTACATCTAATATTGTTTGTCTAGTGTTTGTATTTTGTATCTATTCTAGGCAAATAATATGTTGGAGGATGAATGGAATCGAGCATTCACGATCATATCCAATGGAAGTTGACGGAATTATGGTATGAAGCCTTGCAATTTAAGTTAAAGATCCAAGTTCAAGCTTCAACTGCAAATTTACCAAGAAGAGCTTATTGAAGATCAAGATCATTGCTTGGGTAAATAGTTTAGGTTTTATATTATGTGTGTTAAGTACTTTAAGCTCAATATCATATACACACATATTTTATTGGTTTCTATGTATATATATATAGTTATATATATATATACAAGTTTTGGTTTTTTGGTTTTCAAGTTTATATATGAAACAAATGAATATAATTGGAAAATACATGTTTGTTTCATGTTTATATGCTTATATATGATTTCATCAATATCAAGTTTATATAGTTCAATGAAATCATGTTTATTGTTTTGAAAGTTTGCAAAACATGTATTTTTGTGAAAATGTTGAATTATTTGTTTATGGACTTCATAAAAATATTTTATATCAATTTATTAAGTCTATAAAATCATTTTACAAAAGTTTTAATATTGTTTAAATCAAAATGACAAAAACAAGTGTTTCATGTTTTTATGTTTTGACTAAATTTTGCAAAACAATGATATTTTACAAATGTGAAGTGCAATTCTAAAAAATCATTTTGTAATATATTTATTATCATGTTTACAATCATTTTTTAAAGTTTTATAATTTTTGGAATTTATTTGCTATTTTTAAAGGCACTTCAAAGTTCAGTTTTTCTGTTTAAATCAGGCTGAAAACCTGTTATCAGTCGACTGGTCAGTCGACTGATGAAAATGCTTAGAATCAGCAAAAAATCTATGTTTCCTATTCAGTCGACTAATCAGTTGACTGATGAGGTCATCAGTTGACCGGCAAAGACATCAGTCAACTGATAACCTCACAACGGCTAGTTTTGTACAATTTCCTGATTTTTAGTTTTTGACCAGTTTACAAAATAAATTATTTCTCTCAAATAGGAAGATATATTTACAAAATTATTTCTCTAATATGTTCACATACATGTTTATAAACTTATCTCAAAATTTTATGATTTTTAGAGTTGTTTTACTGTGTCAAATTGATTTTACAAAATCGGGTGTTTTAGCAATTTTTAGAATCTAGAATATCTATGTTCAAACAATTATTTCTCTCAACTAGGAAGTGCTATTTCAAAAATTATTTATTTAACATGTTTATGTACATGTCTAGATTCTTCTCTAAAGTTTTCATGATTTTTGGATTTGATTTACTATTTTTAATTTATTTTACAAAGCCAGATATACAAAATTCCAGAACTTTGAAATTGTCTGTTTTTCTTCTAGTCGACTGACCAGTCGACTGATGAGGTTATCAGTCGACTGATGAACAGAATCAATCGACCGATGACATTATAACGGATAGTTTTTCTAGATTTTCATATTTCTGTTATTTTATCTTTTTGCTTGGTTTTCTTGGGTTTTTGGGCTTTGTCTTATGATCCTATATATACCCATTGCCCTCTAACTTCTGAGAACAACCAAGAGAAAAGTTTTAAAGAGTTTTACAAGTTTGTTTAAGGGTTTCTAAGTGTGTTTAAGAATTAGTTTTGTAAAGATATTTTCACAAGGGCTTGAGGAGATAATCTTTGGTGTTTAAGCTTCAATTCATCTTCCTCTCTCTCTTGTCATCCATTGGAGAAGTTTTCTAAACTCTTTTCTAGCTATTTATTTGTTTTGATTATAATTTCCATTAGCTAGAATTACATTGAATTTAGTTTTGATTTATCTCATTGTTCTCACATAACCTATTGAGCTTATAGTATTTCATACATAGTATAATTTGGGGTTGTGGGATTTTGATATTGAGAGTGAGCTTACACTTAGTTCTCATCTTGTATTAGAGAACAAACATTGTATTTATACCTTCATTGTGAGATACACTTTGTAATACACTTTGTAATACACTTGTACACTAAAAGGAGTGTGTGGTGAGAGATGGGGTCGTCCCAAGAGGAGTGGGGTAGGTGGTAATTCTTAGAGAGATGTTGTAATTCCTAACACTTGAGAGAGATACAGGCTAGAGACCAACACTTGAGGTGGTAGTTAGTATAGTTACATTATGAGAGATTATGAACGTTAATCGGTGAGCGTTGAAAACCGATACTATGTGGTGTAAACGTTTTCGGGTGATTGTTAAAAACCCGGTGTGGTAGTGGATTTCTCCCCAGGAGTGGGGAGCAAAGACGTAGGACGGAAGGTCCAAACTCCGTGATCATATTGTGTGTTTGTATTGTTTATTTACGCACTATCACTCTTGTTTATTTTACCATTGTGTTAGTTTATATATATATATATATATATATATATCGTTGATCATATCTTGCTGAATATCATTCTTGCTAGGATATATTTGTTAATTAGTTTTAAATTGGCATAAATCGGATTAGATTAGTATAAACCTTATTTACCCCCCTCTAGGAAACCTTTCTTGTGGCATTAGGGTACTTTCATTTAGTATCAGAGTACTTTCAATTGGTATCAGAGTAGGATAGGGTTCTTTCACTTGGTATACGGATGTGAAGCTATATTAAAACTAAAAATTCAAATTCTATCTCTTCGGATAGCACTTGCAACCGGCATGACGACGAAAGAAAATCACCGCCGACATCTTAAAGAGTTAGTGCAGCTAGATGAAAAGCGACTATAGGCTCAACAACATATTGAATTCTATCAGGCTCGGATTTCCAGAGCATTCGATACGAAAGTCAGATACCGCACATTCAAGGATGGTGACTTGGCTCTCACTGTCCGACGCTCAATGATTCTGAACTTCAAAAAGAAAGGGAAGTTCAAGCCAAAATAGGAAGGACCATTTGTAGTGAAAACTGTCTACTCAAATGGAGCGTATCGTCTCATCAATCAAGACGGCGATAAACTCATGATACCTATTGTAGGCTGTCTAAAAATCATAATAGATAGCTAGTCTCCATCAAGTCTCAACTAAGAAGGTTACAATCAAATGACTTTCTTGTTAACAAAGGGAGGCTACAATCGGAGGATTCTCCTATAGATCAAGAAGAGATTACAAGTCAATGATTTCTTCAAACCGAGAGGCAGAATTCATCACTGGAGTCAAAACACAAGTGGCTACGTTCCAAAGGTCAAAGCAATGCGGTCACTACATTAACGCAGCTCAAACACAACACAGACATAGCACAAATGCAGCTCTAAACGTACTGCGTTCACAGCCGCTGAACGCAGCATAGACACGGTATCAATTCAACTGCGGACGTAACTCAAGCTCAAATGCTGACGCATCATCCAAAAGTATACGCAGCTTCAGGCCCAGCAACGCAAGACTTGCGTTTGACCTGTTCAAACCTGATCTGGCAATCCCGAAACTGCTTTTCACCCACGATTTGGGGAGGTGGTTTGAGTGGGTTGTTATACCCGATTAATAGGGTGACAAAACCCTCATTTAAGTGCAGATTATGGGGTCAGTTACATCCTTAATTCCCCTATAAATATCAATAAACTCAACAGAGTTCGGGATCGGATTTTGGAGATCGGATTCCGGAGAGGAGAAAATCTGGAGGCAACAATCTTCAACAACCGAAGATTACCAGATATTTGAAACGTGGATTCTCAACCGAATTATTTCGGTTCAAACAACTCTTTTCCACCAGAGTTTGTTACTGGCCCTGAGTTACAAAACTCATTAAGAGTTCTTGATCAGTTCGACCACACAAGTCAGTTGTTCCAGTGAATTGAGACATTCGGATCATCAACGGAGAGCAAATTCAACGCGAGCATTCGAATGAAGCACTCCATCGCCACCTTGAAGAACCCAGAATTAAACAAAGGGGAGAATCTAGATCATTCTCCTCTCTTTTGTAACCAGAATTCAAATTGTAATTAAGATCGAGAGAATACAAATCAAATTTCTTTTATTTTCTTTACTACAAATTTTCCACCAAATAAAAGATGGCGACTCCGCTGGGGATGAGCTTCACTGACGAGGAAGTGGTGGCGCAATCCGATGTCCATCTCGCTGGAACGACAGTGGAAACTCTCGTTGTAGAGTTTGATCAAGCCAAGTACGAGGAAGCTCTTTCCTCTGGATCGCTTAGCCCCAAGGCTAGGCGCAACATCCGAAAGATCTCCAAAGAGATCAAACATGTTGCTGAAATGCCGAAGAAAGCCATATCCTTTGGTCGGAATTCATCAAACAGCCTCTCCTCCAAGGGAGCGAGCTCAGCCTCTACTGAACTCGTCCCACGAATTGAACAATCTACGTCTGCATCAACACAACGTGTTACGGGTCACAAGCGACCTACAGAAGAAGCAAACTCTATAAACGCCAATGACGTTGCTGTAAAGGCTCTGAAACAAGCCAAGAAGAACGCCGCTCGAAGACGGAGAAGATCCATCCGACATGCGCATCTTCGAGAAAACCGATCCCTTGTTCAACACAAGGATTGCGTTTTTGAGGCTCTGACCAAACATTGCGTTCCTACTCCAGAACGCGTACTTCACGATAATGAGCCCAACTATAAGCCTCGGGTGATACAGCTTAAACGCGATCCTCAGTGGTGCGTTGTCCATCCAAAACATGATGCTGCTAAAGATAAACACGCACCTTATGAGTGCGTCCAAATAAAACATGACCCAAAGGAGTCTGTTTCATCAATTAAACACAGGCTAAAGCCTGGTGTTTACAAATCACAACGCGACCCTCGCGTTTCGTCTCCAGAACGTGATGTGGTCCACCAAGTTCAAGGGAGTCGACATGGGCTTAAGATTCATATCCAACAAGAACCAGTCTCGCCCACTCAAGGATAGGGGGTTTTATTTCCGATCTCATGCTCGACGAGGAATTACTCTCAAGGAATTACTCTCTAGAGGGAAACCAACGCAACAAGCAGCTCATTCATGCCACTGTGAGTGGCTTATTTCAGCAGTCCTTTCTGAATGCCACTGTGGTACACCTGAACTCCGCCAATCTGTGTTCGACAGATTGGCGAACGTTGCTAGACCTATCAAGCGACGATGTTATCATAAGAAGATAGCAGAAGCTTAATATCCTCAGGTCGCTATTAATGTGATTGGCCGAGGGAAAACCTCGGCTCCTAATTCTGATGAATCAGAAAGAAGCCATTCCCCGACTGTTCGAGAAATTTGTGATGAGTTCGAAGGAGTATATCGACACACTCAGACACGAACAGGAGCTATCCGCTCGGTTAACTATCAAAAGTTGGCCAAATGGATCATTTCGATGATGAACATTCGGCAATCGTCGAATCTCAATCTTCAAGCTCCGTCGTGGCGCGAGAGGCTTCCGTTTATATGACCAAAGGCCCCGAGAATTTAGCTAAAAGAGTTGACGAACATCACGTTATGCTCCAAGCACAACAGGAGACACTTCTCCAAATGAAGGATATGCTGGCCCAGCTCCTTGCTGAAAAAGGCCAAAGACCAGAATCCTCCCGGAAGACAATCTCTAAAGGAAAGCAGAAAGTGTCCGAGAACTCGGAACATGAAACTCACAATTTGGAGTCTTCTTCCGAAAACGAGAGGGAGATGGAAAGAGAACTGAATCCTCAGTCAACTAAAGTGGATGAGCTAGAAGCCCGTCTTAACGCAATAGCCAATAGAAGTGAGCTTCGCGAAGAAGGGGTGATACGACCTTACCTCCGCCGAAGTTTAAGGCTCCGACTTTATAACCTTTTGATGGTACAGGGTCGCCGAACCAACACATCTACTACTTCAAGTCACAAACTGGTGATGTGGTAGCAAACGACGCCATCCTGACCCGTTTGTTCATCGGTACTCTTAAAGAAGTTGCCTTCGAGTGGTTTATGAAACTTCCTGCTGGATCTATTCAGAAATGGATAGATTTAGAAAGGCCTTTCTTAGCCAGGTTCTTCGAGGACGACACGGAGGTGTCGGTCCCAACTCTTCTCGCTACTAAGCAAAGGAAAGGAGAGTCCATCAAGACTTATGTGGAAAGATTCTGCAGCATGGCATTGCGATGCCCGTCAGGTATGACCCAATCAACCTTAGTTAAAACTTACAGGCATAACTTGCAGACCCAGCTCCTCGTTCAGATGGGAGTGGCAGAATGTCGTTTCTGGAGACAATTAGTTTCGCAAGGAGAACAAGCCGAAGAGATTGTTGCGCGGGTCAAGGCTGAAGAAGTTACTCAACCCAAGCCACAACAGCAACGCAACCAGAATAATGCGCCGTGCTCCAAGGGAAAGGAGACGTTAGCTGCCGATACTGACGCACGCACGCCACCTGGGAAGCAAGGCAAAGCACTAAACCAACAAAGAGCGCCTAAGCAATACTCGTTCAAAGAAGAGCATGTGGACACTCTGTTCCAAATACTTCGGAAGAACAACAAATTGCAGCTCCCCGAGATCAGAAAACCAGATGAAGCAGGAAAGGTGGATGACCCCAATTACTATCGCTATCATAGGATCTTGGGACATCCTATCAGAAAATGTTATGCCTTCAAAGACATCTTACAAAATCTGGTGAATGCTAACGTGTTGATGCTGAAGCCGGAGCAGAAGACCATATCCACTAATTTGATAGCAGTCAAGTTCGGTAACTTTCCTCCCGTGGTGGCCGCAAATGGCGTTATTCCCGTCCATGAAGGGGAACTGCACATGAAAAACACTGACTTACACAGTCAGAAGGATAGGGGGTTAGTACCCCTCACTACCCCAAAAGGAGAGATCATGTAAATCTATCCTGATCTAATTAAAGATCGACAATAGACAAAAACCACGTCTAAAAAGAAGGAAGGCAAGGCTAAGTCATCCAACATGATTAGCCCCTCTAGGAATGAAAATGATGACCATCTCAAACCTCTCACCGACTCGGAAGAAGAGAGAATCGTCCTTGCAGCATATCCAGGAGACAATCCTGGTACTCGGTCAGGAAAGGTTTATTTGAAAGATTATAACCAGCCTGCCCAAGAAGTTGAGGAACCAAGCCAAGAAGCTGGGGGTTCTGTTCCATAGAAGTCAATTGAAAAAGGAAAACAAAAAGAAATTCGGTATAATAGGAACCTTCTGCAAGAACCCGGGGAGTCGAGCGCTCCCTTTCAATTCAATGTCATGGCGCAGCTGGCCAATATACCTGCTAGGATTACCCTATATGAACTCTTGAGGTTATCCAAAACCACCAAAGAAGCTCTAATTGAAGCTTTAAAGAACACGGAGAGCTTTATCACTCAAGTCACTCCGATTCCTAAAGCATCTAAAGATTAGTCTTGCCTGCAATGCTTACAAGCAGCAAGAAGTCTACCGTGTATATCATTCACTCAGGAGGATATGCAAGTGAAACACAAACATGATAGACCCTTGTACTATACAGGATACATCGGGTCATTAGAAATCAGCCGTGTTCAGGTTGACCCAGGCTCGGCACTCAGCATCATGCCTTACAGAGTCATGCAAGTCTTAGGGATTCCCATGCATCGGCTGAATGCTACTGAAACTACCATCTTCGGATTCAACGCTAATAGCACTCGGCCCCTGGGAAAGATCAAACTCAGATGCCAGATTGGAGATCTCAAGTTCGAAGTGACTTGTTACATCATAGATGTGAACACGTCCTACAATCTATTGTTAGGACGACCATGGATTCATGCAAATCGCATTGTCCCGTCCACCCTCCATTAGGTTATGAAGTATGCCAATGAGGAAGGAGAAGTTCGAACCCTGATTGCGGGAAAATACCCTTTCAGAGGAGTGGAAAACTTCCACACAGATTCGGTGTTCTACTCGGAATCACAGGAGAAAGAAGAGGTTGACAGCGGTAATGAAGCAGACGTCGAGCCAGACCCTAAAGGAGATTGTCCATGGGAGTTAAACTTCAATGTAATGGGTCCAGTTGAGAACAATAATAATGTACCGAGTGAGGATGAGTGGTGCATTAATGAAGATTTTATTTTGGCGTACTTGTCTGATGTATCCTCTAAAGCTGAACAAATACATAATGAAACTAAGATAGGTACCGACTCATGGCACACATTATGCATCGATGCATCACTAACATTGCCGATTAGGTCATCATTCGCTTTAGATAAAGAAGTAGAAGATGCTCAGAAGGCTTTCTTTAAAGTCCCATCTAAAAAGAAAGGGCAGAAGCCGATCTACTTTGGTAAAGTTCAACCTGAATTACTCAAATGAGGAAGTTCAGAAGAAGATAATGGAATTCCGCAATTCCATTACCATGAACCTAATTCCGTACATATGATGAAACGGATGGGATACAAATTTAATGAGAAACAAGGTTTAAACTTTGGGAAAGGAAGACGAACACCAATTCGGATGTCTCTAACCCCTGAAGGAAAACCTCCGGATTATTATTAAAAAACCGGAAGAGGTGTAGGTTATATCATGACTCCCTCACTTTCAGAAAATAAAACTGGTGATTGTCTGTGTCAGGATCATTCGTCCGGAACTTCTTCATGGGAATCTGACATCAGTGTTGGACCCTTCTTTAAAAGTTTGACCGTGAACATGGTTTTAGCCAGTCATACAGACGAAGACGCAGAGGGTGATGAAGATTTAATGGAATCAACCAATGACCCTTGGATTAAACGTCTTAACATCTTATGGGATATGCGTCTCGAACAATGTGAACCACCCACTGAAGATAAGGTAATTCAGGTCAATATAGGGGATGAATCCGACTCTAAACCAATCTTCATAAGTGAAAGCCTATCACCAGTCGAGAAAGAAGACCTTATATCCCTTATCAGAGAATATATAGATGTCTTTGCTTGGAATTATGAAGATATGCTTGGCCTCGATCCAAAGATCGTCATGCACCGGCTTAACATCGATCCGGATGCAAAACCCATTAAATAACAACAACGTCGGTTTCATCCAGAGATCATGGAAGCAATTGAGTCCGAAATAAAAAAGCTTATAGACTCAGGTTTTGTCAGAGAGGAACAACACCCGGACTGGGTAGCCAACATTGTGCCAGTTCTCAAGAAGAACGGTAAGGTCCGTATATGCATCGACTTTCGTGGCCTTAACGCAGCTTGTACAAAAGACGAATTTCCTCTTCCCATCACTGATGTCATGATCGACAATACTTGCGGATATGAATGGATATCTTTCATGGATGGATTCTCCGGATACAATCAAATCAAGATGTACCCTGAAGACGAAAAGCATATTACATTCAGATCTCCACTGGGAGTGTATTCCTACACAGTGATGCCCTTCGGCCTAAAAAACGCAGGCGCAACTTATCAACGTGCAATGAACGCCATCTTCCACGAGCATCTACGTAAGAAAATCGAGTTCTACGTTGACGACATAGCAGTAAAAAGCCAGCATAAAGGCGATCATCTTATAGACTTGACGACAATGTTCGACATCATGCGAGCACATTAACTGAAGATGAACCCGACAAAATCGTTCCTTAGGGTATCGAGCGGAAAATTCCTGGGATTTATTATCATGTCCAAGGGAATTTCTCTTGATCCAGAGAAAATTCGCGCTATCCAAGACATGCCACCCCCGAAGAATCTCAAAGAACTCAGGGGTTTGCAAGGGAGACTGGCCTACATTCGAAGATTCATGTCAAATCTTTCAGGACGCTGCCAACCTTTCTCTAAGCTCATGAAGAAAGGAGTTTCCTTTGTTTAGGATGGGGATTGCCAAAGAGCATTCGAGGAGATTAAAAAATATCTTACCCAACCGTCGGTTCTTGTTGCCCCAATATCGGGAAAATCATTCCTGTTATACATGAGAGCTATGTACCATTCTCTGGGAGCTTTATTAGCTTAGAACAACGATCAAGGTCAAGATCAAGCCTGTTGGCCTTCTTGTTTTGATGATGATTTACAAACAATTTACATCTAATATTGTTTGTCTAGTGTTTGTGTTTTATATTTATTCTAGGCAAACAATATGTTGGAGGATGGATGGATTGCGCCATAACAACGATACCAAAGGAGGTTGGCGGAATGTCGGATTGAAGCCTATACAACAATTCAAGTTAAAGATTAAGTTCAAGCTTCATCCGCAACGTGTACCAAGTCAAGCTTAATTGAAGATCAAGATTGCTTGGGTAATGTAGTTTAGGATTTATATTATGTGTGTTAAGTACTCTAAGCTCAATTATCTATACACACACATTTTATTGGTTTCCTTGTATATATATGTAGTCACATATATATACAACACAAGTTTAGTTTTCATGTTTATAAATATGAAATTACATGTTTCATATTTATTATTGTGATTTGGTTTATCTACATAGATATGAAACAAATATATTTTCATATACATACTCATAGGTTTCATTTTCTATTGTATTTGTGAAAATATTGTATTCTTAGTTTATAGACTTCAATATCAGTTTATACATGTTTTACTAAGTCTATAAAAACATTTTACAAAGTTTCAAAAGTTGGTTTATGTCAAAACATCAAAATTCAAGTATCTTATATTTTCATGTTTTGGACTAGTTTGTAAAATGATGATATTTTTCATTTGGGAAGTCCTTTTTGATAACCAGTCATTGTAGCATGTTTATTATCATGTCTACAATCATTCCCCAAAGTTTTACATTTTTTGGAATTTATTTGATATTTTTAAACAGGGTTTTAAAATCAGCTCTAAAACCGATTTTTTCTGGAATGTCAGTTTTCGGTCGACCGGTACGGTCGACCGGTCAATTGACCATTCGTCAGTATTTTTCCAGAGAATCGTCGGTCGACCGGTCCGGTCGACCGAGAGCTCAAATCGGTCGACCGACAGAATTTCCGGTCGACCGACGTTAGTCCAGAAAGTTTTCTTCGTGTTTTTGCTCTCATCGGTCGACCGACGGGATTTTCGGTCGACCGACAATATGACCGTTGGACTTCTAACGGCTATTTCTGAGCTGTTTCTCTGGGGGCTGTTTTGTCATTTGTTTTGGGGGTTTTTGCTGAGATTTCTAGTGGGTATATATACCCCATTGCTGATGTCTTTTCAGATTGATTAAGAGAGTTTTAAAAACAAGTTTAAGAAAGTTTTAAACAAGGGTTTGAGTTTGTTTAGTTTGTTTTTGGGGTTTGCTGTTACAAAGAGGAGTTTGCATCACCAGTTGAGGATTTCATCCTCAAAATCTTCTCATCCTCTCTTTGTGTTTATAGAGAAGTTTTCTAACTCTTTTCCCTAGCAATTTCATTATTGATTTATCATATATTAATTATTGCTAGTTTGCTATTTGAGTTAGATTTCATTTTACTCATTGTTACACACACCCACATTGAGCTTTTAGTATTTACATACATAGTATAGTTGGGTGGTGAGAGTTTGTAACTTTGAGTTGTGCTTAATTGTGTTCTCATCCATAGTTGAGAACAATCATTTGTTATATTGTGCTTATTGTGAGATTCACTTTGTAATACACTTGTACACCGAGTGAGGAGTGTGTGGTGAGAGTCGGGGATCGTCCCAAGAGGAGTGGCGTCGGTTGACGTGCCTAGGGAGAGGTTGTAACCGAGCACTTGAGGGAGACACGGCTAGGTCCAACACTTAGTGGGTGTAGAGTGGGATTACAATAGTGTGTTGATTGTAAAGTTTTCGGTTAGCTAAAAAACCGAGTATGAGGTGTAAACGTTGTTCGGGTGAACGTAGAAAACCCGGTTGATAGTGGATTTCTCCCCGGGAGTGGGGAGCGGAGACGTAGGACGGAAGGTCCGAACTCCGTGATCATCTTTGTGTGTTTGTGATTGTCTTGGCGTCTCACTTGTGCTTATTGTTCATATCATTCTTGTCGCCATTATCTATTGCTCACATTGTCCACTATCTTGTTTATCTTGTTTATGTTTATATCACCCTTAGTTTATATATCCTTACATATATATTTCATCATATAGGATATATCACTTTGTGTATATTGCATATTCTTGCCCATAATAGATTGTATACCTATCTTGCAAGAATATAGTTGTTAATTATTTTTAATTGGCATTTAATCGGATTAGATTAGCATAAGACCCTAATCACTCCCCCTCTAGGGTCTAACAAAGCCATCTATTACCTAAGCAGGACTATGATGGGAGCCGAACATCGGTATAATCCAGTTAAAAAAGAATGTCTCGCTTTAGTATTCGCAATCCAGAAGATGCGACATTACTTGGTAGGACAAACAATTCATGTCATCTCTAAGGTGAATCCCTTGAGAGTTCTAATGACGAAACCATCATCTCTAAATTGCCGGTTGGCAAAGTGGGCTATCCTCTTGTCACAATATGGAATGCAATTCATGCCCCAAAAAGCAGTCAGGGGTCAAGCGTTGGTAGACTTCTTAGCTGATCACCCGGTGCCAGGGACATCTAAGTTGTATGAAGAATTGCCCAACGAAGTCGCTGAAGCTTGCGTTACTCAGGAAGCTATGCCAGTGTGGAAATTATTCTTCGACGGTGCATCTAGAGCAAACCCTCATGGAACAATTACCGCGGGCGTAGGGGTGGTGTTCGTCTCTCCGAACGGTCACGTGCTCCCAAGAGAATTTTCCCTAATCGAGCCCTGCACCAACAATGTAGCCGAGTATAATGCTCTACTATTAGGGATGCAGTTTGCTGAAAAACTTAATATTCGATATCTTGAGGCTTACGGTGACTCTCAGCTAATTATAAATCAAGTCCGAGGAGAATACGAAGTGCGTCACGAGGATCTGATCTCGTACTATTTCGCAGTGCTAAAGCAAGCTAAGAAGTTCGAAGGTTTCTTTATTGAGTATATTCCGCGAGCTCAGAATGCTTATGCGAATGCTTTAGCCTCGTTGGCGACCTCATTAGCATTGCCCCCGGGGGCCGAAACTACGATTCCTGTTACGGGACGCGAGTTATACTCCTATAGAGGAAAATTCAGACAGGACAACAACAGGAGAAGTCTGTACAACCTCAATGGAGCTTGAATCTAGGGATTAGCGATTCCCGTACATCGACTGATAATCACATTTTATTACAATTTTATACCCTCATTATCTATTTTATATGAATAAATATACCACTAATAATTACTTTTATCTTTAATTACAGGTTAATGAAGAATAAATCCCAAAAATCCCATCTCTCAACAAAGACCCTTGAGTAAATGAAGAAATAAGAGAAATTCAAGAAGCCAAATGAAATATTTGAATTTTAAAGGGTCAAAAGCCTAAATATCCCAAAATTTTCAAAAGAAGCCAGCACAAGCTCAAGGCCCAAAGCCCATCAACAAATCCCTACACCCATAAGCTCTCAAGGCTTGGGCCGTACCTCTTTTGCTGCAGAATTTTCTTCATTGAAGCATGAATGGGCCGGTTTTAGTTGGATTTTCATATATTTGAAGCTTGAAGGCCCAAAAATGAATTGGACCGGACATGGGCTGCAGATTTTGATTTTAATCAAATGAATGGGGACTTAGGCTGCAGCTTTAATTCTTTTTCATCGGACTTGGCTTAGTTTTGAAATCTTTTGTGCTGCAGATTTTCAAAATCAAATTGGACCGGACTCTTTGCTGCAGATGATTGGGCCGGACTTGCTTGGACTTTCATTTTCTGAAAATCAAATAAATCATATGGGCCTCCTATATTGGGCTAGAGAAGAACAAAAAGCAAATTCAAAGGTGGAGATTGCTTTGCTTGGGGCTCAAGACAAATCTAATGGCTCATATTCATTTATGATTACTATAAATAGGGGTAAAGAGTGAGGGGTTGAGGGTGTGAAAATTTTTGTAACTCTTTTTGGAGAGGAGGGCTACTCTTAATTGAGAATGCCTTCCAAATTTGTAACTTTTTGTTACAATTAATAATAATAAATTTTTCACCACTTTAAATATTTCTTCTCTTTGTTGGATGATGAAGATGGAGATGAAGAATTGTTTAGAGGTTTGCATTTCTTTTTTTTCTCTTTTATTTCTTTTTATTTGCTTATTAGTTTAGATTTATTTATATGCCTATAATTAGAGTTTATTTTCTTGTTAAATAGCCAAGAGGCTAGAACCCTCTTGCCTTAGATTTATTTTATGCTTATAGATTAGATTTATTTCATGCTTATAGAGTAGATTTATTTTTTTGCATTTAATTCTTACAATTTATTTTGTAGTTTAGATTTTGTAATTTATTTTGTAGTTAGATTTTAAATTCTTGTACTATTCACCTTGAGGCTAGAACCCTCTTGGATTTAGTTTTTCTTTATTTTTATTTTGTTTGATTCGCCTTTAGGCTAGAACCCTCTAGGGAATCACCATTTTCTAAGAAGTGGGTTCAATTTTAGATTACCCATATCTATAATTGAACTCACCATCTTTAATTTCTTGCATTTTCTTTTATTCTTGAATTTTATTTTTCATTCTTGATTTTTATTTGATTTTTCCTTCTTGCCTTATTAATCACATTCATTCTTTGTCACATCCACTCTCACTTACATTTTTCGCCTATTTACACACCATTTTCACCCTCTCAATCTCTTCACAATCACATTCACTCAACTCCTAATTGTCACGCATACAACATAAGAACCAATTTTATATTTTCTCCTACAAAAACACCTTCCTCGTGGGATCGATATCTTTATACTATAACTTGACACGGTTGTACACTTGCAATCTTTTTGGTACATGTTTATGTCGCATCAAGTTTTTGGTGCCGTTGCCGGGGAAGGTGCTTAAGTTGGTTTTAATTATTTTGGTTCTTTAACTTGTGTGTTTTTTGTGAAGGAAACGCTTGGAGTTTGAAGATCGCGGATTGGAGAATTAGGATTTAAAGATTTGCTTTCGGGTAAGTCCTCTTTCTAGTTTTTAATTCCACCCTTTAGCTACTTCTTCACATTTAGAGACAATTAGGACTTAAAAAAAAGATTTTATTTTTGTTGACCATAATAAAATTCATCCTCCACTTTGATATTTACTAACAAGATAATAAATTCAAACAAATTCCCCCCTTCTCATTTGTTTGATCGTTAACCCTAATTAAAAAAAAAAGATTTTTCTTTTCCATCCTTTTTAGTTGCTTTTAATTCATAGGGTTGCATTTCATATTGATAGTAGGAATTCACCAAGTGATTTGAGCATTTTGATTTGGCACACACTTAAAAATATTTTTAAGGGCAAAACCCCATAATCAAGATAAGGTGAGGGATTTCATCACCCTTTCCTTAGCCCAAAAATCACTAATTCCTCACTTCACAAACCCAAGCCTAATAAAACTCATTAGACGTTGGACCCTAAGGATTCGAGCTCAATAAGGAACAAGAAATGCTTAAGTGAACCGGTTTAAGTTTTCTCGGATTAGTTGGTGTCTAAGGTAAGGTTTAGGGGTTGCGTAAAGCGCTCCGTAAGGAACGATGTACTTAATTAATCTCTGATCACCCTCTAGTACTATCCTTACCTGGCTAACTACCTGGGTAAAACTTTTATCTTTTCACTGTAGGAGTTTTTAGTTAGGAGCTGGTCTAGTGAATTAGGCTAAACCCTAGAATTAGAGTGATTGAAAAGTGATTGTTTTGATTTGTTTTAGTTAAGTTTTTTTCTTTATCCTTTTCTTCTCATAAAAAAACTATTTTTTTTTCTTCTTAAAAATAATAATAATAAAAAGAAATATTTTGGTGTATGCAACAGTGGATTAGGGATAATACACATCGATTAATTCGCTTTGAACCAATCATAGAAATGGAGCATCCTAATCCACCCGTTCTTCATGATATGTGCTATCCCATTAGGAATGCAATCCCCTCATGCATTAGGCTCCCCGAAACAAATGGAATAAGTTTTGAGCTTAGACCGCAATACATAAACATGCTTCCCAAATTCCTTGGTAATGAAACAGAAGACGCATATATTTTTATTTCGGAATTTGAGGAAGTGTGTATTATGATTAAAATGAGAGAATTAAATGAAGATGCGGTTAAGCTTAGATTTATTCCATTTGCTCTTAAGGATAAAGCTAAAAAATGGATGTACAGCTTACCAACAAATTCCATCTCAACTTGGAATGAATTTGTCATCGTTTTTCTTAAGAAATTTTTTCCTATTCATAAAACGGTAAAGCTTAGGAACAGCATTCAAAAATTTAAAATTATCCCGGGAGAACCTTTTTGGAAGTATTTTGACCGATTTAAAGATCTTCTCATCCAATGTCCTCATCACGGTTTAGAAAAATGGCGATTGTGCCAAATAATTTATGAGGGATTAGATTATTCTGCAAAAACTTCCTTAGAATCAATGTGCCACGGGGATTTTATGAGGAAAAATGCTGATGAAGCTTGGGAGTTTTTGGAGAGTCTTTCTGAAAAAACAATGCAATGGGAACAGTGCGATGACAGGGTTTCATCAGTTCCCCATTCTAAGTCTAGTGGTCTTTCCTTGGAGTCAAACATTGCTTCTGAAGCGAAGATGGCGACAATTCTGCGGAGGTTAGAAGCCTTAGAAATTAAGGAACGAGCTCCAGCTCAACTCAATCATGTTTCTTTCCCAGGATGTCATAATTGTCAGTCTCCTACCCACGTTTCAGAGGAATGCCCTCTCCTAGGAAATAACAACGCAATAGAACAGATGAACGCTGCATTCCAGCACCCTAGAAATGATCCATTTTCTCCAACCTACAATCCAGGTTGGAGAAATCATCCCAACTTTGCATGGAATCTAGGAAATTCTCCCGGAACTCAAAACTTCACTCCCGCTTCGACCTAACATTTTCCTAGGGGAAACACAGTTCCGTTCAATTCTCATTCACAATTTCAATAACCCAATCTGCCATATCAAAATCAGTCTCCTCTTCATCAAGCTGTAATTTAGACTCATCACAATCCAAATCAGGATAAACGTCTCAACGTCTTGGAAAGGGGTTTGGAAACCATAATTAAGGCCTCCACCCAAACCACGAATATGTTGACTCAAACGTCTAGCACGTTGAATTCCTTCATGCAATCAACCGGACAAATGCTCAACTCCAACACTCAAGCTATAGCTAGATTAGAATCCCAACTTGGTCAACTAGCTAGTGCCGTGAGTGAAAGAGAGAAAGGAAAATTTCCGAGTCAACCCGTGGTCAACCCTAATAACACAGGATGCAGTTCATCCTATGAAGCTCAAGTGAATGCAATCCATTCACTTCGGTCAGGTAGACAGGTCGATAATCAAGTGAGAACTCCTCCAAGTCAAACTCTTGATCCTGTACAAATTCCTTCTCCTTCTCCTTCTGATGAATCTATTCAACAATCACTCCCCTCAGATGACCAAGAACCTGAACCCGAACCTGAGCCTGCTTTTGATAGATTTAGACCGGTTGCTCCCTTTCCAGATAGACTCAGGTCTAGGAAACACTCTCCTCAGGAGGAGAAAATCCTAGAGACATTCAAGCAGGTTAAGGTCAACATTCCTCTCTTAGATGTAATTGAACAAATTCCATCTTATGCTAAATTCTTAAAAGAATTATGCACTAAGAAGAGAAGAATAAATATTCCAAAGAAAGTCTTTTTAGCCGCCAATATCAGTGAAATGCTATCAAATCCCATACCTTTGAAACGTAAAGATCCAGGTTCCCCCATCATTTCATGTATCATTGGTAATACTCACATTGATAAGGCGCTTTTAGACTTAGGGGCCAGTGTCAATTTGCTTCCATATTCAGTCTATCAGCAATTGGGTCTAGGTGTACTGAACCCAACCAAATGCACCTTACAGTTGGCTGATAGATCTGTCAAGGTCCCTATGGGTGAGTTAGAGGATGTTCTGATTAAGGTTGGAGATTTTATTTTTCCAGTAGATTTTGTAGTCTTGGAAACACAGCCTGTTTCCAATCCCAAAGGACAGACACCTGTCATCTTAGGACGACCGTTCTTAGCCACTTCTAATGCTCTCATCAACTGTAGAACTGGTCAAATGAAGCTGTCCTTTGGGAATTTGACTGCTGATCTCAACATTTTTAATCCAGGGGACCAACCAAATAATCAGCCTCTAGAAATAAACTACATTCAGGAAAGATCAGAAGAAGAAGAAGAAGAAGAAGAGTGTGATTTAAGTTTTGAGGAAATTTTTGATGAAGAGTTAGAGTTTTTAGAAGAAGCAGATCAGGTCCTTGAGAATAATAAAACTGTGTTAAACATTTGCTGCTTTGAATTAAATTTTGAAGAACTCTTTCTTGATGAACTTAGATTCTTGGAGAATAATCAACAACCAAATTTTCAGAACTTCACAGAAGAATTGGTTGTTAGAAAACAAAACTTCACAGTACAAGAGTCTAAGTTCATTAAGAAATACAAAATGCATGACACCAATAATACCTACCTTACCTTGTTGCAAAAATCATTGAACACCCCGGAATGCTTAGAATTTCAGCACATTGTTGTTTATATCATGTTGAAATTGTTTAAAATCCGTGGGAGAATTTTCAGCAATAAGGTAGGATTCAATGTAGAACATGAACTCTTCATGTTGAATATTTCATTCTACATTGTTTATTTTGTTTATTTCAGAATAATAAAAAGAATTTATTCTTCTCTCATGTGAGAGTTTCTTGTTCAGTCATCAAAAATAAAGAAAGAAAAAAAAGGAAGAATAAAATTTTGTTTTCATCCTCCTCAGACCAAAGGTAATTGCAGATTTTTATCAGCCGACCAAATGTAAGTGATTCACTTCTTATCTGCTTTACTTTATGCATCATAGAGTTGCATTGAGGACAATGTAAAATTTAGGTGTGGGGGTAGGAATTAGTTTTTTTTCTCTTTATTTTACATTTTAGTTACTTTTTTGTTTCCCCCCCCCCCCCTTAAATTTATAAAAATATCGTTACTTGCCAAATTGATAGAGTTATGTAATAATTGATTTATTTGATAAATTTGAAATTTTCTAATCCTTAGTTGGTTATTTACTTAAGTTCATCTTTTATGATAACTCTAAATAAATTTCTTAAGAAATAATTTTCAAAGTAATATACTTTACTTAAGCCTTAACTTTGACTTTTATTTAAAATAATGAAATTTTTGCATGCCTAACTTAGAGTTGAAAATAATTTTTCAAAGTGTCTTGATTTACATATTTTCAAAATATATATACATGTACTAAAAAAATCTTGCAAAAGAAGAGTACGAAAAATGGGCACCAAAAAGGAAAAAAAAACTCTTGGATTCAAGGTGATTCTATCTTATAAAGCCTAAGCTGACCGAGTAATTAAGCCCAAGGAGTATTTCCATACTTAATGACCTAAGCCCATTTGGGTTGGGATCCATTGGCCCAAAACTCGTTAATTAGTCACTTAGAAAGCCCGTTAAAGTAGAAAAAATCACCAAGGAAGAAAGAGTTAAAACTAATAAATGTTTTATAGTTGTATATATATGGTCTTGGAAAATATTTTAAATCAAGCAACTTGAAAATTATTTAAAACAAAGAGTTAGCATGTTCTTTTCAAAACTTTTAAATTAAATTTCTAAGTTTGGCTTGGTTTTGTATTGCTACAATGAGAAGATTTTCTTGAAAATATACCTTAGAGTTATATATAAAAATGTTTTCTTGAGTGATAACTGGCTCCAATTAGATTATCTAAAAGTTATCAGATGAATTTAGTTATTTATTGACTTCTTTAATTTGGCAAGTTGACTGAATTTTGTGGGTATATTCACTGCAAACCCTCACGAGACTACAACTCGTCCACTAGGGTAACCTAGGGGTTTAAAGGCTTGTTGTATACGCTAAATACAACCGCGATTCCTGCGAAAGTGAGTTAGGTTTTCTTTCATTTTTCTTTCTTTGCTAGAGGACTAACAAAAGTTTAGGTGTGGGGGTATTTGATAATCATATTTTATTATAATTTTATACCCTTATTATCTATTTTATATGAATAAATATACCACTAATAATTACTTTTATCTTTAATTACAGGTTAATGAAGAATAAATCCCCAAAATTCCATCTCTCAACAAAGGCCCTTGAGTAAATGAAGAAATAAGAGAAATTCAAGAAGCCAAATGAAATATTTGAATTTTATGCCATATACGGAATTTTGCCCGATGACCCTAAGGAAGCGGCCGCTATCAAACGAAAGGCCCTCCGATTCTATTACGATGCAGTTTCTCAAATCCTGTATCGTAAATCACATGATGGAGTTTTGCTTCGATGCCTCTCTTGGAAGGAAGCAAAAGAGGCCCTCAAGGAAGCTCACGACGGAATGTGTGGAGCTCATCAGCCTAAAGCTAAGTTAGGAGATCGTCTCCGACGAATCGGTTATTATTGGCTAAGGATGTTCTCAGACGCAGTTGACTATGCTAAACGTTGTCATGCATGTCAAATTCATGGTGATTTTATCCATCAAGCGCCAGGAAACTTACATCCCACATCTGCTTCTTGGCCATTCGAAATGTGGGGCATGGATATCGTGGGACCAATTTCTCCTCCGACTTCCAAAGGGCACCGGTTCATTTTGGCCGTAACCGATTATTTCTCCAAATGGGCGAAGGCAATCCCGCTAAAAGAAATCAAGATAAAGAATGTGATTAAGTTCATCAAACATCACGTTATCTACCGCTTTGGAGTCCCTAGACGAATAGTTCATGACAACGGGACACGATTTGTTAGCTTCGGATTTCAGAGATTTTGTGATAAGTTTCGCATCCAAAGTGTTGCGTCCACAGCATATTACCTGCCAGCAAATGGCCTTGCAGAAGCTTTCAACAAGACCATTGTGAAGCTTCTCAAAAAGTTTGTTTCCAAGAGCCAACGTGATTAGGACGAAAGACTCGGCGAATATTTGTGGGCTTATCGCACAACGGTGAGGACCCCTACAAGAGCTATGTTGTTCTCTTTAGTATACGGCTGTGAAGCTATACTACCATTAGAGATTCAAATCCCTTCCCTGAGAGTCGCGATTACAACCGGACTGACAGAGGAAGAGAAACATCAACGACGTCTTCAAGAACTCGAAGCTTTAGATGACAAACGACTTCAAGCCCAATAGCATATCGAATTGTACCAAGCCCGCATCTCTAAAGCCTATAACAAAAAGGTCAAAGAACGGATTTTTAAGAAAGGCAATTTGGTTTTGGCTAATCGACGACCTATGGTAATGACTCACAAAACCAAAGGGAAGTTCAATCCCAAATGTGAAGGACCTTTTGTGAGAGAGACAGTCTATTCCAATGGAGCCTACCGTCTCATCGATAAAAAAGGCGATAGACTCATGATGCCAATTAATGGGAAATTTTTTAATAAATATTACCCGTAGATTACAACCCCCCCCCCCCCACCAAGTAAGCCAAGCTGGGGGTTGCCTACTAGGAGTTCGCTTGGACAAGGAGTAGTAATTTGTTTCTCTTACTGTATACATCGTCATGTTAACATTACACCTCTGACGATTGAAGTTGTCGAGAACTGTCATAATAAAAAAAAATTCCCAAAGTCTACCAGAAAATCATCAGATTGATTTGATTCAGTGGAAAAGTCTTAACAACTTAGGATACACTCCCAAGGTTGGAAAAAAAAGCGTCTAGCCTCCCTGAACGCAACTTCTATAACTGCGTTTCAAGTCTCTTGGATGCAAGGCCCGACACTACGTTTTTGGTTTTTATAAAGGGGACAGACCTACGTCGAGTTCATTCAAACACAGAATTTCAACTATAACAAAGAAACTTCCAGAGATTACTCTAACAATAGCAAAGAAGATTCCCAACAAATCGGAATGCGTCAGGTCTTCCTAAATGCAAGTTTTATAAATGCAGCTTAAGCCTCAGGGTTGCGTTCAAGCCTGTTTAGACGCAAGGACAAAACCATGCGTCCTTGACTGCTAAAAGGAGATAAGCCTACGTTCAAATCATTCAAACGCAAAGAGGCAATTTTCAGAAATTCCAACATCACAAAGAGACCACAACACTTCAGAAAAGCACAGGAAACGCAATAAAAAGACAAGCAGTAGCAGTTCATTTCATGCAGATAATAAGTGTTTGGAGAAATAACGTAAAGTTATTACAAAACCAAAATAAAAATAAAAGTTGCTGGAGCTTAAAATAAAGAGAAGCTTAAAAGATGAGCTTCTATTTCAGATATATCTTTTTCGTGCTTCGCCAGCACCTCTCCTTCAACCCTCTTGCAAAGCTGGACGTCAAAAGCCTCGGCAGTAGCAGAAGCCTCTTGTTGCAGCATTTGGATGGCCTCCTTTTCTGCTTAGACCCTCGCCTCGAGGGTAGCATCCCCAAGGTTGAATTCTTCTTGGGTTAGCTCCCCTGCAATGAGTCTGGCCTTGGCTTGGAGACGCTGCTTCTGTAAGCTCCAGATGAGGGCCTTCCTCTCTGAGATATCAAGAGCTCGGGCTCTGGCAGCAACTCTCTCTTTCAGCCTGGTATTACTGATGTCCCATTGTATCTTAGGCCTCAGGTTTGTCTGCTTTAGCTCCTCTAAGAAACGAGCGGCACCTGAGAAGCAGTGGATCTTCTTTGCACAATGCCGAGCATGATAGAGGTTGACTTCATCCAGATTATTCAAGCTCTCCTCGATGGAAGCTTGAAATTCAAGGAAAGAGCCCCAGCCATGCATCACGATGGAGAAGGCTTGATTAACCTGATTCTCCAGGCGCCTAAGGAGGAAGAGAGTGCAGTCGGGTGCCAGATAGGAAGCCTCATCAGTCACCCGCTCGAAACCCTCGTTCGGGAAGATCATGGAGATGGGCGGAATGAGAGGGGCATAGCCTGAATCATAGGATATGAGCGGCTCAGAAGCAGAAACCCCACCTTGCAACAAAACAAATAAAAGCAAAGTCAGTAAAATAGACAAATTCAAGCGCAGTGGTTGTTCGCGGGAAAAATCGTTGCTTTCTTCATTGATTCCATTGCTATCTTGAATAACAGTTTTTCGGTTACAAAAGATCCGGTCTTTTTTAGATCCGGTTACAACGAAATTAAAGAATAAAGAAAATTAAAAAAAATTACAACTTTTTCTCTTTTGTCGAACAAATCGCGAGCTCCTGTTTTGCGGTCGCTCGCTTTGGTGGGTTGTTTGCCTGCGCCGGGGTTATTTGCCGTGGACCACCGCGCGATCTAGATCCGAGCAGATCTACGCAGTATAACGGGTATTATTTCACCAAGGAAATAATAGCCGGAGGGATTATTTCACCAAGGAAACAATCGCTCGAATCTCGGGATCAAAGACCAAGCTTTGATCCGGAGTGTAACAACGTAGATCTGAGATCTCGATCCCCTCGAACTCCTGCCTTTTGTGATGCGAGTGCTCGCCAAGAATCAGATCTGGACGTCCAAGTCTTCAAGCCTTCAAAAACTCCAAGATGAGGTCTCAATCCGGCAGAGTTTCGGCTCTCCAAAAGTTCTTCCAAAAGTCCCTTCAAATGATGAATGACCCCGCCTATTTATAGGCAACCAGATTTGTGCATTTGGCACAGATCTGGGTGGCCACCTCAGGGTGGCTCGGCTCATGCCGAGCCACCCTGGGGTGGCTCGGCATCCGCTTCGTCCGTGATTCGGTTATGCGGTTGATTGGTCTGAAATCGATTCGTTGACTCGATTCCTGATTTGGCAATAAATCCGATTCTGAGCTTGATTCCAAAACTGATCGTGACTCGATCGCGATTCATCCGGGTTCGCCTGTGGCGTTGCTCTGAACCCTGATTTGTTCTGAATCCTGATTTGGAAGTCTGGATCCCGATTAGGCAGTAAATCGGCTTTGGTGTCTGAGTTCGAATCCGTTATATGGTTGGATGACTCGTTGACTCTCTGGACCGTTGATTTGATTCCGCACGCGAGTGGATTCATTCCGTCGTTCACGTGCGGTTCGTCAGCTTCGTAGCCTTGTTAATCCGCTTCGTTGCGTGTCACTTGGCTTCGGTGTTGTGGACTGACGTTCGTGCTTAGATACGTCGCCCGATGGTTCATTAGTTTGTGTTGAGCCGTGTTAAGGGACCTATAAGCAATTTTATATGCCTACAGATACCCCCTCCAAAGTTTTCCAGGCTCGTTCTTTTATAGAAGAGTCTGGAATACTTTGGATATGATTGTCCCAACCTTCAATCGGTGTAACGGGATCTTGGAATGGTTTCTGTTCTTGATTCCTTCAATCCTCCAGGCTATTCGGTGCTTTGTCGAATGCTTGAGAGGGTTCCGGTGCTGCATTTATTGTCTGACCGTTGTCGGAATTTTGAATTTGAAGTCGATTCTTGATTTCTTGGCTTTTTTAGCTCGAGTTGGTTGTTTCAACACGGAATTGACCATCGGTTGACGGCTTTGAATCTTCATTGTGACGCGTTGTCCGGCATTTAACATAGTTTATACTCGTAAGTGTTTTGGAGTCTACACAGTTTAAGCTCTTAAGGAGTTGGAGCGGGGAGGTCTAGTTTATACTCATACACTCCTGGGAGTTATGTTAAGTTATCCTTAAGAATATTTTTTTTAAAAAATATTCTCCAGAAACTTCTCAACAAAGAGGAGGGAATAGTTTATACTCGTATACCTTATCGGCAGTAAGCAGTTTATACTCGTATACTTTTCGGAGTATTAAGAAGCAGTTTATACTCGTATACTTTTCGGAGTATTCTTTAGGTTCGAATAATCTGAACCAGCCCAAAAATGTGCCAAAAAGGCAGTATTTGGGTTCAAAAATCTCTCCAACCCTTCCAAATATGTGGTAGAGGGGTTAAATAGTTGAAGGACTGAACCGTAGGTTGATCTAAAGTCGTTCCAATGCTTAATTCAGCTCCAATTTGAATTCTGATTCAAATTTGGTTCAAACTGGTTCAATTTGGCTCAGACTGGCTCATTCTGGTTCAATCTGGCTCAATTTGGCTCATTCTGGTCTGGTCTGGTCCAGCCAGGGTTCAATCTGGCTCAATTTGGCTCATTCTGGCTCATTCTGGCTCATTCTGGTCCATTCTGGTCTATTCTGGTCCAATCTGGCTTGGTCTGGTTTAGCCCGGTCTGATCTGGTTCAGCCAGATCTGGTTCAAGGCTATAAAAGGGGGTTTTTTTTTGTTTTTTCTTTTTCTTTTTCTTCCTCTCTTTCTAGGGCCGGCCACCCCCTCCCTCTCTTCTCTTGATTTCTCTTCCCTCGAGCATCCATTCTCTTTCAAACCTTGATATTTGTCTTAGATCTGGCTTTCCTTTGAATCTTGGACTGAGAAATCTCCCAAAAACTCCAAACCAAAAGTTTCTTTCAGGTCCCTCGAGCGCGTGGTTCAAGTTTCCTTAAAGGTCTCGCATTTATTGGATTTTGGGCTTTTCTTCAAGTAAATCCTCCGCAATCTTGATCTATTTCATATTTGATCTAGTGTATGGAGTCGCGGGATCGCATATAAGGGTTGAGGGTGTGATTTGATGCCTCAAGCTCGCCTTTTGGAATTGCGATAAAAAAAATGGGATTTTTCCTTTTCTAGATCTGATCCCTCAATTTACCTTGCAGGTCTCTATGTCCCGTATGGCGAGGGGTCAATCCTCTATCGCGCCAACTGATGGCGCACCTCCCTCTTACGCCGGTGAGCTACTTTTTCTGGAAATTTACAAATTAGTCCATTTTTTTTTGGAAATTTGCAAATTGGTCCTTTTTTTTTACTCCCCTTTGTTCTCCTTGGTGAGGCAACCGGGAAAAGCCTTGATTCTCCTTGGTGAGGATCGACGCTTCAAAGATATGTTTTGCTTGGTCAAAACACTATCTCATAATAAATAAAGGGGGCGTTTTGTCGCTGCGTTGTGCCTTATAAGGCAGGGATATATTGTCGATATACCCTATCTTATGAAGGCGCAACGTGGCCAAAACGTCACACCCTTTATAAGGCAATGACTCTATCCTACCCCTTCGTAAGATGAGTTCAATTTCCTTTTATAACTGGAATTAACAAACGTTTAATTGCTTGTTCTCAGTTGAATACCCTTCTGGAGCGTTCTCATCTCACGCAGTATACGGGCGTCGTGGCGAGTATTATTCGACCTCCGACGATGTTTCCCCTATCCCAGTCACTCCTCAGTTCAGGCGGTGAAGGAAGGTGGGCACCGAGCTCTTCGACAGTTGATTACCGATGCACCTCTTGTGAAGGACGCCAGTTCTATTCAGCCTCTTCAGAAGAGCGATTTCTTATTTGGCGACTCTGTCGAAGACCCGGATGCCGTGTTTATTGAGGCTGAGCAGTGGCTTCATAAAACTGGCAGTGGCTTCATATATTTGCCGAAGATTCCTTGGCATCGTTCATTGACTGAGCTCAGGCGTCAGGCCGTGACACGGGAGATGTCGTAGCGCTTGACGGAGGAGCATGAGAGCGTCCATTGCGGTTACATCACTCATCAGGCGTTTCCTGGCTCGAGCAGAAGTCACATCACCGGATTGCGTCCCGGAGTACTGGGGCTGGATGCACCACCACGTAACGAGTTCCTCGCCACCGCTTCTACCTTGAGGAATCGCCTCGCTGCTCTAGGACGGGAGATGCCTGCGACGCGTCACAGGATTTATGGTTGGGTCCATTCTTTGGACAAGTTTTGGTGGACCCGTATGACGACGTATGTCTTGAGCCGATGGGGCGAGGAGTTGCACGCTTGTGGTTTATATGCAGCCGTTCGTGCCACCATGTATGGCTTGCCTGTCAGCGCAAGGCATTTCTGTGCTTTGTTCGAGCTTTATAATTCAGATTCGAACACTTTTCTGACCCGGCAAGGGGAATTGGGCTTGGCTCTTCACGAGATGCACAGGATTTCTGGCTTACCCATGGGACAGATGTTGTATCAGGAATACTTTCCCTCCAACCATGAATTAAGTCTGCTGAAGGATCGTATGCCCGATCGCTACGAGACTCTATGGGATCTCACTTGTCACTATCATATAGCTTTGGCGCAGTCTGAGCCTTTAGCAAAGAGGACTAAGACATTCGTGAGTCTGAAGCAGTTTGCCAATTATTTGTTCAAGAATCTGGAGAGTAATTCTGGCGAGGCTATTTGTGAGTTGGCCCCACTTACTCCCTCAGGGGTGAACATTCTGATGAAGAAGATTGACGCTCATTCTTATACCACTAGCAGTTCTGAGGGTGGTTTTCCTGCAGGGACCAAGTTCAAATCATTCTTGTGGCATGCTACCGCACCGATTCGACCCATGACCCTTCTTGCCGGTTTCCTCGCTATTTGGTTAAAGAAATGCGTGGTCTCGTACCAGTCTTGTGACGCTCTGCCCTTGGAAGTACTCTATCCAGCAGTTCAGCTTGCCTACAAGAAAGAACTCTCACTTCTTCCGGTGATGGTGGCTAACATTCACCGAGGACTTCGACAGCTTTCTGGTGCCTTTACACGGAAGGAAAAGGAATCGCCGACTCAGATTCCCACCCTTAAGACAGAGCTCCCGTACACTTACTTGATGGCTTGGTTTGTCCTTCACCGTCCCGATATGATGTCGGTACCGAGCGCCACAGATCATTCCGTTCCTTTACTACAATTGCTTGAGAACGGCAAGTGGGAGGGGCGCGGATTTTCTGACGTCAGGCAGCAGCTGCAGGTCCACAAGTGTTGGACATTTTCCACTTGCTTTCCGCAGTTCTCCGGACGATACGGCGATAGTTTGACAGATGAGGAGAGGCCGAGAGAGTATCGAACTCACTTGGACATCGGGTGCTTTAACTGGCTGGTAAACATTAGGCCAGGTTATTTGACTTTTCGGGTGAGGGATCAGTGCTTCATAGAGCCATATCTACCCTGTCGATTCGCTCGTCAGTTTGGCTACGATCAGCTTTACATCGGGAATCCTCGTCAGCAGCTTCGGGCCCACGGTGGTTTGATAGATGGTCTCCGTGCGTGGTTGTGGACCGTGACTGGCTGTACTGGTGCTAAATTCAGTCTCCCGAGTGCTGATCGGCAGTTGAACCTCACCTTCTTAAGCTGCAAGTGGTTGTTAGCAGCCAACAAGACCATCCCCGTGAAGCCGATTGCAGAGCTAGAGGCCGAGGAAGCTTCTCAGGTTGATTCCCGTAGGATTTGGGAAAATGCCCGATCACAGAGGACACGGAACAAGACTCGTCGGATTGACGAAGAGGGAAAGAAGACCTTTCATTCCGCAGACGAGGCTTCAGGCGGAGATCCTGAAGGTTATGAAGACTTTTCCGAGCGAGGTTTGCTATTCATCTTTTCCTTCCATCTTCTAGAAATATTGAAACTGACTATGGTTTGATGTTTCAGGGACCACAGTTGACCAGGATGAAGAGTTCCGTCCCCCTCCCCAGGCGAGACCTTCGATTATTGTCCCTGCTGCTAGGCGGAAGAGATTAGCCCACAAGCCGCGTGCAGCTTCCCGAGCATTTGATATGGACTTGGCTGGCGATGATCCTGCTAGTGACGGAGGTAACATCTACTTTGTAAACCACCTTCTTGGTTATTCGGAACATTGACTCATGCTTTTCCATCTATATAGGAGAGCGTGGAGAGAGCGAAATGAGTCCCGATTCCGTTCCTGTGTCTCCTGGTGAGCCTGACCCGCTGCCCCAGTTTAAAAGGCCTACAGGGGTTGCCGACATTAGGGAGGATAGCAATGTAGGACCTGATTCCGCAGATCCAGGTACATCTACTATTGACAATGTATCTTTTAGATGGTATACAAAAGAATTTGTGCATCCTCTAATCATCTCTGTACACCTTGCTTCTTCAGATAACCTGCAGGAGGCATACATGGATTTTGGGAATAAAGAGGCTAACCCATCCATAAGGGGTAACTCATTTCTGTTGGTTGTAGTCTCTTTATTCTTCTTTGGTACTTATATTCTTTTACATCAGATTTCTCCATTGATGATTTTGACGAGGAAGGCTTGATAGCGGACACTCCTACACTCCACTTCATGTATAGCTCTCCTCAGTTTGATGGCCAGCTACCTGGAGACATATTTTCCGAGCCCACGTTCGATAAGAATCTCGAGGATGATTCTTTCGAAGGTATATGCTTCCTCCCAGATTAATTATAGGACTAGTCAATTTTGACTAATGCAGCTATAGTGTGATGCCTCTGAGAATTCTGCCTTGTATTTAACAGGAGTTTTTGTTGAGAATGACCCCGTTGAGCCGGCTATGGGACCAACTACACCAGTGATACACCCCCACCCGTTACACCTTCATCACCCCCAGTGACTCAAGAGGGTATGAATACTATTTATTTACTTTTCAAGGTCTTTTTCTGACGGTTTTATCTTTATCTTTTATCGTGCAGGACCTTCTTCTCGTCTTCATATTCTGGCAAGGGAGTTGTTATCTGATGATGATCCTGAGAAGATTGTCATCTGTATAGAAGTCCGCTCCTTCTTCTCTTTCATGAATGCTATGATTGGCAAGCTTTTCCATGGTGGACTTTCTCTTCGCCAATTCAAGCCTTTCCTTGATTCTAAAGTCAATTTGATAAGGGAAGCGGGACATCCAGATTTGGCACAGGCTATAGTTGATGACCTTGATTGCCTAGAGCATGAGCTTCAGATGTTTCGTGAGCTCCGAGATGCAGGTGCCTCCTCATTTATTACTGCCGAGCT
>NC_033794.1:91649760-91649969 GCF_001876935.1 Asparagus officinalis | reverse complement strand
ACTATGTTTGCCCCCACATTCTTGGCTGGTTTCGGGGTTATGACCCCTACGTCGATTAACGCCTGGATCTTGTCCTTGAGGTGGTAGCATGATCTCGTAGGGTGGTGGACCGCTCTGTGGTACGCGCAGTACTTTGGATCCGTCACCTTGCTGGATCCCTCTTGATCCACGATCACCAGCAGCTGGATTTTGTTGTTCTCCAACAAAAT
>NC_033794.1:91646908-91649401 GCF_001876935.1 Asparagus officinalis | reverse complement strand
AGGTCTGGAGGATGAATTCCTCGGTGATCGGGTCCCGACAATTCATCGCCTTGTTCCGGAACCTTTTGACGAAGGTATCGACTAACTCCCCGTCTTTCTGCTTCTCATCGAGCAACGATCCGATAGAGATCTCGGTGTCGTCGTCAAAGAAATTTGTAAGGAACTTAATCTCCATGTCGTCCCAGCTGTATATGCTTCCTGGCTTGAGGCGGCGATACCAATCGAAGGCGGCTCCGCGAAGAGTGCCAACGAATGACCGCACCATCAGAGGCTCATTACCAGAGATGACTCCCAAGTGCGATTTGAAGTAAATCAAATGCTGAGTGGGTGAACCCATCCCATTAAACGGCGTGAAGTTAATTAGACTGAACTTCGCCGGATATGGGATTGATTCCCACTCTCTTGGGTATGGACAAGGAATGCCCGTCTTTTTCGTCTCTTGAGCGGAAATCAATGTATTGATTTTGCTCTCGAGGTTTTTAATTTTTAGGCTTTCACCTGTATCTTCACTAGCATTCCCGTTACCACCCCTTGCATTGACAGGAGGATCATTGATATTATGAGCATTCGTATCCTCGTCCTCCTGATGGACTTGGTTGCGACGACTAGGCTCGCCTTGCTGGTTCGTCAATGCTTGGATTTGTTGGTCATGCATTTCTCTCATGTTCTGCATGGTCATCTGCATCTCGAACCTGAAAGTTTCCTGCTGCTTAGCCAAAGCGTCTTCAATCATCTTGGCAATTTGCTCCGCACTTATCATAAGCGCCTCGCGGGTTTGTCCCTCGCTGGATTCCGTATTATCTGATGCGACTGCGGAGCCGGCATCAGATTCTTCATCTTCTGAAGGACGTCTTGTCCGAACCCTACCATAGGTTGCTCGCTCGATGGTTCCGGACTGCAGACGGGTTCTAGGCCGGGAGGCTCTCAGAATCGACTCGAAATCATCCCGTGCCGATGTCCCCTTGCTGGTCATGTTGGCAGTGACCCTTGAACGTTCACCATCTTCGACCATTGTTCTTCTTCTTCGGAAACGTCTAGTCCTTGGCTTTGGCGCCTCCATGCTGAGTCTTTCAAAAACTAAAACTCTTTCGGGGACCGCCTTGATGCAGTTGCATTCAGACAATACCGCCCGAATGAGTACGGAAACTCTTTTAGGAAACATTTTGGTGCAGTCGCACTCAGATAATACCGCCCGAATGAGTTTTGAGCAAGGACATTGAGTCTCTAATCTTTGAGGGCTCCTCTTTCTGGATTTGCTCGTACCTCCAGCACGATAGTACAGCTTGTCCGTTTGAAAGTCGGAGCAACCTATCGTGTGTTGGCATGATCTCCCAGGTATAACGTCATCGTCATCAGACAACAACGTTTCCTTCTGAGAATGAATTTCCTTCTTTGAGCTCTCCAGAGTCACACGCCTCGAAACGCGCCTTTGTGGGTGTGAATCTTCAGTGGGCTCCTGCACTTCGATGCGCAAAGTTGTGCGCTTGGGTGCCACAATTTTCTCCAAATGTTGAGGGTTGCGGCAACCCCCAGCATGTTGAATTGTTTGGGACTTCTTCATTGGCCCCAACCGTTCTTGAACTGGAGCTTTGCCTCGTTCTTTGGGAAGCGGACCGAGGCGCTCCAAAACTGACTTCCTCCTCTGGGATGGTCTTGTGGGATCTCCCAGAACAGTTGCGGAAATTACCAGCGACTTAGGTTGATTCGCCGTAGTTTGAACTTTCGGCGGCTGCAGTTGTTGTTCCTTGGTCTGAACCGCCGCTTCAGACTTCGGCCTCCAAACCATACGAGTTGACGGCGGTTTCTTGACCACCTCCTTCTGTAGCTTCCGACGGGCTTCTTCGGCTTTGGCCCGTACTTGTGCCGATAATGCGCGGCGTTTGCAGATACGCTCCTCCAGCGTCGTACGGTTTCGTCTGACCTGGATCCACTCCATCGTTGATGGCTTGGAGGAACCACTCTTCACTTGATGTTGAGGCTGTTTGCCTCGTTTGTTCTTCAGATCCGCATTGTAGCGGACCCCGTCAACGGACTCTATGGCCTTGGCGAATTGCTTCGCGAGGCGTTGACGCTGCCTCTGGCGAGCTCTCTTAGAGAGAGTCACCACGCCTTCGAAGGCGGATTTGACCTGCTTAGAGGCCGATGGGACTTCACCCGACGCAACTTCGGCGTCGATCGGGGTGAGGTTGTCGTTGGTGGCTTCAACTTCTTCGCACCAACGGACTTTTCTCCTGGAGGAGAACTTCTGGAATTTCTTGGACTTACGGGGGGAGGTTGATCCAGACGAGGACACGTACTCCTCGTACTTCTGCTGGTCGAACTCATACTCGACCTCCTCCACGACCGGGATCGAGATCCGCGGCTGCGACGCTCCGATCTCGGCAGCGAGATCGGTGGCTCCCACTGTGGTCGCCAGATTGTTCGCGTGGAAAACTGCTTTCTTATTCATTGAGATAATTGTCATCTTGGGTTACAAAAGATCCGGTCTTTTTT
>NC_033794.1:91632149-91646883 GCF_001876935.1 Asparagus officinalis | reverse complement strand
GGTGGCTCGGTTTCGGCCGAGCCCCTCCGGGTTTTGCGTCCGTCATTCGGTTGTTTCGGTTCTTGTATCCGCTTCGTCCGTGATGCGGTTGATTGGTCTGAAATCGATTCGTTGACTCGATTCCTGATTTGGCAATAAATCCGATTCTGAGCTTGATTCCAAAACTGATCGTGACTCGATCGCGATTCATCCGAGTTCGCCTGTGGCGTTGCTCTGAACCCCGATTTGTTCTGAATCCTGATTTGGAAGTCTGGATTCCGATTAGGCAGTAAATCGGCTTTGGTGTCTGAGTTCGAATCCGTTATATGGTTGGATGACTCGTTGACTCCCTGAACCGTTGGTTTGATTCCGCACGCGAGTGGATTCATTCCGTCGTTCACATGCGGTTCGTCAGCTTCGTAGCCTTGTTAATCCGCTTCGTTGCGTGTCACTTGGCTTCGGTGTTGTGGACTGACGTTCGTGCTTAGATACGTCGCCCGATGGTTCATTAGTTCGTGTTGAGCCGTGTTAAGGGACCTATAAGCAATTTTATATGCCTACAGTGGTATAGACATGCGTCAAGATCAACTTGAACGCAAAGGGATCTAGACCCGTGTTGAATCATTGTGAACGTGGTGAATTAAAATTGCGTTATGAACTTTCAAGATGATAAGGCTTAATTCTATGTCAAACGCAGCAGGATCAAACCAGTATGTCAAAACAAAGGGATCGACCATTCGTTTCGCCAATAAACGCAAAAACTTCTTTTTGCGCTCAAGATTAAGGGATTGACCCTTCATTTCATCAATGAACGCAGAAACTTCTTCCAATGCTCAAGACTAAGGGATCGACCCTTCATTTCGTCAATGAACATAAGAACTTCTTTCTACATTCGAAATTAAGGAGACGAACACTTTCCGTAAAAAGACGTAGAAATTTCTTTCTACGTTCAAGATTGAAGAGACGAATCATGTTCGTCATCATCAACCAAGATCCATCTAAGGGATTTTAAGAAAGCTTATTAAACATGGGATGCTAAATAGAGGAGACAGCATTACTTACCTTGAGGACCGGACGTCGGTGAGGGTGACGTCACCGGCGACCCAGAGGTCGACCCAGGAGTGTCCCCCGACGGCGACATTCCGTGCTCAGCCCCTCCGTCCTTCCGCAAGCAGACTTTCTTGAAAGCTATGGCCGGAGACGAGGCGAAACAGTCGAAGATTTTTTAGAACTAACGAGAAGAAACTCGTTTCTGAGTTCAAGAAGGAAGTTTAAGCGTTGGAGGCTCATGACAAGACTAATCAGGCCTATTTATAAACAATTAATGACAGTGATATGGAGTTCCGAGACTCCTGTCAAGTGTGGTCTCTTCGTCATCATTATAGTCGTTTAGACTTCTGATGAGACGCGGGACAAAACCCTGCGTTTAAAAGATATATAGGCGAAGCCAAACGTGATGATCTAGAGATGCGTTCAAATACATAACGCTGTTACGCAGCTCAGTTCAAAGACCCAAACGCAAGGGGTACCTCTGTCCCTGTGTTCTCAGAATATGGTGCTGAATCTCTACAAATCACGTTGTGAGTTATTCTAAAACCAAATCACTCGACAAAATTTTCAAGGTGGCATCATACTTACAACGACTTTTATTGTCACAAAGTTTGAATCTCGTCTATATCAGTCCATCACATAATGATAATTCTTTTGTCGGAACTTATCGACTCTCGTCAATAGAGCGATAGGTCCTCAAAGTTGCTCCGATCGCAACACTTTCAACTTATCGACTCTCGTCAATAGAGCGATAGGTCCTCAAAGTTGCTCCGATCGCAACACTTTTAACTTATCGACTCTCGTCAATAGAGCATAGGTCCTCAAAGTTGCTCCGATCGCAACACTTTTAACTTATCGACTCTCGTCAATAGAACGATAGGTCCTCAAAGTTATTCCGATCGCAACACTTTCAACTTATCGACTCTCGTTAATAGAGCGATAAGTCCTCAAAGTTGCTCCGATCGTAATACTTTCAACTTATCGACTCTCGTTAATAGAGCGATAGGTCCTCAAAGTTGCTCCGATCACAACACTTTCAACTTATCGACTCTCGTTAATAGAGCGATAGGTCCTCAAAGTTGCCCCGATCGCAACACTTTTAACTTATCGACTCTCGTCAATAGAGCGATAGGTCATCAAAATTGCCCCGATCGCAACACTTTCAACTTATCGACTCTCGTCAATAGAGCGATAGGTCCTTAAAGTTGCCCCGATCATAACACTTTCAACTTATCAACTCTCGTCAATAGAGCGATAGGTCCTCAAAGTTGCTCCGATCGCAACACTTTCAACTTATCGACTCTCGTCAATAGAACGATAGGTCCTCAAAGTTGCCCCGATCGCAACACTTTCAACTTATCGACTCTCATCAATAGAGTGATAGGTCCTCAAAGTTGCTCCGATCGTAACACTTTCAACTTATCGACTCTCGTCAATAGAGCGATAGGTCCTCAAAGTTGCTCCGATCGCAACACTTTTAACTTATCGACTCTCGTCAATAGAGCGATAGGTCCTCAAAGTTGCTCCGATCGCAACACTTTCAACTTATCGACTCTCGTCAATAGAGCGATAGGTCCTCAATGTTGTTCCGATCGCAATACTTTTAACTTATCGATTCTCGTCAATAGAGCGATAGGTCCTCAAAGTTGCTCCAATCGCAACACTTTCAACTTATCAATTCTCGTCAATAGAGTGATAGGTCCTCAAAGTTGCTCCGATCGCAACACTTTCAACTTATCGATTCTCGTCAATATAGCGATAGGTCCTCAAAGTTGATCCGATCGCAACACTTTCAACTTATCAACTCTCGTCAATAGAGCGATAGGTCCTCAAAGTTGCTCCGATCGCAACACTTTAAACTTATCAACTCTCGTCAATAGAGTGATAGGTCCTTAAAGTTGCTCCGATCGCAACACTTTCAACTTATCGACTCTCGGCAATAGAGTGATAAGTCCTCAAAGTTTCTCCGATCGTAACACTTTCAACTTATCGACTCTCGTCAATAGAGCGATAGGTCCTCAAAGTTGCTCTGATCGAAACACTTTTAACTTATCAACTCTCGTCAATAGAGCGATAGGTCCTCAAATTTGCTCCGATCGTAACACTTTTAACTTATCGACTCTCGTCAATAGAGTGATAAGTCCTCAAATTTGCTCCGATCGCAATACTTTCAACTTATCTACTCTCGTCAATAGAGCGATAGGTCCTCAAAGTTGCTCCGATCGTAACACTTTCAACTTATCGACTCTTGTCAATAGAGCGATAAGTCCTCAAAGTTGCTCTGATCGCAACACTTTCAACTTATCGATCCTCGTCAATAGAGCGATAAGTCATCAAAGTTGCTCCGATCGCAACACTTTTGTTTTGTCAACTTCCACCGATAGAGCGACAAGACCGCAAACTCACCATATTAATATGACACCTCTGAGATTTATAAGTCTTTTCCAGTGTTTAAAGCAAAGGCATATAAACAATCTATCCTTTGATATTAAAACGATATTTCATGGTTCCATGTCAGAATATGATATGCAAAAGAAACGATGAAAAACCAAAACAGCACTACTTTTATTCAAAGGAAAACAAAGCAACAAGAAGATAAGTGTTGTTTGTACCAAAAGAACGATACAAAAATAGACTCATCAATTCATCAAACTGAATGAGGCAAGCTGAGACTTAATGTCAGAAAGTTTCTCTTCATGGTCACCTTGCACCAGCATCTCAGCCCGTTTCCGAAGCTCGTCCTCGCTAGAGAGGTTGCGCTTTTGACATTGAGCTCAGTGACAATGGCTTCTTCCCGTTTGAATTGAGCCTTCAACCTAGCGAACTCTACTTCAGTGGCAATGATGTTTTCTCGTAAATTCTCTAAATAAGTATTAGAGAGTGCTAGCTCAGCCTGTTTTTGAGCATGCAACTTCTGCAGATGTTCCACCCGAACTTCCTTCTCAGCTATATGACACTGAGCTGCTTCATACTTATTAGCTTCTTCGGCCCGGATGTCCTCAAGCGTCGACGCGATCTGCACTGGGATGTCAGCTCGACCCAAGGCCTCTAAGAACCTCAGTTGAGCCTTTAGGCGTAGAATGGCCTCTGAGCAACGCTCAACTACCGGGACATCCCCCACAAACTTGAGGTTGTTTAAACTATTTGTGAGCATAGGCTTGAAGGTTTCAAAAGTATCTCGACCAGCCAATACAACCTCAATCACTTTCTTTGTTAGACTTTCTAAGTAATCAAGAGAAATCTTAAGGAAATCTGGCACGTCCGTAGGACTCAAAGCAGCGATGGGAGATGGTACAGAAACTTCCAAAGATACAGAGCCAAGTAAAAGACCAGCAGACGATTTTGGCGTAGTGGCCTGAGAAGGAACGTCGACATCCAGTTGAGATAGACTCGATTGAAGAGCTATAAGTTCCCCCATTTTAGATGATCTTGGCACATCTACAACTTCTGTTGGGGCTAAAGAAATTATCAATAAAGTCGTCGGTGGGAGAGTTGTCGTTGAGAGCTCCAAGCAAGGTGGCTCTGACACCTGAGCTGGTGGTGGTACAAGCTGTTGTGTCGAAGGAGGAATGACAACGCTCGCCTCATGTATTATAGGATCTGTATGAGAAAATTGTTTAAATGTAGAACAAAGATTAGTCGTGAGTCGGAACAAACGATGCTTACTAGTGAGAGGCAGGGGAATGTAGGCTGACGCCTTGTTTGAAGAAGGTGGTGGTGGGATATCCCACTCACCGGGATCGTCGTTATCATCACCCAAGTTATCATTGTTCTCATTACTCTCACTTTGGTCACCACCATCATCTGTGTCATTCGTACCATCGCTATGGTCCATAGGCTCTTCTTCGTCTACGGGAGGAAATGTTGGCGGATTCTCGGTGATGGTAGGTTTTGATATGACTCCAGTAGTAGGGCTGGGTTGTGTGTCTCCTACAGGTGGTAATAACACAGAAGCAGAGGGAGACTTGTCCGCTACCAAGTCTTGCTGGGTAGTCACTGTAGGTTCTTAGACCAGAGGTCTATCTTCGTCAACATGAGGGGTAGTAGAGATAGTATCGTGAAGCGTGTCTTCAGGGGGAAATTCTACACCCCCTGCAAATGATTCATCTCCACGCTCTTCTTCATTCAGTGAATGAGCAGAAGAAACAGAGCCTCCTAAAGCAGGACCAACTGTGGGGAGACCAGGCTGAGGTGAGAGTCCCATAGCAGTAGACTCTCGTTCTTCCTCTTCTGCATGCCATGCTTTCTGAGCATCTGACATAAGCTTAGAAACAGGGGGCTCGAGCACTAACTTTCGACAAGCTCGTTTGTCATACTTGGCTTCTTCAGTTGGGTCTAGTGCTCTTTTTCTAGTAGCGCGTTTACTCCGGGTCTTAACTCTCGAAGATTCCACCTCGTGAGTATCCGTCATCCTGATCTCTTCCTAAACCCCCTCTGGCGATTGTCGATGTTCGTCTTCAGTAATCGCCTTTTCATATGATAAGTACTCGTTAACCCAGGCACGGAACTTTTTGGCGCTCCTCTTCGAAGCGTACCATTTGCGAATGGCCTTCAGGCAGGAAGTATTCATGTTGTAGGCTGAAATTTAAGAAGCAGCCTGGTACCACGTACAAAAGCTCAAAGAAGTACATACGTTGGGCATCTTATGTGGCAGTTAAAATTTTGCTCCCGTACATCCTGCCACTGAGTAATACCAAGCTCTTGCTCCTTCATACACATTACCTGTGTACGCAAGAGTAGGGTTTGGATTTCCGACATAAATCTGATCATAGCTGAATTGCCGGGAAAAGCGATAAGGCTGTATGGTTTAATGAAGCACTTCCTCCCTTGCCAGAAAATAAGTTAGCATGGGCGAATATTTATGAGCCACCAGAAAGCGCCTCTACTGAGTGTAGTGAAAGAATTTCGTCCCGGGGTGTCTTGATAGATCTCTCCATACGCACCACCCTCAAAAACGGGAAACTTGCAAGCGATCTCATAATTATAATCCCGCCTAAATATTTCGTAGAATTTAACCTGATATCAACCGACCCATCGAGCGGTTTCCAATTGCTGAACAAGAGGAGCCGAAGTATCGCTTGATTCAAGGGTCGACATTATCGAAGGGCAGTGCAACACAAACCAAGATACCAAATAAATATATGGCATCGGCACCCGAGGGGTTAGGGTTTGAATGATTGTTTTCCCATCTGAGTCTAATTTCTTGACGGCAATAAACTCAGAGGCTAATTCCCGTAGACCACTCTGCAAGTAGCATACCATGGCGGAAAGGAGATTTAGAGGCCGTCCATGAGCTAGGAGAACAGTTGGGTATAATACTTCTACTGTAATAGCATCCACCGGCCAAGTGGGTACCACACAACGTTTCAACCAAAGAGTAAGAAAACCAACGAACAAAGCCATGTCAGAGATTGGGACTTCTGACTGATAATGGAAGCTTTCGAACGTGGTAAAAGCTGGGAAGACGTCCTCCTCTACCTCGCAAGTATAGTGGGAAGTCGTATCATTGATACGCTCATTGATTTCCTCAAGAGTACTGGCAGCTAAGCGAGTCACCTCAGCATCCTTGTCCCACAGATTTTGGAAAAGATACTCTGCCCATTGTCCTTGTTTCACACCACTGGCCCTCTTCCCAGTAGTTTGTGCACATATCTAGAAATGGCACGTCAATTCCCAGTAAGTGTCATAGATTTTGGGGGCACCATGTTTCAGGATCTCTAATTCCCTATTTCCGGGAACAAACTCCTCATAGGACAGCTCTCCAAACGACAATCCTGAGATTTCAAACATCTCATGAAGAGCAAAACCTAATTCACCAACAGGAGTAAAAAATGTACCAGTGTGAGGATTGTAAAATTCTAGCATAGCAAAAAGTCCGCTATAATTTCGAGAAATCCCATATCGAGTAGCTATTATTGGAGTTCTCAACTCTGAAATCCTTAAAGGTTCTTCTAGCTCCTCTAAGACAAAATTTATCATCCGGGTTCACCAGTCTGTCTCACTTAAATATACCCATGTTGGAGCCCTGAAATCTTGAGCGGGGAACTCTCCTTTGACAGAAATAAATTTCCTGATGAAGACTTCCGCCAGCTTAGCAGGTTCACCGACGGGATGTTCCTTTTTGAATAAACCTGGCTTTAAGGCTACAAAATGATTAAAACCAGCCGGATGAGTGCCCCGAGGAGTAATGTGCCTAGTAGCAACACCTCCTTGGTCCTGAACGAGTTCCCAATTCATTGACCATGGGATAGAAGCGCACTGATAATAAGAAATCGACCACCTTCGCTCTAAGTTGAGAAGGAAAAGATGACGGTTGTTGACAGCCCTCAACCATTTGTAGTTTCCCTCGGACATCCGCTTGGGATCCATTTTGACAGAATCCCCGAAGAGGAAGGATGGTTTCTTTAAAATCTCGCGCTCTGCGGTTTCAAATTTAGCATCTGTAACCAAGGACCTAAGAGTCTCGGGGAAAGCTTGAGTGATGAGTTTCGCCCGCTCTTTGTGGGTGTCCTGGAATATTGGGTACTCTAAATGAAAGCTGAAGATTATATTTTTCTCCGCACCTCCCGCATGACTAAAGTAATGGTTAAAAGAAAGAGGCTCGTAGGAGTAGCACATGTTCGCGGGGAAAACTGTTTTCTTCATTGAAATAATTGTCATCTTGGATTACAAAGATCCGGTCTTTTATAGATCCGGTTACAACTAAATCAAAGAAAAAAAGTAAAAATTACAACTTTCCTTCTGTGAACAAATCGCGAGCTCCTGTTTTGTGGTCGCTCGCTTTGGTGGGTTCTTTGCCAACGCCGGGGTTAATCCGTGGACCACCGCGCGATCTAGATCCGGTCGGATCTACACGATTATACGGGTATTATTCCACGAAGGGAATAATAGCCGGAAGGGATTAGTCCACCAAGGGAATAATCGCTCGGATCTCGAGATCTAAGACCAAGCTTAGATCTGGAGTGTGATCTCGTGTAGATCTCAGATCTGTTCTTTCTTCCTCTCGAAATCCTGCCTTTTCTGACGTGGATGCTCGCCGAGGATCAGATCCGAATGTGCAAGTCTTCAAGTCTTCGGTTGATCTGAGACTCTGATTTGATGATCTGATTTGGCAGTAAGTTGGATTCCTGATTTGGCAGTAAATCCGCTTCTGAGTTCGAGTCCGAAATTGATCTTGATTCGATCGTGATTCGTCCGAGTCCGCTCTCGGTTGGATGACTCGTTGATTCCTCAACTCATTAGCTTGATTCTGCACGCGGGTGGATGCATTCCGTCGCTTCTGTGCGATTCGTCGATCTCGTCGCCTCGTTGGTTCGTCGGTTTGTGCCGAGCTATGCTAGGGGACCTATAAGCAATTTTATATGCCTACAGATACCCCCTCCAAAGTATTTCAGTCTCGTTCTTTTATAGAAGAGTCTGGGATACTTTGGATATGATTGTCCCTACCTTCAGTCGGTATAACGGGACCTCGGAATGGCTTCTGTTCTTGACTCCTTCAATTCTCCAGGCTTTTCGGTGCTTTGTCGAAAGTCTGTAAGAGTTCCGGTGCTGCATTTATTGTCTGACCGTTTGTCGGAATTTTCTGAACTTGAAGTCGATTCCTTTGAGCTGACCATTGATTGTGGCGTCGAGTCTTTATGCACAACGCGTTGTCCGGCGTAGTGTGGTTGAGTTATCCTTAAGAATATTTATAAACAATATTCTCCAGGAACTTCTCAAACCAAAAATAGGGAATAGTTTATACTCATATACCTTATTGGAGTATTAAGAAGCAGTTTATACTCGTACCTTATTGGAGTAATTTCTGTGCCTAAATGAGCTGAACCGGCTTAAAATGAGCCAAAAAAGGCAGTAAATCGGCTCAAAAAATCCTCCAACTCTTCCGAACAAATGGGAGAGGAGTGAGTGAATGATGGACTGAACCGTCGCTCGATTTGAAGTCGTTTCGATGCTCGGTTCAGCTTCAATTTGGATTCTGGTTCAAAACTGATCTGGTCCGGTTCGGTTCGGTTTGGTTCAACCCGGTTCACCCTATAAAAAGGGGTCTTTTTTCTTTTTCTTTTCCTCCACCTAGGGCCGGCCCCCCCTTTTGTCCATTTTTTGCTTTTCTCTTCCCTCAAGCATCCGATCTCTCTAAAAATTTGATATTTGTCTTGGATCTTTGACTGAGAAATCCCTCCAAACTTCCATATTTAGAATTTCTCTCAGGCCCCTCGAGCGCGTGGTCTGAGCCTTTTTCAAGATCTGATTTTTATTAGATCCACGAGCTTTTCCTCAGGTAAATCCTCAATCATTTTAGCATTTTTTATGCTTAATTCAATTTATGAATTTGTGGGGTCGCATGCGAGGGTTGAGGGAGTGATTTGATGCCTCAAGCTCGCCTTTTTAGGGGATAAAAAAGTGATTTTTATTTCTAGATCTGACCTCTTGAATTCTTTTTCTGTAGGCCATTATGTCGCGAGTATCGAGAGGTCGTTTTCCTGCTGCATCGGTTGATGGCGCGCCTCCCTCATATGCTGGTGAGCAATTTTTTGACCTTTTTCGAAAATTTACAAATTAGTCCTCTTTTTTCTGGATATTTGCAAAATTGGTCCCTTTTACCCCCGTTGTTCTCCTTGGTGAGGCAACCGGGAAAAGCCTTGATTCTCCTTGGTGAGGATCGACGCTTTAAAGGCGGAAGTTTTACAAATTAGCACTCTTTTTCTGAAAATTTGCAAATTAGGATCGACGCTTTATGGAAATTTTGCAAATTAACCCTCTTCTTCTGAGAATTTTGCAATTTAGTCCTTTTACCCTATTTTGCTCTCCTTGGTGAGGCGATCGGGAAAAGCCTTGATTCTCCTTGGTGAGGATCGACGCTTTAAAGATGGGTTTTGCTTGGTCAAAACCACATCTCATAATAAAGGGGGCGTTTTGACGCTGCATTGTGCTTTATAAGGCAGGGATATATTGTCGATATACCCTATCTTATAAATGCGCAATGTGGCCAAATCGTCTCGCCCTTTATAAGGCAATGACTCTATCTTACCAATTTGTAAGATGAATTCAATTTCCTTTTATATCTGAAATTAACAAACACTTAACTGCTTGTTTTCAGTGGAATATCCTTCCGGAGCTTTTTCATCGCATGCGGTGAATGGACGTCGTGATGAGTATTATTCCACATCTGATGACTTTTCGCCCATTCCGTTCACCTCCCAGTTTGCTCCGGGCACGTCGTTGGAAGTTGTCCAAGTGGTGAGGGAAGGTGGCCATCAAGCTCTTCGCCAGCTGATCACAGATGCGCCTCTCGTGCAGGATGCCAGTTCCGTTCAGTCTCTTAGGAAGACTGACTTCTTGTTTGGAGACTCTACCAGGGATCCCGATGCAGTATTTATTGAGGCTGAGCAGTGGCTTTACCAGACTGGCAGTCGTTATATGTATTTGCCGAAGATTCCTCGACACCGTTCTTTGACTGAGCTCAGGCGCCAAGCTGTGAAGCGGGAGATGTCGTGGAGTTTGACAAAGGAACATGAGAGCGTTCACTGCGGCTATATTACTCATCAGGCAGTTCCTGGTTCGAGTCGAGATCACATTGTTGGACTACATCCTGGAGTACTGGGGCTAGATACTCCGCCTCGTAACGAGTTCCTCGCCACTGCTTCTACTTTGAGGAATCGCCTCGCTATCTTAGGACGGGAGATGCCTGCACCGCGCCACAGATTCTATGGTTGGGTCCATTCTTTGGACAGGTTTTGGTGGGCTCGTATGACGAAGTATGTCTTGAGCCGATGGAGCGAGGAGTTACATGCTTGCGGCCTTTATGCAGCCATTCGGGCCACCATGCATGGCTTGCCTACAAGCGCGAAGCATTTCTTTGCCCTATGCGAGCTTTATAATCCAGATTCCAACACTTTTCTGACCAGGCACGGAGAGTTGGGCTTGGCTCTACATGAGATGCACAAGATTTCTGGTTTGCCCATGGGACAGATGTTATACCAGGAGTACTTTCCCTCCAACCATGAGTTGAGTCAGCTGAAGGATCGCATGCCCGACCGCTACGAGACCTTATGGGACCTCACTTGTCATTATCACATTGCTTTGGCGCAGTCTAAGCCCCTAGCGAAGAGGACCAAAGCAAATGTGAGCCTGAAGCAGTTCGCATCATATTTGTTCAGGAATCTGGAGAGCCATTCTGGCCAATCTATTTGTGAACTGGCACCGCTGACTCCTTCAGAGGTTAATGAGCTGCTGAAGAAGACTAACGCCCAATCCTATACCATTAGCAGTCCTGAGAGTGGCTTTCCTGCAGGGACTAAATTCAGATCGTTCTTATATCATGCGACCGCACCGATTCGTCCGATGACTCTCCTTGCCGGTTATCTCGCCATCTGGTTGAAGAAATGTGTGGTCCCGTATCAGTCTGGTGACGCTCTGCCACTGGAAGTGCTCTATCCTGCAGTTCAGCTTGCCTACAAGAAGGAACTTTCGCTTCTTCCGGTGATGGTTGCTAACATTCATCGAGGGCTTCGGCAGATTTCTGGTGCTTTTACACGGAGAGATGATGATAAACCGACTCAGATTCCTACCATTAAGGTGGAGCTTCCGTATATTTATTTGATGGCTTGGTTCGTCCTTCATCGTTCCGATGTGATGTCGGTACCGAATGCCATAGACCAGTCTGTTCCCTTTCTACAGCTGCTTGAGAATGGCGAGTGGGAGGGCCGAGGATTCCCCGATATCAGGCGTCAGCTACAAGTCCACAAGTGCTGGGCATTCTCCACTTGCTTTCCACAGTTCTCCAGCCGGTACGGCGAGTGTTTGATTGATGAGGAGAAGCCGAGGGAGTATAGGACTTATTTGGATATGGGCTGCTTTAATTGGCTAGTGAACATTAGGCCGGGTTACCTGACTTTCCGGGTGGGGAATCAGTGTTTTATAGAGCCGTATCTACCTTGCCGATTCGCCCGCCAGTTCGGTTATGACCAGCTTTATGTTGGGAACCCGCGCCAGCAGCTTCGGGCTCATGGAGGTCTGGTGGACGGTCTTCGTGCATGGTTGTGGACCGTGACTGGCTGCACTGGTGCTAGGTTCAGTCTCCCGGGTACTGAGCGGCAGTTGAACCTCACTTTCTTGAGCTGCAAGTGGTTGCTAGCAGCTAATAAGACTGTCCCTGTGAAGCCTATCGAAGAGTTGGTGGCCGAAGAAGCCTCTCAGATTGATTCTCGTGCGATCCGGGACGGTGCTCGGTCACAGAGGGCTCAGGGCAAGACCCGCCGACTTGATGCAGAAGGTCACAGGGCCTTTAGTTCTGCTGGAGAGGCTTCAGGCGGAGATCCCGAAGATTACGAGGCAGATTTGGAGCAAGGTTAGTCACCTATTTTTCTTTTTCTCTGCATTTTCGAATTGCTAGTCCTGACCACTATTTGATATTTCAGGGACAGCGACCAACAGTGAAGACGAATTCCGTCCTTTTACCCGGGCAAGACCTTCGATTGCTGTCCGTGCTGATAGGCGGAAAAGATTAGCCCACAAGTCGCATGCAGGTTCGCGAGCATCTGAGATGGATCTGGCTGGCGATGATCCTGTTAGTGGCGGAGGGAATATCTATTCTATAGATCATTCCCTTGATCGTTTAGAATTTCAGGCTCATGCTTTCCCATCCTATGCAGGATATCGTGAGGAAGGCGAGATGAGTCCCGATGATTGTGCATCTCCTGGTGAGCCTGACTCACCGCACCAGGTAGAAAAGCCTGCAGAGACCGCCCATGTTGGGGAGCCTGTTAATGAAGGACCCAGTTCGATGAACCCAGGTACATCTTCAAGAGGTAACTTGTCTTTATTGGCCATAGTTTCCTTCCTCTTCCTTCATACTTATATCTTTTTATGTCAGATTTTTCGATTGATGACTTCGATGGGGAGGGCCTGCCTGTGGACACTTCTATGTTCAACTTCATGTATGATTCTCCTCAGATCGATGGCCAGCCGGCTCAGGATATGTTCCCTGAGTCTGTACTCCCTCAGACTCCCGGAAACTGTTATTTTGAAGGTGCATGCCTCTTCTCAAACTAAATATAGGACTAGCCAATTCTTTGACTAATGCAAATATGATGTTTCTGTTTTGTGCCTAACAGGAGCTTTCGCTGAGACTGACCCTGTTGAGCCGGCTGTGCGACCAACTCCACCAGTCGATGCAGCTACAGTCGTTACACCTCCACTACCCCCAGTGACTCGAGGGGAAGGAGGTATAATTTAATTAACTGAGTAATGCCATTCATTTCCTCATTGAGGCTTTTGACGAATTTCTCTTCTTTGTGTAGGGCTTCCTTCTCAGCTTCATGTCCTCGTTAAGGAGTTGTTATCGGGGAATGACCCTGAGAAGATCATCATCAGCGTAGAAGTCCGCTCTTATTTCTCCTCCCTGACTGCTATAATTGGCAAACTCCTCCACGACGGACTTTCTCTTCGCCAATTTAAGCCCTACCTCGATTCCAAGATAAATTTGATTAGGGACATAGGATGTCCGGATCTGGCGACGGCTATGGTTGATGACCTTGATCGCTTAGAGCGTGAGCTTCAGATGTTTCATGAGCTCCGGGATGCAGGTGCTTCTTCATTCGTCGCTGCCGAGTTGGATGCTCGCTTACAGACATGGCGCAGTACTCGGATGGTTGCCGAGCTCGAGATTCAGGTGCAGCGGGGCCGAATAGATCGAGTTGAGGCTGACCTTGCCACTAGATCATCTTCACTTGAGGAGCTTGATTCTCAGATAGATCAGCTCCGACGAGAACTCCGTGAGAAGGAAGACGCGAAGATGCAAAATCAGCAAGCACATGCTGCTTTATCTGATGAGCTGAAGTCCTTGAAGCAGACACTGGCTGAGACAGAGGAGGTTGCTGTGAGGACTTTAGCCGCGAACGAAGAGTCTATCAGAGCTGAGTTGCAGGAGGAGCTTAGGCGAGCTTATGATGAGAAGCTGTCTGAGTTTAGCCAGCAGGTTTTTAGCCATGGGCTTGATGTATGATTTTATTTGCTGAAAACTTTGACATTTTTCTCTTTAGTGGAATTGGTTTTTATCTTTATCTTTATTATGATTCCTCATCACGTTTGACATGATTGACCACAATACTCATAGGATTTTTGGCAAACCCTCAGCCATCAACGGGTTTGATTAGCCTTTACCGACTACCGTTTGAGTCGGGCTAGCATGCGGATTGTCGGAATCCGTTCCGCATGTAACGTTGTGCTAAGGGAATGAACTCCCTTAGACTTCGTGCTATGATGTCGAATACATAGACTTCGCCATTGTTACGGGAATAGGCTACCCGGCGACACGTGTTAGGTGTTGACTTTAGGATTTTTGGCTAACCCCCAGCCTTCAACGGGTTTGATTAGCCTTTACCGACTACCGTTTGAGTCGGGCTAGCATGCGGATTGTCTAAATCCGTTCGCATGTAACGTTGCGCTAAAGGAATGAACTCCCTTAGACTTTGTGCTATGATGTCGAATACATAGACTTCGCCATTGTTACAGGAATAGGCTACCCGACAACACGTGTTAGGTGTTGACTTTATCCCTACTTAGGTTTTGGGATAAAATACCCCAGACTGGTATCCTGGTGTCTTTTTCTACGGCGAAAGACTAAACCGGCGACGCATGTTAGGCGTCGGCATATCCTTTCTTAGGATTCAGGATGACATTCCCCATGCGTGTAAGGCATGGATTT
>NC_033794.1:91629524-91631149 GCF_001876935.1 Asparagus officinalis | reverse complement strand
TTGATTGATTGACTATATAGGTATATAGACCATAGATTACTTTACTTTCTCACATGAACTAATATTTGGCGCTTAATAATTTAAATTATTACTTCTAAATTTAATATAAAAAAGAGCTCTAATAACATTTATGTATTTACCTAGAGGACTATACAATCTCAACTCCTATTTTCTACTTGAGATTTGTTCCATAGTTACAGGTATTAAATTAATAACTAAAATAATAATTATTTATGCTTGCACTTGGTCTCTCACTATGAAATTTTCATGAATATATATATCTTACTTTCTATAGCTATCTGCATTGTCCATATATATTTTATAAATTAGCTGTTAATTTGACATATTAAATAATTTTTCCTTTGTAAAAATTTCTTCTTTTGACTTTTGAATTGTATAATCATTATATCACCATTCTATCGTAAAAATGACCTCACTCTAAATGACTTCAAACTAATGTTTGAGTTGAACTGAAGTATATACTATTGCTAATGTGCATATATTTTTTTAAGAAAATTATGTCATTCTTTTTTAAACAGAAGAGAATATTCTAACCTCTGATATTATAAAAACTAAATATAACCAATTGAGTGATTAGCAAAAGAGAACTTACATAAAAAAAGTATGAATAATAAGATAAAGAGTAAAGGTAATGGTATTACCAACAATATTACTTATAGCAAACTATAATGTAAAGTTAACCTATTTTGTGGAGTCTAACTATTGGCTATAAGCATCGATGTTTCCATATATATACTTTATAATTAATTAAAAAGTGTCATATAATCTTATAGACCTATATAATAAAATTAATTTAATACTAAATAGTAATATCATTGTAATAATATCATTATTAGAAAAAAAATCTTCGTGAACTAGTATGTTCTTTACGATATATATGCTATGCACTCCAAATTCTTGTGTTTTTTATAGAGTCAAAAAATTTGAATACAAGTCTCTAACATTTTGCTCTCACAAGAGCAAAATCCATTTAGCAGATATGGATATTCCAGATAAGTTATACGTCCTATATACAATACAATTATCCTAGGCAAGTGAGTTATAATAGTATTTTTCATTCATATCGTTTGGGACAAGATTTGATAGAGACATTGCATCAAAAAAATTATATTCAGAGCACATGACGAAATACATCAGAATCTCTCTGTTTTAATTTCGCAAGAAAATAATTTTTTATACTTTTAATTCTACTTCTATGGCAACGAGAATGAGCTACAAACTTAAATGAGAATATTTGATAATATAAATATGAGTGAAATAACAACTAAAAGTTAATGTGAATATGAGTTAAACTACAACTAAAAGTTTAATAAACATATAACAAATAAATTCATATGCAAAATTTCTTTGCGAATTGAATGATCACCCATCTTTTGAAGACTTCAAGATGCTAATAAATGGAGATGTTGTACTAGATCAATGTGTTTATAACTCACAAATAGTAGATCATGTGGCCACAGTCAGAGTTGAAGAAAACAATGATAATATTTTATTTGAAGGAAAGATTATTGAGTTGATGATCAACCCTACAAAAAACTTTATTTTCTTTTTTATTTTTATTTAATTTTTATCAATATAAATAATCATCATATTCGACCACGTGC
>NC_033794.1:91615451-91628524 GCF_001876935.1 Asparagus officinalis | reverse complement strand
TTCGTCGAAAGTTGCTGTTTTCATTGCTATCGAATCTATTACAACTTTAGTCGTTACAATAAACTCGAAGAAAATAAAAAGTCGATCTTTTTATAAGATCTCCTTACACAATGAAAATAAAAAGTTTACAGCTTTATCAAACAAACGCAGAGATCATTTATCGGTCTTCTGCTTGCGTGGGTGTCTTTGCCTGTGCCGGGGTTTATCCGTGGACCACCGTCGATCAGATCTGATTGCTAAAAAATTGGGCAGAGCTTCGTCTATCCGCGAAGGGATTGAGAAAAGTGTAGCACCTATCTCGATAAAAGCGAGATATTTGCTCTTCTTAGTATTACCACAACGGGATAATACTAAGGATTGGATGCGGGTGATGTAGATCTGACGAATCTCTCTCTCTTGCGTTGAAGAACTCGATCCGATTCCGATCTCTCCTCCTCCTCTCTGAAATCTGTGTACTTTTAAATCTTCAATCCAGCAGGGCTTCGCCGAGGCACAAGAATTCTAGATCTGAAAAAATGAGGCCTAAGGCTTGTATTTATAGGCATGAGGGGTTGCGGAGCGGTTAAAACGGGCTAAAGGCCCAAATCTGCCTTGGAGGGTGTCTCTCAAAATCCGGGATACCCCTGGGGTGTCTCACAAAATCCGAGACACCCCTGGGGTGTCTCAGAAAATCCGAGACACCCCTGGGGTGTCTCAGAAAATCCGAGACACCGTGGGGTGTCTCGGAAAATCCGAGACACCCCTGGGGTGTCCTGGAAAATCCGAGACACCCCTGGGGTGTCTCACAAAATCCGAGACACCCCTGGGGTGTCTCACATTGGCCGAGACACTCCGTTGAGGTGCATTCGTCCGCTTCCGCTGTAAATTCTTCGTCCGAACTCGGATTTTAGTGATTCGAAGTGAGTTGGAAGTCTGACGAAGAGTTCTATCAGCTCCAATGGTTGGATTATCTATAGAATGAACGAGACACGAAGGGCGTTGTTCTTTTTGTAACATCGCGGGGCTCTCGATTAGCCCGTGCCTTCGTTATCCCGAAATTCTGTCAGCTCACGTAGTTCGTCGGTTCACTTCAATCGTTCACCAACATCAGTCGAACTCATGTGGACCAGATAGTGACGTTCATTGTCGTTCCTTAACATTGAGCTGTTCGTAGAGACCTATAGGCAATTTTCGATGCCTACATCAGCGAGAGAATAGGTTGAACCCTAGATTGGAAGGCGTGAGGGAAGGAGGAGGTCGAAATTCTTGGTTGATTGGGGCGGGAGGGAGAGAAGGGCGGGAGCGGGAGATAGGGCGGGAGCAGGAGAGAGGGGTAACCAGAACAAGTGGAAAGGGGAAGATCAATCGCTGATTTTTGTACGGGAGAGAACAAAGAGGAGTTTTCCGCTGTAATCAGGCGTTTTTGAGCAGAAAATGGAAGAGCGAAAAAGCTGTCAGAAACCCCGCACTTTTCTTCCCTTTCTTTTTTCTTTTTAACGAAGCAAACACCCGATTGTGAGGGGAAGTAACAAATTCACCCTGTGTCAGTTTTCCCAAAGGCCATTTTCCTTCATTTTCTGCAATTTTTGGCCGAAACAAACAGGCCCTGAGAGGAAAAACACGGGGAAAAATACCCCTTTAAATAATTTAAAAATATCATAAAATTTATTCCAAATAAATATTAAAATTTATGGAAAAATACCCCTTTAAATAATTTAAAAATATCATAAAATTTATTCCAAATAAATATTAAAATTTATGATCAAAATAATAGTAACAATAATAATAATGAATAATTAACTATTAATTAAAATTTTATCGAAACAATTAAATTTACAATTAGCAAAACTATTAAAATAATATAATACCGTATTTTTAAATCGTAGAAACGAAACAATTAAATTTACAATTAGCAAAACTATTAAAATAATATAATACCGTATTTTTAAATCGTAGAAAATTCTAGAGAAATTATTAAAATAATATAATACCGTATTTTTAAATCGTAGAAAATTCTAGAGAAATTAGGAAAAATACAAATATTCTTTTAGAAAAATAATATTTAATATTTAAATACCAGAATTTTTTTTTAAACCAATATTAGAAATTTACAGTCATTACAATTAACAAAGATTTGGAAAATATACGACAAAACACTTTTTAAATTTTTTTATACAATTCCCTTAATTTTCGTACATCAAATAATTAAAATTGGGACTAGGTCCCCTAATTAACTAATGTTGAAATTCATCTACCAATCAAGAGTAGAAGTAGCAATTAGAGAGAATAATTTAAAAAACTTATTAGAATTGGGGACCTAATGATAATTTAAATGATTTAAGATCTAAATTCAAAATAACATAAAAATTTGCATATTTAGTCAACCAAATGTCTAAAGAAAAATCATAAATACTAGCAAGAACTGAAAATTTTAAAACAGAATGGATATTTTAAACATCCTAAATTGAAATTAACGAGTAGTATCATAGCTCATAAGTCACATGGACTTTACCGATCATGTATTCGATTAAAATCCAAATACTTTCTCCAAACTATCTAAAACCTCCAAACCCCATAGATCAGAATCCAAAATCCTAGAACCTCAAACTTCATCCACATCGCAACAAGCGTAACCTTAGAATGAAAACACACCCCATGTACTATTGACCCAAATTAGATCACACACTCTCAGTTGTTAGACCCTAGAGTGGGGGGGGAGGTGTGATTAGGGTCTTACGCTAATCTAATCCGATTATATGCTAATTAAAATTAATTAACAAGTTATCCTAACAAGTATGAAATACAACAAGATATATGAGCTAGGATAAGCAATATGAACTAAGGGATGTATCCTAACAATGAGATATGCTATGAGATATATGCAAGGATATAAAACCACAAGGGTAAAATAAATATAAACAAGATAGTGAATGATATAACAATGAGCAATGCACAATTGGCGATATGAGCAAAAAGCACAAATAAGAATGAACGCCAAAGCACACTCAAACACACAATATGATCACGGAGTTTAGACCTTCCGTCCTACGTCTCCGCTCCCCACTCCCGGGGAGAAATCCACTATCACGACCGGGTTTTCTACGCTCACCCGAATAACGTTTACACCTCACAGTGTCGGTTTTCAACGCTCATTGATGCGGCATAATTATGTACCAAAATTACAAGTGCACAATCGATCAAGTTATAGTATAAAAAGATATCAATCCCACGAGGAAGGTGATTTTAACAGATTATTAGAATTGGTTCTTATATTTTGTGCGTGACAATTAGGAATAAAGAATAAGTGTGAGTGTGATGAGTGATTGTTGTGAATATATGCAAAAGATAATAAATTGATTTTTAGAGAAGAAAGAATCAAAGAATAAATGAAATCACAAGGCAAGAAAGAAGAATGAATAAAATCAAGAAATAAACCAAGAATGAAAAGAAAATTTAAGAAAATTAAGATGGAGGATTCAAAAGAGGTAAGAAATCTAGAATATAATCCACTAACCAAATTTTAATTATAAAATACAAACTATTCTCTTTTTATCATATTTTAACTTAGATTTATTAAGCATAGATTTATAAAATACAAACTATTCTCTTTTTATCATATTTTAACTTAGATTTATTAAGCATAGATTATCAAACTATTTAAGAAAAGTGTAACCTATCAAATTATCATCTAAGTCAAAATTACTATTCATGATAAGAACAACAACATGATCATAATCCTAGAATTCATAAGCATAACCTATCAAACCATTTAAGATAAGCATAGATTATCAAATTCTTCTTCTACCGATTAGTTCTCTAGTTGATTATCATAAACATGAATATTTTAAATGCAAGAGAATAATTCATACGATATAAAGGAAATTAGACTAGTTTCATATAATTCTAAACTTCCTACAAGAATTAAATTCACATCTTTAAGAAATAAAAACAAGAAAAAGAGGAACTAATTACAAAAATAAAAAGAAAAGAAAAATCTAAACTATGAACAAGAAATAAATCTAACTACAAAGAAAATAAAAATCTAAACTACAAAATATATTACAAAAATTAAATGCAAGAAAATAAATCTACTCTACAAATTAAAGTGCAAAAAGAAATAAAAAGACAAGAAAATATATTTACACTACAAGCATGAATTTAAATCTAACTAATAAGTAATAATAAAGAAATTACTAAAAAGAAATAAAAGAGAAAAGAAATGCAAACCTTCAATTTGCTCTTCATCTCCATCCTCATCATTCAACAAAGAGGAGAAAGAACAAATTTAAAAGGGGAGAAAAATTATTTTTATTAATTGTAACTAAAGTTACAATTTTTGGAAGGCCTTCTCAATTAAGAGTAGCTCTCCTCTCTAAATAGAGTTACAAAATTTTTCACACCCTAACCCCTCACTCTCTACCCCTATTTATAGTAATCATCAATGAATATGAGCCATTGGATTTGTCTTGAGCCCCAAGCAACAATCTTCACCTTTAAATTTGCTTTTTGTTCTTCTCTAGCCCAAACATAGGAGGCCCAATTGATTTTCAAAAATAAATGAAAATCAAGTCCAATGTAAAAAAATCAAAGTTACAACCTAAGTCCAATGGAGCTTCGAAAACCGAAAATGATAGCAAGCCCAATCTTCATTTGATTTTCCCTGGCCTAATCTTCATTTGATTTTCAAGTCTCTGGCCCATTCAAAGTTGCAGCCCACATCAAATTCAAGATCATTAAATCAAGTCCAAGCCATAGCAAAATAAATCAACCGACCCAATTCATTCAAGTCTGGTATTTGATTTTTTTCAAAATCAACTCTGCAGCAGTCCGACCCACACAAATCCAAAGCATTCGGTCATGTAATCTTTGCATAAAAAACCCAATCTGCAGCAGCCTAAGTCCGGTCTTGTTTTGCATCCAAGTCCAGTTCATTCCACTTTTTGCATCCAAGTCCATTTCATTCTACTCTTTGCATCCAAGTCCATTCCAACTCTTTGGTGTAATCATTTTTCTTGATGAGCTTTGGGCCTTCAAGCTCACTTGAGAATAAAGAGGAGGAGCTGCCATGGGCTTTTGGGCTTTTAAAATTTAAATATTTCACTTTGGCTTCTTGAATTTCTCTTATTTCTTCATTTACTCAAGGGCCTTTGTTGAGAGATGAGATTTTTGGGATTTATTCTTCATTAACCTATAATTAAAGATAAAAGCAATTATTAGTGGTATATTTATTCATATAAAATAGATAATGAGGGTATAAAATTATAATAAAATATGATTATCACTCACCGATCAACGTTCACTCATCACACTCGGTTTTCTAGTTCACCGAAAACTTTACAATCTCGACACACTCGGTTTCTAGGTCACCGAAAATCTTACAACACTCACAATGTAACAAATATAAATTTGTTCTCTACAATAGATGAGAACACAATGAAAGCACAACTCAATGTTACAATCTCTTACAATCATAATATACTATGTATGCAAGTACAATAAGCTCAAGTGGGTGTGTGTAACAAAGAGATAAATCAAATCTAAACTCAATATAAAAATTAGCTTAATAGAAATGATAATCAACAAATAATTATAAATAAAGCTAAAAATAGAGTTTAGAAAACTTCTCAATAGATCAAGAGATTAAGGAAGGATGGTTGGATGCTCAAGCACCAATAGGATCTCCTCAAGCTCTTGTGAAATTGATTCCACAAACCCAAAACACTCAATTGCTTAAAAGCTTCTTTAAACAAACTTAAACAACACTTAAACCCATCTTAAAATCTTTTAAACCATTCTCTTGGGTTACACTTAGAACTGAGATCAAGGGGGTATTTATAGCCTCCCAAAACCTCAGCCAAAAACCCCAAACAAAAGACCAAAAAGCCCCAGCCAACGACTACAAGAAAATAGCCGTTAGGATGGAAAAGACAGCACGGTGGTCGATCGTGATGTTCTCGCGGTCGACCGCGAGGCATATGCAAAGCTGAGTAACTTCCAGAGAGTTTGGCGATCGACCATAGCGGTCGACCGCGTGTACTGTAGCACTGTGTATCAGCTTTGTAAAATCAATTAAAAATAGTAAATCAGCTCCATAAATTATGAAATTTTGTGGGAAGGTTATAGACATGTAGAATAACATGTTAGAGAAAGAATTTTTGAAAAATAATTTCCCAGTTGAGATAAATAAATGTTTGAACATAGATATACAGTTTCTGAAAATCTGCTGACATACACGATTTTATAAAATTAATTGGGCACAGTAAATCAACTCCAAAAATAGTAAAATTTTGAGGAAAGTTTATAAACATGTAGATAAATATGTCAAAGAAAGAATTTCTTAAATATCACTTCCCATTTATGAAAACTCATCTGTTTTGTAAAACATGCACGAACAAAAAACATGATTTTGTAAATTCAATTAAACGTAACAAATCAATTTTAAACTTGATGAAACTTTGGAAAATGTTTGCAAATATGATTTTAAACATGTTACAAAAAAGAAATTTTAAATTTGCATTTCCCAAGTGTGGAATCTCATTATTTTGTAAAATCACGTAAGTATGGACTTGTAAAAGCTTGATCTTGACAAAATGAGTTTAAACAAAGTTTTAAAAACTTTCCAATAGATTTATAAACTTGATAAAAGATATAAAATAATATCGTTAAGTCTATAATCCAAAACGACGATAAACCAAACCAAACGTGTGTGTGTGATATTGAGCTTGAAGTATTAACACACATAATATAAGCCCTAAATTAATTTACCCAAGCTTGATTGGTCTTCAATATGCTTGGCTTGGTAATCTCGCGGATGAAGCTTGAATTTGATCTTTAACTTTGAAATGCAAGGTTTCACTCCACTATTCCGCCAACCTCTATTGGATATGATCGTTGAAGCTCTATTCCATCCATCCTCCAACACGTTGTTTGCCTAGAATTAATACGAAAACACAAACACTAGACAAACAACATTAGATGTAAATTGTTTGTTAAATCACCATCAAAACAAGAAGGCCAACATCAATGACTTTTTTTAACTTTTTTAAAGGTCAATAAATTAGCAATTTGGGGTGAGGTTGGGGGGCAGTTTATCCTTACCAATACAAATATAAGGGGTTTTTCTGCATTCTCAAACCTTTTTAATGCCTTTAAAGTGTTAAAAAAAAGCCCAAATAGTTCACCAGCAAGTAACCCATGTAAATAATATAAGAGGGATGCTACAGGCACACCTCCGGCCACACCATCAGCCACACCCCTCACCTGCTACAGTGCAGGGGGCCCCACTTGAATTTTTTTAAAAAAATTTCAAGTGGGGCCCCCTGCACTGTAGCAGGTGAGGGGTGTGGCTGGTGGTGTGACCGGAGGTGTGTCTGTAGCATTTTTTATAATATAAACTTATAAAATTGGATCATGATATCTGACAAGTCACAACCGTTGTTGGCACAATCAACAAAGCAAGAAATAATATTTTCTATGAAACTATTAGTAATTATGTTAATATTTCTAAGTTATAATATGAGACAAAATTTTAAAACAGTCCCATTTACAAAAATATTCCCAAAAAACGACCGTTTCAACAATATTCGTCAAAACCGACATAGTTTCGGTCGTCGGGCTGAAATTAGATCGGTTTTTAGTAATCATTTAACTAAGCTGCTAAACTCCACGGGACTTCAAGTCTCGTGAAGTTTCATAGTTCAAAACAACTTCAGAGCTGAAACGAACTTCACGGGATTTGAAGTCCCGTGAAGTTTAGCAGCTTAGTTAAAATGGCTGCTAAGCTTCACAGGAGTTCAAGTCCCATGAAGTTTGGAAACTTTTTTCGTCAAAACCGACCTAATTTCAGCCCGATGGCTAAAACTAGATCGGTTTTGACAATTGTTGATGAAATAGGTTGTTTTTAAAAAAATATTTTTGAAAAAGGGTCGGTTTTGAAAATCTGTCCTTATAATATGTAATGTAACTTTAAGAGGGTGTTTGTTTCACCAATTTTTTTGGCATTTGGTATGAATTACAAGTTTTAGGATCAAAAAGTGAGTTTTTTTTGTATTTTAGGATTCCATATATGATGTTTGTTTTAAGATTTTTTTTAGAATATTGAATCCTAAAAGTGCAAAAAATACCCAAGTTTTAGAATTTGCCAAATCCTCTCAATTGGAGAGGATTTTAACAAATCCCATAAATGTGTGTACTTACCTCTCAATTGGAGAGAATTTAACAAAGGGAAAAATGCTTCCAGCCCCCAAAGGCTAAAGAAACGTGCTTCCCACCCCCAAGACTTGGTCAATGGGTGTTTTACCCCCAAAAATAAAGATTCTGTTCTCTGAGCCACCAAAACACAAAACCCAAGAGATTAAAATATGTGAAGACCATAATACCCTTCTCTCTCTCTTTCTTTTTTCAAAACACAAAACCCAAGAGATTAAAATATGTGAAGACCATAATACCCTTCTCTCTCTCTTTCTTTTTTATTAAAATATGATGAGGATTATTTTATTATTTTTGTTTTCTCTCTCTCTCTATCACAATGTACTAAGATGATAGTTAAAATGATTGATGTTGATTATTTTATTATTTTTGTTGTTTGTATTGGGAGATTGTTAAAGTTACAAGTTAATTGTTAAGGTTACAAGTTAATTGTTAATGTTACGGGTTAATTGTTAATGTTATGAATCCTCTCTCTCTCTCTCTCTATCTCTCTCTCTCTCTATCATAATGTTACTTTGATGATATTGAAATGATTGAAAAGGATTATTATTTTATTATTTTCGTTTTTTATTATTTTCGTTGTTTGTATTGAGAGATTGTTAAAGTTATGGGTTAATTGTTAAGGTTACGAGTTAATTGTTAATGTTACGGGTCAATTGTTAAGGTTATGAATCCCCTCTCTCTCTCTCTATCTATCTATCTCTCTCTCTCTCTATCATGATGTTACTTTGATGATATTGAAATGATTGAAGAGGATTATTATTTTATTTTTTTTTGTTTTTTATTCTTTTCGTATCTTTAGAATATTTGTTGTTAAGGATAATGGTTGGTTGTAAATGTTATGCATTGTTTGTTAAAGTTACAGGTTGGTTGTTAAGGTTATAGGTTTGTTGTTAAAGTTATGGGTTTGTTGTGTAGGTTACGGATTTGTTGTTAAAGTTACGGGTTTAATTGTTAATGTTACGGGTTTAATTGTTAAGGTTACGTGTTTAGTCAAGGTTACGGGTTTAATTGTTACGGTTACGGTTTAATTGTTAAGGTTACGAGTTTGATTGTTAAGGTTACGGTTTTAATTGTTACGGTTACGGGTTTAATTGTTAAGGTTACAGTTTTAATTATTAAGGTTACGGGTTTAATTGTTAAGGTTACGGTTTAATTGTTTAGGTTACGGTTTAATTGTTAAGGTTATGGGTTTAATTATTAAGGTTACGAGTTTAATTGTTAATGTTACGATTTAATTGTTAATGTTACGGGTTTAATTGTTAAGGTTACGAGAGAGAGAGAAGGGATCCATAACCTTAACAATTGACCCGTAACTTTAACAATTAAACCCGTAACCTTAACCATTAAACCCGTAACCTTAACAATTAAACACGTAACCTTAACAATTAAACCCGTAACCGTAACAATTAAACACATAACCGTAATAATTAAACCCGTAACTTTAACAATTAAACCCATAACCTTAACAATTAAACGGTAACCTTAACAATTAAACTGTAACCGTAACAATTAAACCCGTAACCTTAACAATTAAACACGTAACCTTAACAATTAAACCCGTAACCTTAACAATTAAACTCGTAACCTTAACAACAAATCCGTAACATACACAACAAACCCATAACCTTAACAACAAACCCGTAACCTTAACAACCAACCCGTAACCTTAACAATCAATGCATAACCTTTACAACCAACCATTATCCTTAACAACGAATATTCTAAAAATACAAAAAGAATAAAAAACAAAAATAATAAAATAATAACCATCTTCAATCATTTCAATATCATCAAAGTAACATCATGAGAGAGAGAGAGGATTTATAACCTTAATAATTGACTCGTAACATTAACAATTAACTCGTAACCTTAACAATTAACCCGTAACTTTAACAATCTCCCAATACAAACAACAAAAATAATAAAAAATAAAAATAATAAAATAATCATCATCAATCATTTCAACTATCATCTTAGTACACGTCCCCGTTCAGCGTCGCCGCCGTCCCCTTGCCCTAGCCATCACCTCCCCTCCTCCTCTCCAGCTCCCGAGATCGCCGCCGCTGAGCGTCGCCGCCGGGTCAGCGCCGTCTACTCCTCCTCGCCATCGAACTCACCCCTCGTCATCAGCCACGCCTCCGATGGCATTTGAGCTCAGCCCTCAGGTTCATCGCCGCCTCCGGAGCTCGACCAAGCCCTCGACGTCTGCCCTCATGGCTTTGAACAAATTGAAAGAGTTGACGTCTTCGAATTCTTCAAAATCAAAGTCTACCTCTTCTAAATGCAATAATCCTCCAACTTCGTAAGTAATTTGCCATGATATATTTAATTTTTAACTCTTTCTGAATTATAATTGGTTTTGTTGTAAGCCATGATGTATAATGTTTGTGTTAATAAACTTGTTAATATGCGTCTTAATTTGCCCAAATATATTTAATTTTTAACTCTTTCTGAATTATAATTTTCTTGTAGGGCTAAGATAACATACTTGAGAATTCCGGCCAATTTGTGTTATTTTCGAGATTTAATTGATAAGCGAATAAAATTAGATAAAAGACACATAAAAGCCCTACAGACGACACCTTTTCACAGCTTTCTCAATATACCCACATCCTTGAGCAGAGCAATGAGCATTTAGCAATATGATTGCTTGATTCAAAGTTTTAATCCTGATAAGATGCTCATTTCATGATTGGGAATAAAAATTGTGTGTCGGTATAGATGATATTTTTCACCGAATTACCGCGATTGCCAAAGGAGGGAATTCCGTAAAATGAGTGGCTCTGGCACAGCGCTAATTACAATCTACACCTATTTTTGTAAAGAATTATAAGAAAGCCGATGAGGAAAAGAAACGGTATTTCGGGGAGCCACGATAGAATGCCGAGATGAAATGTAGATATGATTATGAAGACCCTATAATATGTTGTGAAACTTATTGTCGGCTTTCATTATCGGCCTTCAGTATTATCCCGCGCGACAGAGTAAACATTGCCCTTGTGGAATATTAATATGGCGAGCAGTATCACACGTTGGCATAAAAGTATAATTGGTGCCATGCGGCGTGTCAGTCTTCTTTGCAAAGAGGATAAAGTCAAAAGAATCTTAGTTATGCTGGGAATTAAGGTTCAAGGCGCTCAAATCCGGGTAGCATAGGGCGTGTTTTTCCTCGTTTAGTACTGAGTGAGTTCAATGAACATTATTATTGTATATCTTCCCGTATTGATAATGATTATTGTTTATGCCACATGCTAATGTGGTATTTCTTTTTGTTAGGTTTGGTTTATGAAAATGTAGGGGAATTAGAGTACACTTTCAGATATTGAAAGTTTACCAGCCGCTCTTTGTGTGAAAGTATGGAAAGTGGAGGAGGACTACTATGAACAACATTATATAGAGTCCCGAGTTGGTTAACAGATAATGGCAGAGAATACTCCTCTTGATTCATACGGCATCGCCAATAGTATTTGTTAGATATCGTTGCTCTAAATAGTTCATTATTTTATTCCCTTTTTGTTAGTAATCTATGTTTTGCCAACTATAGTATAACGTACTAATACAGCTTTTTTTGTCAAATAGGAATCAAGGAAAGCTGAATTAAAAATTTTCGTTATTGCGGGCGGAGAAGAACGTACGAGTTGAATGAAGCTCACCTACAGAATTACGAGAATTAGAAGAGCGTAGTGCCTAGATGCCAAAAAAAAAACAAAAACTAAGTGAGAAAAGAGGCGATGACGCGAAATGTAACTGAAGAAAAAAACAATCAAAGGAGGATATGGAAGCTAAGGAAATAATGGAGAATTTGCGAAGGAATCTCGGGAAGCGATTTATATTGATGACTTTGTGATGAGCGCTAGAAGACTGAGAATTTTTAGAAGATGCTCGGTGAGTTTGAAGTTTTTTAAATTTTCTTGCGCAATTTTTAATTTTTATAGTTTCATATAATTTTGGTGTAACTCTTTGTTAATTATATGCCTTACCCGACTCTATATACGAGATGTTTCTCAAAAAGATGAGGTGGTAATAGAATAACAGAAGAAACGCAATCCATCAAAGGGCTTGTCGGATTAAGAGCGGAGAGGAAGGATGGACTCCTCTGTTATTAGCCTTATATGCCTCTAGATCAACCAAAGGAATGGCCAAAGAAAGAGTACGTGTCATCAGATATTGGATAGTCTCGAGGGGAAAAAAAGTGCAAAAATCAAGAAGCGCTCATACCTACGACTAGAGACTACTCCAGGTAAGCACTGGCGTTTGATATGAGAACAAAATTAATTTTGACAGACTTTCTAACAATCAGAAAATGAACAGGTAACTTTTACTGACTTATTCTAATAATTAATCTTTGAATTTACTTAATTCTAGTAAATTTTCTCGCAATGTACTTGTCATATTAGTGATTACGTACATTTTGGAAGTGTGCGCGAAGCAAGCGTATTCGCTTAGATGCTTAATCTATTAACGGGAGGTGAACTCAGTGACGATGTAGGTTCTAAACGAATTGTGTTATTGATTGTTTGATGTTGTATATAAAATAATTTATTATTAACTATTTTATCATTTCATTGGTAATTTTGTGGTGATCGATGCCATTTGTTATTGGCCTTGTTGCAACAAGATTGAAACAACCCTGATAGTTATGATCGAAAGAGATACATGTGGCCACCCAACAGAACCTTGCTTGCAGTAAGTATATCCTTGTTTTTCAACTAATTGGTGGATATTATTATTATGTGTATCCCCAAGTTTGACATTATTGCATCTTTTAGCAATGCATTTCTAAAGAGAAAATCTTGAAATGGTGGCAAAAACGAATGAAGGAGAAAATGCTTTCTCCAGCAGAAGTTCTTGTGCGTGTGAAAGAATTCTGATCCGCGGGAGGC
>NC_033794.1:91613284-91614451 GCF_001876935.1 Asparagus officinalis | reverse complement strand
TCGCGGCTGACCAAGTCGGTTGACCGAAGAAATAATCGGTCGACCGAAAATACCGTCGGTCGACCGACCAAAAAATTCGGTCGACTGCTGACAGCTAAAGAAATTTGGAAAACCAAGCAGAGCCTCTTCGGTCGACCGGAACGGTCGACCGATTTGAAGATTGAAAATTCGGTCGACCGTATCGGTCGACCGACGACAATCTGGAAAGATACTAAGGGATGGCCATAGGATCGGTCGACCGGGCCGGTCGACCGATTTCTGATATTTTCCAGAAAACAGGTTTTTGACCAACTTAAAATATTTGCAATATATTCATTTGACCTCTGAAAATTCTGAAACTTTGTAAAATGTTTTTAATACTAAAAAGAAACTGTTTGGAAAAAGAATTTTGCAGATAGGTACTCATACTTGTGAAAAATAGTGTTTTGTGAAAAAACGCTTAAAAGACACAAGTCTAAAAACGTGTGTGTGATTCCCAATAGCTTCAAGTAAACTCAGTAACTCTTTGCCTACATTCTAGCACTAGAGAGAAAAATAAAAGAAAGCTAATATCCTCATATAAAGAGCAATATACTTGAGCTTTGATATAGCTTGAATCGGATGAAGCTTTTGATTGAATTTGTCGTTCTTGAAATAACGTTGCTTCATCTCTTGGCCTCCTCCTCCTTTGGATATCTTCGTTGTAGCGTATATTCCATCCATCCTCCGTTAATGGCACTAACGAGCTTGACAAATGATTTTACTACATTTACACTCAATAAGCCATTAGTACCGATAATGGTGGTTGTAAGAACATCATCAAAACATGAGGGCTAACAAGATAGATATTTGGTTGAGAATGAAGGCGAGCTTCTTGCGGTTCTAATTGGCAGGGTCAATTGGCCAGCTAAAATCCTTAGGCTTAATAAACAGGATTTGGATCCTCTCCACTACAAAAAAAATAGTAGAGGGACCTCTACATAATCACAGCCATTGATTATCTAGTTGATTGTTATGATTTTTTCTTTTAGTGCAAATTAGGAATGAGTGCAATACACGGGGGTATGGTAAATGTTAGATTTAGATTGTATCATAACCGCCTACTAAATAATCAACGCTTGAGATTAAAAGTAGTGGTCTCTCCACTACTTTTTTGTAGTGGAGAGGATCCAAATCCTAATAAACAAG
>NC_033794.1:91612403-91613274 GCF_001876935.1 Asparagus officinalis | reverse complement strand
TCTTCTTTGGGGTCTCACACTTTGTTTGTAGGACCTCAGGTTTCCATTTTGGAAAATTTATCCATTTTGGAAAATTTTATTATGTTTATTTCTCCACTGTTCATGCTATTATGTACCTATCGACATAATTTGAATTTAAATCACTTATAAGTCAAAGAAATGAGAAATCTCATAACTCTTTCATATACATGTTGGATTTGTCCATGTACACACACTCACGCAAAAACTAAAAGCGAAAAAAAAGAAATAAAAAACAATCTGTCATTGGTTATTATCTTCTACTGTTCATGCTATTGTATATCTATCAACAATATTTAACTTAAGTTACTTTTAAGTCAATGAAATCTTAGAACTCTTTCACATACATGTTGGATTTTCCCTTGTACATTTAAAAAAAATCCAATTGTCATATCTACAATCAAACAAAATCACCTAAAATCTCAGATTTATGCACCCACCAGAAAAATCTGACAAAGTCCAGACAAAACAATTATGCAGACTGGATAGCCTCGAGCTATAGAAGAAGTCATCAAAAAATTACTTACAAAGTTTGATTAACAGTATCCTAATGAGGTTAACTGATTAACTCAGAGAAGGTACAAGGCAAGCACTTTGATGATTGCTAGCCTGCATCTCTATTCTTTTATCCATTTGAGTTCAAGGCGATGGTTCAGGGCGGCGAACGGCAGGAGACAAAGGAAAGGGGGAGGATAGGTCGCCGGAGAAGAGGGGACGGAGTCGGAGGCAAGGCGTTGGCTGGAGGTGGCGATCGACTTTGTCTAGGGTTATGTGAGAGAGAGAGAGAGAGAATCGGGATTTTGAGGAGACAGAGATTGATGAGATGAAGGGGAGTTCAAATCCATAGGATCTT
>NC_033794.1:91606708-91611958 GCF_001876935.1 Asparagus officinalis | reverse complement strand
TATATATATATGTGTGTGTGTGTGTGTGTGTGTGTGTGTGTGTGTGTGAAAAATGGGTATGAGTATGTTTCTTTGATAAAATGTGTGTGTGTGTGTATACTCATTTAGGCATTTTGGTTCAGTATATGGAAAAAATATATACATATCGGCTTTCTTAAAAAACTAAAAAAATCAATTTATCCTAAAATGTGATTTTATGTTACCGGTCACTTTTCCCATCTTAATTTTTTATAGGTTGGTTTTCCTATCTCAAATTTTTATAGGACTCTGAATTATTATTTTAATCTCTGATAAATACATCATATAATTAATCTAGCACTACCCATTATTTATGTTATTCTAATTTGTGTATTATTTAGATTTTAATTGTTTTCAATTTTTTTATTTTTCAAATTGTTGGTATATAATTCATATTCTGAATTATTATTTCGATCTCTGAAAATATATCAGGTAATTATTCTAGCACCATCCAATATTTACACTATTTCAATTTGTGCACTATTTTTAGCAATTTTAACTATTTTCAAATTTTTTCTTTTTTAGATTATTGGTTTTTAATTCATGTGTAATTTTATCTTCAACCCATGGTTCGTTAATTACTTGGAGAAAAATAATTTAGGCATTTCATCTACCTCCTTCCAATATAATTTTTATTTAAATTTGTGTTATATTTTTTTAGCTTTAATTGTTATCAAATAAAATTAAGTTTTTTGGATCTTGAGTTTTAATAACGAGAAATAACTCCTCGATATTTTATCTATGATCCAATACACTATTAATTGGAGAAAGATTATTCAGGTACTTATTCTACAACCCTTGAATAATTATTTTTAGTATAATATTTCTAATATTTTTTATATTACTGCAGAAGAACAAATCGGTGATTTTTAATCTTTAACCCATGATGATTTTATTGCAAGGAGTACATAATGCAGGTACTTAATATATTCAGAAATTGATTTTTTTTGAAAATATATTTTTGGTTTTTAAGAATATTAAAGTGATTAGTTATTTTATTTTAATTTGTATACTATTATTTTACCTCTTTAAAATGTTTTTTTAATTTTTTTCAAATTGTCGATTTTTTGCCAATGTAATTTTATCTTCAATACATGGCTCTTTAATTTTTTGAAGGAAAATAATTCAGGTATTTCATCTTGTTGGTCCTTTTGTTTTGATAATGTTTTAACAAACAATTTACGACTAATATTGTTTGTTTAGTGTTTGTGTTTTCTTATTTATTCTAGACAAACAATGTGTTGGAGGTTGGATGGAATCTAGCTTTCACGATCATGTCCAATGGAGGTTAGCGGAATATCAGAGTGAAGCAATACATTTCAAGTCTAGATCTAAGATCAAGCTTCATCCAAGTTTACCAAGTCGAGCCATATTGAAGATCAAGATAGCTTGGGTAATTCAGTTTTAGGTTTATACTTGTGTGTAGAAACTTCAAGCTCAATCACATACACACATACATGTTTTTGTTTATATATATATATATATATAGTTATATATAGTTATATATATAGTTATATATATTTACATGTTTTAGTTTTATAGTTTTCATGTTTAAATATGAAACAAATGAACATAATTGGAAAATACATATTTGTTTCATGTTTATATGCTTATATATGATTTTATCAATATGAAGTTTATTTAGTTTAATGAAATCATGTTTATTGTTTTGAATGTTTACAAAACATGCATTTTTGTGAAAATACTGAGTTATTGATTTATGGATTTAATAATCATTATATACATCTTTTATTAAGTCTATATAATCATTTTATAAAGTTTGAAAACATGGTTTAGTCAAAATGTCAAATTTCAAGTATGTTCGTTTTTATGTTTTGGACTAGTTTTGAAAAATGATAAGATTTTACTTTTGGGAAGTGCAATTCCAAAAATTCTTTTTGTAACATGTTTATAATCATTTCCCAAAGTTTTATATTTTTCTGAATTTATTTGTTATTTTTAATGGTACTTCAAAAATAAAAATTTACTATTTTAATTAGGCTGATAACTTGTTATCAGTCGACTGATGGAGTTTATCAGTCGACTAATGAACTCGCCTAGAATTGTTAAAAGTTTCTGTTTTTACGACTGATGAACTATCAATCGACTGATGAGTTTATCAGTCGACTGATGAGAGCTTCAGTCGACTGATGAGCTGAGATTGACATATAACGGTCATCTCATCGGTCGACTGACTGACCCCGTCAATCGACTGATAACCTCCAACGACTAGTTTTTCCACCTTTGTACTGTTTTGATTTTTTGGTCTTTTTGCTGGGTTTTCTTGATATTTAGGGTTCCCTATATATACCCCCTCATACCTAGCTATGTTTTATAATCCAATAAAAGTTTAAATCAAGTTTACAAGTATTTTAAAGTTTGTTTTAAGGGTGTTTATCAAGTGTTTATGTGAAGAGAGTTTCACAAGAGGAGGAGATCAATCTTCATTTGGTTTTTGAGCTTCATTTCTCATCTCCATCACCCTTGATACTTAGAGAAGTTTTTCTTAAGTTATCTTCTAGCATACTTACATTTTGATTCACATATATATATATATATATTGTGCTAGTTTGATTTAAGTTTAGTTTTATTTTTTATTTATCATATTCACACACAACCATTGAGCTAAATTATTTTCACACATTATGTAATTTGGGTTGTGTGTATGATTGAGTGAGCTTACATTGAGTTCTCATCTTGTATTAGAGAACAAACCATTTGTATTGAGCTTTTATTGTGAGGATCACTTTGTATTATAGAAGTACACCGAGAGAAGTGTGTGGTGAGGACGGGTCGATACCAAGAGGAGTGACGTCGGTAGTAAATCCTAGGGAGAGGTAGTAAAGTCGAGCACTTAAGGGAGACGACACGTGAGGACCAATACTTGAGGTGGGAGTTTGTGTAGTTACATTGTGAGTTGTGAGTAGATTGTAAAGTTTTTGGTGAGCTAGAAAACTGAAATTTTGTGGAGTTGTAAACATTTTCGGTTAGCGTTGAAAACCAGTGTGATAGTGGAGATCTCCTCGAGGTGAGGAGCGGAGACGTAGGTCAAGTGGTTAAACCGAACTCCGTGATCAATTTCTCGTGTTTGCGTTTGTCTTAGTGTATCATTTGTGCTCATTGCTTAATACTATTTTATATCGCCATTATCTCATGTTTATGTTGCCCTTTGTTTATATTGTATATTCTTGCTCATAATTAGTTGTATATCATACTTGCAAAGAAAAATTTATTAATTAGTTTTTAATTGGCATAAAATTAGATTAGATTAGCACATTATCCTATTCACCCCTGTAGGCGTCAAAAATTACCTATAGGTCCCGGAATACAGCTCGAGACAGAAAGAAGGTGATGAACGCCATTATCTAAATCTAAGAGGATTATCCAACACTGATGAACACATGAAGCGAAACGGTGAACCGAATAGCCTGCGCACTCACCGGCCACCATCAAGTGGCCCGCACGCTCATCAGCCACCAAATCAGCGAGCCAAGTGGCCCACGTGCTCACCGGCCACCACCAAGTGGCCCGTACGCTCATCAGCCACCAAATCAGCTAGTCAAGTGGCCCGCGTGCTCACCGACCACCACCAAGTGGCGCGCACGCTCATCGGCCACCAAAACAACGTACAGATCAACGAAACGATAAAATACGCGTAATGACAGAACAAGTCAAACCCGAGAAAACCAAGAAAGCCTCTGGCGGTCGAATCGCGTCAAAACGATCCGGTCGGGCCAATGGCTCGGCCCAAGGCTGAGCCACCATTTGGTGGCCAGGCCAGGCCGAGCCACCGGGTGACGCTTCGGCCAGATTTGATCATGTTTCGGTTTTGACGGTTTTTCTTAGGATTTGTTTGTTCTCGAGCAATCTAACTGATCTGATACTGTGGTTATTCAGTTCTCAACTGAAGATAAGGAGGAATCCCCCGTTCTTATCCAAATACCCGCTCCTGAAGCTTATAAATAGGAGCTCGTGTGCTCATTTCTTAAGCGTGGGACATCAAGAGGGTGAAACGCTGCTGAATTGGAGAGTGGAGCCACGAATTTATAGTAAGGGTTAGCAGATCTTGGCGATCTCCTGTGCATAAAGAGTGTAGTTCGAGAGATCCAAGACCTGTCCCATATTCCTCCGGATTTAAGCTTAGTCTTAAATCTCGAGAAGAGCCGTGATCTCGCTTGGTCGAGATCATCGCTGCAGCAATTACTTCCTTCGTGAAGTAAGAGCTTTGATCATCAATCTGTTAACCGGAACTGATCCACAACGGTCCACGGATATTAACGTCCCCAGCACAGGCAAAGTTCCCACGCAAGCAGCGGGTGATAAACATTCGTTGTGCTGTTTAACAAGAGTCGTATCTTTTGTATTTTCATTGTATAAGGAGATCTTATAAAAAGATCAACTTTTTTATTTGAGTTTATTGTAAACGATTAAAATTGTAATAGATTCAATCACAATGAAAACAACGATTTTTGACCCAAACAAGCTGGCGACCACAGTGGGAGCCAACATCTTCGCTGTCGAAGCTGTCGTGCCGCAACCAAGGATCCAAATCCTGGTTGAAGAAGTTGTCGAGTACGAATTCGACCAACTGAAGTTCGAGGAGTATCTGTCGTCCTCCTCCTCCAGATCCTCTACCCCTCGCAAGCGCAGGAAGATCAAGACCCACATTGCCGTTGAAATCTCACCTTGCAAAGCCCCTCTGGCCTCCAACGAGCTCGGATCTACAGATCTGGACCCTTCCTCCGTCAAGGAGTCAATCGCAGAAGGCACGCCAACCTTATCAAATAGGGCACGCTAAAGACAGCGCCAACGACTTGTGCGCCGACTTGCTAAGGCTTTGGAGCCTGTTGACGGGATTGGCTATAAAGCAGATCTGAAACGCAGAAGGCACCGAGTGCCCCAATAGCAAATAAATGGCCTCTCCTCCAAACCAACAGTGAATGAGTGGATCCAAGTCAAACAGACCCGCTCAACCCTCGAGGAGCATATTCAGAAGCGTCGTGTCTTGATTGCGCACGCACGGATTCTCGTACAAGAAGCGCAGAAGTTGAAGCAAAAAGAGATGATCAAGAGGCCACGGAAACGATGCCAAGTCTGGAAACCAAAGTCCGAAACGACGTCAACAAAAAGTCAAACAGCGCCCGGAACTGCCGAAATATGCGAACCACCAAATGGTGGCTCGGCCAAGACCGAGCCACCAAATAGTGGCTCCGCCCAAACCGAGCCACCAAA
>NC_033794.1:91599764-91606697 GCF_001876935.1 Asparagus officinalis | reverse complement strand
GAGCCACCAATTGGTGGTTTGTGTCGGTTCGCATCCAGTTCGGTTCGGTTCGCACTTGGTTCGGTTCGATTCGCACCCGGTTCACCTCCCGCAGTCCCGTTTAAGCCTCAAGCGGCCCCTGTTTCTGTCTCGATGAATCACACACCTCCGGCAGGGCTCCGCGGTAGTGTAGACTTGTCCCAATTTAAGATGAGGAAGACGGATTGCCTGGGTCCTTTACACGAGAATCGAGGCAAAGTTCTAATCAAAGAACGCTTGGGTCCAGTGACAGAACCCCGAGCAACCACTCGAGCTGGGGATCGCACACTCCCTCGTAACAATTTCAAGCCTTCTCATAAAGGGAAAACTCCGGTTTTGACCCGCCTAAGGGTGTGTATCCAAGACCAGGATGTTTGCGTCAAAAGTTGCTGTATTCATTGCGGTATTCATTACAACTTTAGTCGTTACAATGAAAACAAAAAGATTGTCTTTTTATAAGACTTTTACACAATGAAAATAAAAAGTTACAACTCTCGTCAAAACAAACGCAGAGATCGTTTATCGGTCTTCTGCTTGCGTGGGATCTTTGCTTGTGCCGGGGATGTTAATATCCGTGGACCACCTTAGATCTGGATCCGGTTGATGAAAAATTCGACAGAGCTTCGTCTTCACCGAGGGAGATCGACCAAGTGAAATCAGGGCTCTTCTCGAGATTAAGACCAAGCCTAATCTCAAGGGACGGACGGATGGGGTTCAGATCCTTCGAATAGCTCCTTCTTTATGCCGAAGTTCGCCAGGATCTGATTTGCCTTCGCTGAAATTCGTGCTCCTTGACTCCTCAATCCAGCAGCACCTTCACGTCTTGATAAATATTCGTCCCTGAAAATGGAGGCCTTGGGTTCATATTTATAGGCCTCGGATGCGGTTATTTAGATAAGAACAAGTGATTTGGCCTTATCTTCAGTTAATAACTGATTAACCATATTTGTGGATGATATCTAGGCAGTTATGAACCTCTGGAACAGAAGAAACCGATCGAAACAGCCTAAAAATGCGTTTTGGAGGTTACGGGCAGTTCTGGGCGCGAGACGGACTGATCCGACCCGCCGTCGTGCGGGTCGGACTGATCCGACCAGCCGCCGCGCGGGTCGGACTGATCCGACCCGTCGCTGCGCGGGTCAGTTTGAGACATTTTTGGTATTTTGGTGATAACTCTTTCATACGACCTCCGATTAGGCTGATTTAAGATGCGTTGGAAAGTTAACAAAGAGATCTACAACTTTTATGTTTTGAGATTTTTCAGATTCAAATCGCAGTATAGTCAAAACTTCACTTTTTTGTGCGGTCAGATCACTGTAGCGCGGTCCAACCCGCTGTTATTGTAGCAACACCATCCGAGCCGGCGTTCCTGTAATCAGCTTAAACCCGACTGCCGGCCACTGTAGCAGCCAACCCGGCCTGCGTTACTGTAGCAGCCACCCGAACCACGTTACTGTATGCAGCTAGTCTGACCCGCCGCACTGTAGCAGCCAATCCGACCCGTGTTACTGTAGCAAACTAATCCGACCCGCGGTACTGTTGCAGTCAACCCGACCCGCGCACTGTAGCATTAGCCCACCCGCAACACTGCAGCAGCCAATCTGACCTGCGTCACTGTAGCAGCTAACCCGGCCGTGTTACTGTAGTAAGCTAGTCCGACCCGCGCACTGTAGCAGCCAATCCGACCACGTACTGTAGCAGCTAGCCCGACCCGTGTTACTGTAGAGCTAATCCGACCCGCGGTACGTAGCACCAGCCCGGCCCGCGGCACTGTAGCATCCCCAGTCCGACCGCGGCACTGTAGCAGCTAATCCGACCCGCGGTTACTGTAACAGCCTTAACTCACTCATCCGGCCTCGGAATGAGGCGATTTAAGATGTATTGGAAATCTGACGAGGAGATCTACAGGTTCCCATAATTTAATCATATGTGGAATAAATGGGACACGAGGGGTGCTCCGCCTTTTGTAAACGACGCGGGGCTCCCGATCAATTTACCACTAATGTTGTTTGTCTAGTATTTGTATTTTCCTATGTATTGTAGACAAACAACGTTGTTGGAGAATGGGTGGAATCGAGCCTTAACGATCATATCAAATGGAGGTTGGCGGAATTGTGGAGTGAAGCAACGTCAATTCAAGTTAAAGATCCAATTACAAGCTTCTTCCGCAAAGTTTACCAAGTCATGCTCATTGAAGACCATTATCAAGCTTGGGTATATTTAGTATAGGTTTATATTATGTGTGTTTAATACTCTAAGCTCAATATCATATACACACACAATATTGGATTTTCTCACAAAATGAGCTATTTTGAAAAAACTTTGTGATATTATTTTATTGACCATGTTTACTTTATATTCATGTGTTATAATGTATATGAAGACATTTCATAAAGTTTCAATATGCGTTTAAACTCTTTTTGTCAAAAACATGTTCTTAACAAATTCATATTCATGCATGTTTTTACAAAATAATGAGTTTTCACATTTGAGAAATGAAAATTGAAAATTTATTTTTGTAACATGTTTTTTTTCATGTTTATAAACATTTTGTAAAGTTTCATCAAGTTTGGAATTGATTTGTTATGTTTAATGGAATTTACAAAATCATGTTTTTGTTTGTGCACATGTTCGTGCATGTTTTACAAAACAGATGAGTTTTCATAAATGGGAAGTGATATTCAAGAAATTGTTTCTTTGACATATTTATCTACATGTTTAGAAACTTTCCTCAAAATTTTACTATTTTTGGAGTTGATTTACTATGACCAATTGATTTTACAAAATCGTGTATATCAGCAGATTTTCAGAAACTGTATATCTATGTTCAAACATTTATTTATCTCAAATGAGAAATTATTTTTCATAAATTCTTTCTTTAAAGTATTATTCTACATATGTAGAACCTTACCTAAAAGTTTAATAATTTTTGGAGTTGATTTACTATTTTTAATTGATTTTACAAAACTAGATACATAAATTTCCAGAATGCTGAATTTAAGGGTATTTTGGTCTTTTCAGCCTATAACGGCTAGTAACGGCTAGTTTTTGATATTTTCGGTTTTTGGGAGTTTGTGGCTGGTTTAAGAGGCTATAAAAAGCCCTCAACTTTCATTGTTTCTTATGGATGTTTAAGAGAGTTTTAAAAAGAGTTTTACAAGTTTGTTGAAGGGTTTTTAAGTTTGTTTCAAGAGTTTGTTTGTGAAGAAAATTCCACAAGAGCTTGAGGAGATCATTTATTGAAGTTTGAGCTTCCAACTATTCTCCCTTCACCTCTTAATCTATTGAGAAGTTTTCTAAACTCTTATCTAGCTTTACATTTACTTAGTTATTTGATTATCTTTCTTTAAAGCTAGTTTTTATATTGAGTTTAGATTTAATTATATTATCTCATTGTTACACACACCCATATTGAGCTTATTGTATTTTTATATATAGTATATTTGGGTTGGTGAGAGTTGTAATAATTGAGTGTGAGCTTTCATTGTGTTCTCATCCATAGTAGAGAACAAACATTTATTATATTAAGCCTAATTGTGATGATACACTTTGTAATACACTTGTACACCGAGAGGAGTGTGTGGTGAGAGTCGGGGATCGTCCCAAGAGGAGTGGTGTCGGTTGACGAACCTAGAGAGAGGTTATAACCGAGCACTTGAGGGAGACACGGCTAGGTCCAACACTTGTGAGGGTGTAGAGTGTGATTGCATAGTGTTTGTTGTGTGAGAGTTTTCGGTAAGTTTGTAAACCGAGTGTGTAGAAGTTCCGGCTTCCAAACCGGATTGTGATAGTGGATTTCTCCTCGGGAGTGGGGAGAGGAGACGTAGGATGGAAGGTCCGAACTCCGTGATCATGTTGCTTGTTTGAGTTTGGCTTAGCACACTTATATTTGTTCATCTTTATAGCCTTTCTCTCATTATTTATTTTATCCACTATATCATTTGTTTATGTTACCCTTGTGTTTGCATATCCTTACATATATCATATAGTATACCTCTTTGCTAGGATATATTACCTTGTGTATATTGCATATTCTTGCACATAACTCTTTGTATATCTATCTTGTAAGGATATATTTGTTAATTAGTTTTAATTAGCATAAAATCGGATTAGATTAGCATAAGACCCTAATCACCCCCCTCTAGGGTCTAACAAGGCATTTTTAGAAGCCTACACAGGAGTCCGTTAAGATCCAGCGTTCCCAAAAATGTGGTTCCAAACGCGTGACTCTTGAGAACGTTTATAAGACGACAAATCCCCTGAAAGAAATGTATTCATCTGATGATGACAATGTTATACCCAGGGAGTCGTGCCAACACGCGATAGGTTGTTCTGGTCATCTGACCGATGAGTTGTACTATCGAGTTGGGAATAAGAACAGATCTCGAAAAGAGATACCCGGGAAACGGGAGTTCATTGTCCGTGCGTAAAACTTATCAGGGAAGTATTATCAACGTGTAGCTGCCCCAAGACCGCTCCACAGAGGGTCTCGGTATTCCAAAGGCTCTCCTCGAAAGCATAAAAAACCAAGCCAAGGCATTTCTGCAAGAAACGATCGGCTATCGAGATGACGAACTCTCAGAAGTTACCATCAATATGGTCGATAAGGGAAAGTCCCCGATGGTTTCAAGTGGTTCTAGCCCTAACTTTTCTCCAGGAAGAAGAGTTAATTCGGGAATAGCTCGACTGATGTCTTAACCCAGCTGGAAGCGGTCGGACCTGAATAGTCTGCAGTCACAGTTAATATGGCTGGTAGAAGAAAGTCAATTCAACCCTCTGGTTCTGATCCTCTCATATCGCATTGTCTAACCCGTTTACGATCGGGAACCATTAGACAAAGGGACTATCAGAGGATTAATCTAGGATTATCCTTGGATGATGAAGTGTCAGATTCTAACTCTGCAGTCGCTTCTGACAATACGGTCTCCAGCCCAGGTCAATCCCGTGAAGTATTCATGATCAACACTTAGCAAATCACCAAAATTCTTGAGGATGCTCTAACCAAGCAGAAAGAAGCATTTAAGATTGAAATGGAAATGGCTATACTACGGATAAGAGAAGAGCATGACCAACAAATTCGGGCTCTGTCCAATCAGTTCGGTGAATCCAGCCGTCGCAACCTTACTGACCAAGCAGGTAGCGATTCAGACGTGGATGAATATATTAATGTTGATGACCCTCCTGTTGACCAGAATGCTGGGGGTGGTCCCACCGAAAACGATAACATTGGGAGTGGCCCTATTGTACCTCTTAAGAATCGTCCAAAGCCCGATACGAGTGAGGATGAGAAAATAAAAGATCTCGAGAGCAAAATCAACGCTCTGATGTCTGCTCGAGAGGTGAAAAGGACCGGCATTCCATGTCCCTATCCAAGAGAGTGGGATTCAATAGCATACCCGGTGAAGTTTAACTTGATTAACTTTACGCCGTTTGACGAGAAGGGTTCGCCCACTCAACACCTGATCTACTTCAAGTCCCACTTGGGCATGGTCTCCGGCAATGAAGCCTTGATGGTTCGGTCATTCGTCGGCACCCTTCGTGGGCCTGCCTTCGATTGGTACCGCCGTCTCAAGCATGGAAGTATCAATAGCTGAGACAATATGGAGAGCTCATTCCTCGGCAACTTCTTTGATGATGACGCCGAGATATCTATCAGGACACTCTTTGAGAAGAAACAAGAAGACGAAGAAACGGTCGACGACTTCATCAAACGTTTTCGAAATAAAGCGATGAACTGCCGAGATCCGATCACAGAGGACTTCATCCTTCAAACCTGTCACAACAACCTCTCCTTGGACGTGTTGGAAGTTATAGGAGTAGCACCGTCTAACAACTGGAAAGAGTTGAAGGTGCGCGGAGAGCAGGCCGAATGCTTCCTCAGAAGGAAGAAAGCCGAAAGAAGCCAACCGACGGCTAACCCTCCGAAATTAAATTTCGCCTCCCGTGGTAAAAGGAAAGCACCTGCAGCAGCTGTTGACGCTAACCAGACATCATAACAGCAACCCCGAAGATAGCAGAATACTTCGGGTTCGAGACTCCAAAAAGAGTACTCCTTCAAGGACGAAGACGTTCCAGCCATCTTCGAATCCGTCCTTGAAAACAACAAGATCAAGCTACCACCTATCGCAAATCAGGAGGAAGGTGACAATACTACGGATCCAAAGTACTGTGCGTACCACAGGAGGGTCCTTCATCCCACCAAGGATTGCTTTGCTCTCAAGAATAGCATCCAAACCTTGGTTGAAGCCGGCGTCATAACGCTGAGATAAGCCAAATAGGAATGGTGACACTCCGAAGAGTATACGAGTATAAACTGCTTCTCATTACTCCAATAGGTATACGAGTCTAAACTGTTTCCCACTCTTGACGGGAAGTTCCTAGAGAATTTTTATACGTATTATTCTTAAGGATAACCCGGTCATGTAACTGAGTATAATGTCAGACCCAGTTCTGCAAATGAAGCTGGGGGTGGATGATTTGTGTAACGGGAAGTTCCCGGAAGAATCCTACATGTAATTTTCTTAGGGATAACCCGATCATTATGAATAAAGTGATAAATACTAAACTCCCACTGTGATTTCCGGACACTCTTTTGCTAGACGAGATTTGATTACTTCGTTGGATTAATCTTCCCTCACGAAACTCCCATTCAAACTCTCACTATGTTTGTGCACTCAACACTCCTATTGTTAGAGTCCACACATAGTACTCAGAATTTTAATCTCCCAATCATTAATAATTGTCAAACCCCTCCGTGTTAAGTATTTGTCACTTAACACTAGGAACCCTCTTTGAGTGATTTGTACGAATTAACACTCCCACTATAATTTGTACTCTCACTCTCATTGTTTACTTGGTCAAACCTTCCTATAGTTAGGACCACAGTCAAAATCCCCTCTCGATTCCTTCAATGAA
>NC_033794.1:91599672-91599754 GCF_001876935.1 Asparagus officinalis | reverse complement strand
CAAACCTTCCTATAGTTAGGACCACAGTCAAAATCCCCTCTCGATTCCTTCAATGAACGAGAGGTCCACAAATCGAGTGATC
>NC_033794.1:91589995-91599662 GCF_001876935.1 Asparagus officinalis | reverse complement strand
CTCTCGATTCCTTCAATGAACGAGAGGTCCACAAATCGAGTGATCAAACCTATAAAAGTTAGGGTTATCCCACACCCCCACTCTCACTTGGTCAAACCTTCTTATAGTTAGGACCAAAACTAAAATCCCCTCTCAATTCCTTCTATGAACGAGAGGTCCACTTTCAAACCAAGTGATCAAACATTCCTACAGTTAGGATCACCTCAAACTCCCGCTTGGCCAAACCTTCCTACAGTTAAGGTCAAAACCATAATTCACTCTCGATAAATGAGAAACTCACCTTTAGTTCGATAATCAAACCTTCCGACAGTTAGGATTATTCGAATCTTTTTGATTCTCGGAGTGGAGATCCTACTTTTAGTTTCACCTTTTCAGATTCTTGAAGTGGAGATCTCACTTTGAGTTTCCTTTTGCGTCTGAAGATAGAATATAAAATTCTTCCTCTCCCGCATCGGGTTCGTCTTTGCCCCAGGATAAGACACCACTTTTTTAAATTTCTAAAATCCGTGCCTCACACGCACGGGGAATTTTATCCAGAATCCTGAGTAGGTATAAGTCAACGCCTAACACACATTACCGGTTTAGTCTTTCATCGATTGAAAAAGACACCAGAATCCAGTCTGGGGCATTTTATACCGAAGCCTAAGTAGGGATAAGTCAGCGTTTAACCCGCGTTGCTGGGTGGTTCGTTCCTGTAAAAACGACCGAGTCTACGTATTCACTATCGTAGCAACAAAAATCCATGTCTTTTATGCATGGGGAATTTTATCCCGAATCCTGAGCAGGGATAAGTCAATGCCTAACACGCGTTGCCGGTTAGTTCTTAACCATAAAAAGAACAAAAGCCCACATATTTAACATTATGGCAGGTTGTTATTCATAACACCAAAATCCGTGCTTCACACGCATAGGGAATTTTATCCCGAATCCTGAGCAGGGATAAGTCAATGCCTAACATGCGTTGCCGGTTAGTTCTTAAATCCCGAATCCTGAGCAGGGATAAGTCAATGCCTAACATGCGTTGCCGGTTAGTTCTTAACCGTAAAAAAGAACAAAAGCCTACATATTCGACATTGTGGTAGGTTGTTATTAATAACGTCATAATCCGTGCCTTACACGCGCGGGGAATTTTATCCTAAATTCTAAGTAGGGATAAGTCAGCGCCTAACACGCGTTGCCGGGTAGTCTATTCCCGTAAGTAAGACGAAGTCTACGTATTCAATATCGTAGCACTAAGAGAGTTAACTCTCTTAGCATAACGTCACATACAGAATGGAATTAAACAATCCGCTTGCTAGCCCGATTCAAACAGTAATCGGTAAAGGTACATCAAATCCGTTAAAGACTGAGGATTTGCCAAAAATCCTAAGTCTACGCCTAACACGCGTCGCCGTTTAGTCTTTTCACGTGAGAAAGACGAAGTCTACGTATTCAATATCGTAGCACTAAGAGAGTTAACTCTTTTAGCACAACGTTACGTGTGAAACAGACTTAAACAATTCGCACGCTAGCCCGACTCAAACGGTAATCGATAAAGGCTCATCAAACCTGTTAATGGCTGAGGGTTTACCAAAAATCCTATATATGCGAAAGTCACTGACGCACCAGCCCTATTAGTTGGTCTCGTGACTTGGGCATCCAACAAATTCGGGATAAGATCCACACATGCAGATGAATCAATTTTAAATAGTTGGTCCTACAGCCCAATATTTAGGACCGCCACACTCTAATACCTTAAGAGCTTAAACTATGTAGACTCCAGCAAACGTATGAGTATAAACTGTGTTAACGCCAGACAACGCGTTACAGTAAAGGCCGACGCTGGTTGACACATCGACAATTTCGTCAAAATAAGGCAAAAGGATGATTCCAGGGAGTTCAATCGCATTCAGATATGAATTTCTGACAAAGATTATTAGTTTAAAGTCAACTCAACGATAAGAGCTAACTTCGGAAACTGACGCATCAACTTCAATCCAAGATTTTCGACAACGGTCAGACGATAAACACAGCACCGGAAGAACTTCATCTATTCGACAAAATACTAAATAGACTGAAGGCTGAAGAAGTCAAGAATTGAAGCAGTTCACAGGTTCCTCTACGGGATTGAGGAAAGGGCCTATCTTATCCAAAGCATTTCGGACTCCCCTATAAAAGAACGAGTCCGAAATTCTATGGAGGGGGTATCTGTAGGCGTCAAAAATTGCCTATAGGTCCCCAAATACAGCTCGAGACAGAAAGAAGGTGATGAATGCCATTATCTAAGTCTAAGAGGATTATCCAACACCGATGAACACATGAAGCGAAATGGCAAACCGAATAGCCTACGCACTCACCGGCCACCATCAAGTGGCCCGCATGTTCATCAGCCACCAAATTAGTGAGCCAAGTAGCCCACGTGCTCACCGGCCACCACCAAGTGACCCGTACACTCATCAGCCACCAAATCAGCGAGCCAAGTGGCCCGCGTGCTCACCGACAACCACCAAGTGGTCCGCACGCTCATCGGTCACCAAAACAACGTACAGATCAACGAAACGATAAAATACGCGTAATGACGGAACGAGTCAAACCTGAGAAAACCAAGAAAGCCTCTGGCGGTTGGACGGTCAGAACGATCCGGTCGGCCAGTGGCTCAGCCCAAGCCGAGCCACATTTGTGGCTCAGCCAAGGCCGAGCCGCCATTTGGTGGCCCGGCCAGGCCGAGTCACCGGGTGACGCTTCGGCCAGATTTGATCCTATTTTGGTTTTGATGGTTTTTCTTGGGATTTGTTTGTTCCTGAGCGTCCTAACTGATCTGATACTATGGTTATTCAGTTCTCAACTGAAGATAAGGAGGAATCCCCCGTTCTTATCCAAATACCCGCTCCCGAAGCTTATAAATAGGAGCTCGGGTGCTCATTTCTCAAGCGCGGGACATCAAGAGGGTGAAACGCTGCCGAATTGGAGAGTGGAGCCATGAATTTACAGCAAGGATTAGCAAATCTTGGCGATCTCCTGTGCATAAAGAGTGGAGTTCGAGAGATCTGAGACCCGTCCCCTATTCCTCCGGATTTAAGCTTAGTCTTAAATCTCGAGAAGAGCCATGATCTCGCTTGGTCGAGATCATCGCTGCAGCAATTACTTCCTTCGTAAAGTTAGAGCTTTGATCATCAATCTATCAACCGGATCTGATCCGCGATGGTCCACGGATATTAACGTTCCCGGCACAGGCAAAGTTCCCACGCAAGCAGCGGGTGATAAACATTCGTTGTGTTGTTTGACAAGAGTCGTATCTTTTGTATTTTCATTGTATAAGGAGATCTTATAAAAAGATCAACTTTTTTATTTGAGTTTATTGTAAATGATTAAAGTTGTAATAGATTTAATCACAATGAAAACAATGATTTTTGACCCAAACAACCCCTACTCCAGGGTACTAACACATCTATCCCTGTCTGATATGATTTTTATTATAATTTGTGCAGTATTTTTTTAGTTTTAATTATTATAAAAAATATTAATTTTTTAAAACTAAGTTTTAATTCCAATCTACATATTACAATTTGAAATTTATTTCATTTTATATAATTAGAAATATTTATTTTATTAATTTCCAAATTTAATTTGGATTATATTACATTTTTAGATAGTTGTGAAAAGATATTTTTTATTATTTATAATGTTTTTGTAATTAAAATAATATTAAAAATTTCATAATAAATATATATTTAGTTATTTAAAATATTATATTAATTAATATATATTTTTAAAATATATTTTTAGATTTTGAAATTATTATAGTGATTACAAATTACAAATAAAAAAATAATTTTATTTTTTAAAAATATTACGGCAATTATAATAAAATTTGAACATATATTTAGGTATTTTTAAACTTTTAGAATATCTTTCGCGATATTTATAATAACTACTTTAAATTAATCTAGATATATAAAAATTAATTTATAATTAGATACTCATAGATAAAAAATTAATTTATAATCAATTAGAACATCTTTAGCAATATCTTGAGCAACTAATTCAGATCACAAATAAAACCAAATCCCCACATTTAGGTGTTTCTTTTCAAATTAGATATTCAAGCATAATTAATTTATAATCAATTAGAATATCCTTGGTGCTAGTCCAAATTAGATTAAAAATAAACTAAAAATTATTTTTTAAAAATATTTTTTGATTTTTAAATATATTACTATTTGGTGGAAAAATTTGTAGTAAAACTAAAAGAAATATATTTGATTTGTATTCTCTCAATCTCAATTACAATTTGGATTTTCGATTACAAAAGAAAGGGAGAATTGATCTAAATTCTCCCATTTGTTTAATTCTGAGTTCTTCACGGTGGCGATGGAGTGCCTCCATCGAAAGCTCGCGTCGAGTTTGCTCTCCGTTGACGATCCGCACGTCTTGTCTTGCTGGAACAACTAACTTGCGTGACAAGTTTGATCAAGAACTCTTAACCGAGTTTTATAACTCGGGGCGAGTGTTAAACTCTGTGAAAAGAGTTGTTTAAACCGAATAATCAGTTAATAGGCCTAGTAAAATTTGCCACGGATGAAGAATGCCTCAAGATCTTCTTGTTTCCAAGAATCTCCCTTCAGTTGATCTTGTGGATGATCCGATCTCTCTCAATCCAAGCACCCCCCCCTTTTTTTTACTCGGTTGAGTAAGGCGGTTATTTATAGAGGGATAAGGGGTGTAACCAACCCCTAAATCCACTCCTAAGTGGGCGAAAATCCCTCAAAACATGGGATAAATACTTTTGAGGCCGTTCAGCTTTTGTTTGAACAAGTCAAACGTCTAAATTGGCGTTATAGGCCTTAACTCTGCGTCTTAGACTTGAGACGCAGAGTTGGGTGCTTGCTGATAATTAAAAAACGCAGGGGCCGTTTGCGTTCTAGGTCTTAACTCTACGTCTTAGACTTGAGATGCAGAGTTGGGTATCTGCTAAAGATTGGAAACGCATGGGCCGGAAACGCATAGGTCATTTGCATTTTGTTTGATTGAATGTTGAAAACGCACGGGTTGCCTGCGTTTCAAAAACTGACACGCAAAGGTGAACTCTGTGCTTGGAAGGGGCTAGTGATTCGTAACCTCTTTTGTAAAGCATTGCAAAGACCATTGTTCAGTGATCTTCGCTTTAGCTGTTTTAAGGTGTGAAGGTCGTCAGATTGTAACTCTCACAGTTGATAGTAAAGACCACTGAATAGAGTTTTTGTCAGTTGTCGAAAGGGTCGTTGAATTGTAACTCCTCTCGATCTATGTAAAAAATCCTCTATTTACAGCTGTCATTCATTGACATGAAAGTCGTCTGATTGTAACTTTCATCGTTGAGATGTTGATGTAGAAGCTGACAGACTATAACTTCCATCATCAAAGCTTGATGGCAATCATCTATCTATTGTGATTTTTTAGACAGCCTACAGAACCCCCTCCAGAGTTTTCAAAAGTTCGCGGTTGACTGAGACAAATTTTCGGAATACTTTAGATCTCAAAATTTTGTTGATTGATCGTTCACTCTGCCTGATTCGAAGACATCGTGGACCTGGTTATAGAAACATAGTGATTCAGCTTCCTTAAACCAAACAAGGTAACTTTTGCGTCTTAATGATAATGAACTTAGTCAAACAAGCTAAAGCCCATTGTTATTGAACCAAACAAGGACGAAGATGATAACAAACTCGTCTGGATCCTTAAGATACTCCACTTAGCTTGTGAAGAGGTGTATTCTTCGGATTTTGTATGGGTCCTTGAGATACTCCACTCAATCTGTGATGAGGTATATTCTTCGGATTTTGTTTGGATCCTTCAGATACTCCACTCAATCTGTGATGAGGTGTATTCTTCGGATTTTGTCTGGATCCTTCAGATACTCCATCAATCTGTGATGAGGTGTATTCTATGTCCAGAAAATTCTTGTAGGCATTGATAAACACTCGACGTGAGGCTACGGGCTTTAAGTAATAAAAAGTCCGATGATAGTGACACTATCATGGAAACGCTGACTGTAAACTTGTTAACGAGGTCTTCTTTAGTGAGGTTGAATACCTTTTGACTTTGTTCATCTTAGTAGGAATGTTAAACCCTTCAGAAGAATGAGTTGCTTGATAGATCGAACTCAATGATTTCAATCATTACTGACTGTAATTTATCTGTACTCATCCGAAAGGCTGCAAAGTTGTTTATCATCAACAAGTTTCTTCTCGGCTTTGGTCACCTTGATGACTATCATTAGTCTCTTTTTATTTATGTGAAGCTATGTCGTAGCCCTAGTCGTCGAGAGGTTCATTCTGTGGTGTTAAAACGCACAGGTGGACTTATGTGCTAGAGAATTGAAACGTAGATGTGAACTCTGCGTTCAGAAGTTCAACCAACACTGATGCAGAGATTAGGTTTGGCGGGATTCTAGCCTAGAATCTTGTCTCGATTTGACAGCTCACAGCTGTTTATAAATAGACCACTGGGGTCAAATCAAGAGTCATTCGACTCTTTCCTCTGTTCTTCTCTGAAAGGTTTAACGAAAATTCTTCGTTTTAAACTCCGGCGAATCATGTTCATCTTCTCCGATCGTCATTCTTAATAGCACCTAAGAAGAAGACTGCTTCTCGTCCCAGATCTGCCGCCGCTACTACTCCGAGTTCACTGCCGACTCCAGTCGTTGGTGATGCTGTAGCTCAGGCCGGTGCACCGCCGCTGTCAGTCCCTCTTGTCGGTGGTGAGTGCCAACTTTCGTGGCGGTAAAACTTGCTTCAACAAGTTCTGATCAATGAGGAAACTCGTTTTGATATTATAACGCAGAGTTGAGCATCTGTGTTTGGAATTGGAAATGCTGGATCCGACTTCTGCGTTAAAAAGAATATTTAACGCAGGGTCTGAACCGTACGTTTGAATGTTTAATGCAGAATTTGAACTCTGTGTTTCATTATTCTAACACAGAGTTTGAACTGTGCGTTTGATTATTCTAACGCAGAGTTTGAACAGTGCATTTGAATGTTTAATGCAGGATTTGAACTCTGCGTTTCATTATTCTAACGCAGAGTTTGGACTCCGTGTTAAGGTATTTGATGTAGAGTCTGAACTCTGCGCATGATCTCTTTCTCAAGGAATTCAACCTTTGTATTTAAATTAGGTCTTTTTCGTTTTGTCTTCATGCTAGCTGATTAAATACCCTTTTCTTTTGCAGTACCTTACACCCACGAACCTCTCACTTTTTGTTATCACTTTGGGCGTGAGGGCGGCGTGGATTTGAACATGCAATTTAATATGCGTTAGGAGCTTCCAGATTTTTAAGATGCTGATAAAGAACGTGTCACTCTAATCACCCAAGCCAGCCCGACTGTACTCAGGATCCTAGTTACAGATGCCTAGTTTGAGACTGAATCTCGTAAGAAATTCACCAAGCTAGCATTTCTGTTTGGGGACCATGTTGTCATCCAGAAAGAAATCGTACATGGTGGACACTACAAGTGGTTGAGGCAAATAGGGGATCGCTGCTTCTTTCTTCCTGAGATGCATAAAATGTTCCCTATCTCCTATTATCAATGTGCCTTTATCCCCCAACATATGAATTGGGACCTCGTTAGAGAGCAGGATGGGGTAGCAGTTAGGGCTTTAACTTATACAGGTGTACACACCGTAGGTTACAACCGACAGGTGTCAGCCTTAGAGCCATGCTTATTCTCGAGGGGATATCCTGTAGGAGAAACAGCAAGTCCAGCCAACACCTTCATGCAGAGATTTTTGGCTGTGAAAGGGGATTTCTCTTCTTTAGTATTTAGAACTCCCAGATGGGTACATTCCACCAGAGCAAGGTGGTGGGCAAGGATGACAGAATTTGTACTAACAGAGTTAGAGGGGTTGTTAGCTCGATCTGGACTCGGTTGCCCTGTAATGGCTATCGGATGTGGTATTGATTACAACCATTATAATTTTTATGCTATTCTGGAGAGATATAACCTAGAGACGTGTACATTCTTTACTCCGGTAGGGGAATTAGGGTTTGCCCTCCATGAATGTATGATGTTTCCGGTCTTCCCATTGGAGATTTACCCTATGAAGAGTTCATCCCAGGGTCGAGTGAGCTTAGGATCTTGAAGGAGACAAGCCCTTTGGTATATGGCACCCTATGGGAAGTGATGTGTCATTTTCAAATCTACACTCAACTGACAAGGACACGAGGACGTGGCATAAAGCAGCTGTCCTGGGCTGAATATCTCTTCCAAAATCTATCATAAAGTTGCTGCTGTGTCTTGTCGGAGTGTGAGCACCCCTGAGACTATCCAAGCTTTGATCAATGATGCAACTGTTCATTACATCAACGAGGTATTAGAAGATGACTTCCCTGCTCAAACTGAGTTTGAAAGCTTCCACCATCAAGCTGCCACTCCTATTTTTGACATGGCCTTGCTGGCAGGTTTCCTCATGCTGTGGCTGAAACGGTGTGTTATCCCTATCAGGCCGATAGACGCTGTTGTAGTAGAAGTAGTCTACCCAGCTGTTCTCTTAGCCCATGGGAGGCCCGTGAATTCACTTTCGGCTATGACATGCTGTTTGCAGCATGGTTTAAGGGAGCTGTGCCTTAAATTCATTCAAGTGAAAGAGACAGGATCTGGAGAGAAGAAAAGTTTGATAACTCCTAATCCTCGAGTACCCTTACAGTATACTTATCTGATGACATCGTACGTATCTCATTGTCCTCATTTAATGAGTGCACCATCTTCTTCGGACGACAGATTCGTGCAGAGATTGGAAGAAGCTACCTGGGAGGGCACGTATGTAGTAAGGGTTCGTCAAATCTTGTCGAGAGACCTTAACTATCAGATATTCCGTTGCTTCCCAGACTTTGAAGGCGGGGGTTATGGTAGGTATTTAAAGACACAGCTGGCCTGAGAGGTTTCACCCGATTAGACGGAGGAGTCTTCCACTGGTTACTTAACATTAGACCAGGTTATCTTCTTCTTAGGCAGAGTGAAAAATGCATAATTAAGCCGTACCAACCGTACAGGTTCACTCGACAGTTTGGATACGATCAATTATATATTGGGAATCCCCGGCATCAGCTTGCAGTTATTGGTAATTTATATGAAAGAGCTCGGGTCTGGTATTATTCTATAGCAGGCTGCACTGGAGCTATATTCCGATTACCTCACAAGACGCCCAATTCTTTCCTTTCTATAGCTTTCTGCAATTGGTACCATACAGCCTCTAAGATGCCTGATTATAAGCTGAATTTGTCCGGCTTACGGGAAATTAGAAGAATGTATTCATCTAGAAGAGGATCCTGAGTGTCTCATCTGAAAGAAATCAGAGTTCTTATCTTATGAGGATGAAGTTGAAGAAGGCGAGGAAGACTTAGGACTAGAGAGTGCTCTAGCAGTAAGTCCTAAAGCTATCGAAACTCTAAGAACAAAGGCAACTGGAAAGAGGGCTCTTACCAAGGAGGAAGTGGTTCAGTATGAGAAACGTACTCGTAGGAAATTATTAGTGGATTCTCCTTCTCAGAAATTAATGGCGGATGCTTTCCAATCCGCTGAGAGAGAGAAAAAGCAGGAATCTGTTACTGCAAGTCATCCACTTTGCGTCGGACTTTGCTCCATGGGTCCTGTGTTATCAAGTGGATTTTCTTCCTATCATCCCTTAGACCAGGAAGAGGGTGAGGATGATT
>NC_033794.1:91554589-91589985 GCF_001876935.1 Asparagus officinalis | reverse complement strand
TTCTAATATCACTCCCTCAACCGCAGAGGTAGTGCCTGCAGCGTCTCAATTTGAAAGGATTAAGCTTCCTGCGAGCAAACCTACAGTGGTTGATCTTGAAAAGCTTGGCAGAAATCAGCCTTCTGCCACTTCAGAATTATTGCCAGCTATGGGGCTACCGTCCCTAGCCTTACAACATGCATTATGACTAAGGCGGACGCAATCATGAGTTCTCCTGGACCTTCTGCCACAGATGATGAAGAGTAAGTGGATTATGAGGCCTCTTCCCAAGGCGAAAGTATTGATGGGGAGGAAGATGATGGTGGTGATGGGAACGAGGAATGTGATTCTATAGACGATATCACCACTTTTGATGACGTCCCCAAGCCTACGTCCGATAAAACATCCACTCTTATGACTTTGTCTGTTACCAGTAATGCTAGTTTATTTTGAATTTCTCTGCATTTTCTTTCCGCGTTCTAACCGTTTTTTAATGCAGGTTCACCTAATCTCGAGACTGTAGCTGAAACTCCTTCTGCTGAGCAGCCACGTATACAAGCAGCGACTCCTCAGCAAGAACAACCCCAGTTGAGCTTAGCAACAACTCTGCCAACAACACTGATGAAGATTTCACTTGCACCAACAGGGGCTGTCAGCGTACCGGATCCATCTCAGGCGGGGACAATGATGGCTTTGACGTCAAGTCCTTCGCACCTGGATGTTTCTGTTGCTTCTGCAATTTCTACACCTAGGTTACCTTACAGTCCTCACTTTGATACATCTATCTCAGGGACCAGGGGACCATCTCCGCTAATCGTTTCAAACCCCATAGATACACCTGGCTTCCTCCATATTTATTTGGGGTACTTGAATAGTCTCGCAAAGAAAGTAATTGAAATTGTTATGGCTGGTCAGGGTACTTTTGGTTCCTTTCAGCCTCTTCTAGGCGTAGGCTTAAACGGAGTTAAGAGTGTGGGTGACGCTCAATGTTTCGAACGTTGCTCAGAAGCTCTTTCTCATTTGGAAATATAGCTACAGCACTTCGAAGCCCTGGGTCGTGTGGATATTCAGACGCAAATTGTGTCCACCTTTGCCGACCTTCAGGTTGAAGAAGTGGCACGCCGTGAGGTAGTGGAGCGGGATTTGGTCGAAAGAGAACATCAGGTTGCACATCTATGGGAGCAGAGTGCCCAGAGACACAAAGAATTGGAACTTTCGACTGCTTCTGTGGACTTCATTCGTACAAAGCTTGTTGAGGCTGAAGCTGAAGTACTACGACTGAAGGCTCAACTTTCTCGTGAAGAGACCATCATTAATACCCTTAGTGCTATGAATGCGGGCACTCTTCTGCATTATCATAGGGAGGCTCAGGCCCTGGAGTGAGCCAAGAAGGAAATAGTTCCTACCGTCGTGCCTACCGAGGATGAATTGCGGGAGAAAGCGGAGGCCATAGTGCGTGCTAACCATGAAGAGAAGTTATCTGAAGTCAAAGCTCAACTCACTTCTTTCGAATTAATGAGCGAATGAATCCTGACTTTGTAATCTTTTATTTTAATAGAAACAAATCTGTTTTGTATCATTTCCTTTTGATTTATGTTTATATAAAAGAAAATGATATGAGTTTTCCATTATTTCACATGTCTATTCTGACTTAAAACAATAAAATGACCCGAGGGACGTCAGAGGTATAATATTAACTTAGCATGAATTTTCACATGGAGCAAAATTTCCCTTATTACCCTTAGGGGTAATTCTGGAAAAAGTTTACCATGTTGGAGATTTTATAATGCAAACTTGCTATTCTTATTGAAAAAGAATTTAACAAGTTCATTGGAGGGTTTAACTGTTAGAGGTATATTGTTAACATAACAAAACTTTGTGGACTTATCGCTCTATTGAAAAGAATCGATAAGTTAATTTTGTCAGAGGTGAGATATTAACATGACAGAAAAAATATTACGATCAGGGCAATTTTGAAGACCTATCGCTCTATTAAGAAGAGTCGATAAGTGGATTTGTCAGAGGTGAGATATTAACGTGACAGAAAAAATATTACGATCGGGGCAATTTTGAGGACCTATCGCTCTATTGGGGAGAGTCGATAAGTGGATTTGTCATACCTGTGGATTTTGTCAGGGGTGTGATATTAACGTGATAGGAAAAATGTTGAACAAGATCTCGGGGGACTTAGCGTCTCGCTGGGGAGAATTGCCAAGTGGTTTATCATTAGAGCGATGACTTGTGATACTTGTGATTTGAACAAGATTTTGATAATTTTATCACTCTGTTAAAGAGAGTTGATAAATTAGTTATTTACTACTCTCTTGGGGAGAGTTAGTAAATTGATCATGATTTGAGTGATTAAGGGGACTTATCGTTCTATTGATGAGAATCGATGATTTGACTTTGACAGAGGAATCATCGTCACATTGGGAGTGATGCAAGCTAAATTCATGCTCTGTAGGGATGATGGTTGTCATAATTGTGATGTTAACTTTAACAACAATAGAGGATTTTATTAGCTGAATTAGTTTGACTTCGACTGAGAAAATACAGAGGTTTGGCAATACTCTGTTAAGAGAATCCTTTTGCTTAGAATAGTTTGAACGCGAAGGTGAGCTCTGCATTAAGGTTCATAACGCATGATTAAGGTTCATGTGAAGAACTCTTATAACGCAGACCTGCACCTAGCGTTTAGGATTTTAAACGCAGAGGTGAACTCTGCGTTACGGTTGAAGTCTGAAAGACTTTGATCCATTAACGCTGAAGATAGCGTTTCTAAAAATGGTTGAGATTCTCTCCTAGAATCCCGTACCGATTTAACAGCTTGATGGTTGTTATAAGTAGGCTCGTGTGGTCACGTCAAGAGTCATTTGACTCTTTCTATTTTTGGCTTGGTTCCAAGAATGAGAACTCTCGTTTGATTTCGTCCAGATTTTCAACGAATTTCGTCTTCTCCGACCATCTGCATCTTTTTCGACCGATTGCATCAATGGACTCACAAAGAATGAGTTCCGGCTCCAAGAAGATTACCAGGGCAACTTCAGAAACATTGCCCGCTAAGGATGCCGGTGGTGTTGCTGCTCTTGCGAGCGCCTCGTCGTTACCGTCGCCGTCGTGTGGGCCTCATTGTTGTGGTAAGTGGTGGCCATAATAACTTGTTTTGACAAGTTTTCTGGAAAAACCCTCGATGGGTTCTTGTCAACAAGGAAGATGACTCGTTTTGTTATAATTGCAACGCATAGTTAGAACTTTGTGTTTATCATGAGGTGCAGTGTTGATTCTTGCATTTTGAAATTGAAAACGCTGGTCTTGACTTCTGTGTTTGATATTGAAAACGTAGGTCTTGACTTCTGTGTTTGAGATTAAAAACGTAAGTCTTGAACTCTGCATTTGAGATTAAAAATGCAAGTCTTGAACTCTGCGTTTGAGATTAAAAATGTAAGTCTTAAACTCTGCGTTTGAGATTAAAAACGCAAGTCTTGAACTCTACGTTTGAGATTAAAAACGCTGGTCTTGACCCTATATTATAATCTAGTTTCTCTCATTGGCAACTCCTTTTACTGATCCCTGTTTCTTGTTTCACAGTGCTTTTCTCTAATGTACCACTTTTGCCAGAGCAGCATTTCAGTTATACTGATGATCCAGACGTGGGAAAAGTTTTTGGTCTTCATAGAGTAATTCCAATGTGTACTTTCCCTAGCTTAGAACGGGCATAGTTAATTAGGTTTGCCGGATGCTCCACTCTTAGGGCTCTGATCACTAATTCGGACCTAGAAACACCCGTGGGTCATGATCAATTTGTCAAACCGGTGTTTTTGTTTGGGGATCATATCACTGCGGATGACAAAGTTGGACATGTAGAAGATTCTCATTTGTTGCGAAGAATCAACGATCGTCTCTTATTCCTCCCAAGCATGAAGAGAATGTATCTGCTTTCTTATTTCCTAAGCGTCGGTTGCCGTAGGGGCTTGGCCTTTGATCTTGTCAAAGAGAGGGAGAACATATCACTTGGATCTGGTCGATAATCTCATGTACAAATTGACGGGCAATTCAAAGGTCTGAGGCCTGGCAGATTTAAGAAAAAAGATCTTGCTCAGGAAGCGCCTCTTCCAGCAGACATCTTCATACACCAGTTTATTGCTACTCGGGGTGAATATTCTACGCAAGCCTTTCGTTCTCCTGGCTGGTTATTCTCTTGAGAAGATGGCTGGTGGACCCGGATGGTGGATTTTGTTCTTGAGAAACTTAAGGAGCCACTTGCTCAGTCCGGCCTTACAACACTGGTGCTGGCCAAAAGGCGTGGGATCATCCAGAACTATCCCACCTTCTTCGCTATGCTGGAGCGGTATAATCCGGACAGCTGCACTTTCTTCACACCTGTTGGAGAGTTGGGATTTGCTCTCCATGAAATGCATGTAGTATCAGGGCTATCCCTTGGGCAGATGCCCTATGAGGAATTCATTCCAACAACTGAGGAACTTTTTATTTTGAGGGCGGCTCATCCAGAGATATACTCCACTTTCTGGGAATTGATGTGCTATTTTCACATCTGTACTCAGGTTGTTGGGAAGCATGGAGGTGGCATCATGCACACTGCATGGGCAGATTATCTTTTCCAGAATTTGGGTCAAAAGGACTTGATAGTGACCCGTCTTACTGTAAGCTCTTCTAAGAGCATTAAAGCCCGCATCAAGGCTCCTAATGTTACTTATAAGAATAAGCATCTAGAAGATGGATTTGAAGCTGACAGTGAATTTGAGAGCTTTCACTATCAAGCTGCAACTCCCATCTCCGATGCGGCCCTCCTTGTCGGCTTCCTGATGATATGGCTGAAGCCATGTGTCGTGCCGTCGAAGCCGGTTGAGTCGATCTTGGCTGAAGTAGTATACCCAGTCATTCTCCTGGCTCACGGAAGACCTTTAAGTCTTCTCTCTGCAATGACAAGATGTTTGCAAAGGGGCTTACGAGATCTGATTTCTAAACTCCTCGATACCAAGTATATGAACGTTGCTAGGAGGAAAGTTTGGAAGACTCCCTAACCCCACGCACCAGTGTCTTATACTTATTTAGCGGCCTGGTTCATGTTACATTGTCCCTCATTAATGACGGAGACCATACAAGATAGCGAGACCTCTATTCCTTTTGTGTAGAGGCTTGAGTCAGCCATATGGATGACTGTGTATATAGTCTGGGCTAGACAACTCTTGTCTTTGGAGAACAATTATGATCTTTTTTGTTGCCCCCTTGTTTTGATGGGGCTAAAGAAGAAGGCACGAAGTTTGGAGATGTGGTCTTCGAAGGCTCCTTACTCTTAAATACAGGGACTTTTCAATGGCTTCTCACTATCAGGGTAGGTTACCTAGTTTTTCGACTGGGCGAGAGATGTATAATTGAACCATATGTTCGCATTTTGCTCAACAATTTGGGTATGACCAACTTTATGTTGGTAACCCTAATCCGTGACTAGCTCACATCGGGAACTTATATGAAGGGACTCGTGCTTGGTTTTTCTTTTTTGCCAGAGGAACTCATGCACAATTCACTCTGCCCAGCTCGCCGCCTAGCTGCTCAACCGTTGCAGACTTCCGCGATTGGTTTGATGAGGCTTCTCGAATCCCAGAATATGATGTATACACTTCATGTATAAATAAGATCCGGGAACTCTATAAATCGAGAAGTGGTTCTACCAGGACTCGACTACCAGGAGTAGAGGATTATCTATCTTGTGAACGAGAAATAGTCAGAATTGAAGAGATCCCAAAGGAGTTACCAGCTGCTGAGCCTTCTGAAGAAGAGGCCACTAAAGAAATTCTTAAGGGAGCACCCCCTCCTGAGCCCCGCTCCTTAAGATCATCAGGGAAGAAGGTCCTTACCACTGAGGAGGAAGGCGAATATGATAGGAGAATTCGCAAGCGGAAGCCCGTTGCAGCCAAGAACCTAAAAGGGCTAAGTTGATGGGGGACACTATGAAGTCTGTACCTGCCATGCTCTTAAATGACAGGGAGGACGAAGCGCTTCGATCAATTCCTTCCCTTCCTATGGGGGCCAAAGAGACGTTGCCCGTTGGGGGTTTAGAGTCCGCTTCTTCTCCTCTAATCCAGAATCATGGTACACATGAAGACTTTCCTTTCGAGGCTATTCCTCAATCTACTCGTAATGAGTATACGGGTCTGATCTATCCAACTGCTCTCCCCCCATGCTCGAGAGCTTTGAGAGAGTGCATCAGGCAGCTAGAGAAGAAAATATAGTTTATGATTAATATTGCTAGCTTAGGGCAAGTTCTCTTTGAGCACTTCAGACCCCTCCTGGCTCAAAGCTTAACGGACATCAGAAGTCATGGGAATGCGTTATGGACTACGAATTGTGAGGAAGGTATCATCAGTTTGGAAATGGAATTAGAGATGCTTTCGATCCTTCAGCGCGATGATTTGGGCGAAGAAGTGGACCAGGCTCTTTCTGCGGCCAGAGCTTCGAGAGCACAACGCCACGGAGCTCTTCAGAAGAGTTTGTCTGAGAAAGAATATCGTATTGCTAACCTACAAGAGGAGCACCTTTAGATACAAATAGACATGGGCAACCTCGCTATGGGTGTTTGGGATGCTGCAGCAGAACTCGCTCGCATGGGGGTCGAGCTATCTCAGAGGAATGCCCAGCTGGCTAAGAATATAGAAGTCATAAAAAGATTAGCTGCTCACTGTGATGGGCTTCTCAAAGACTATTACAATGAGATCATCGTTACCGATAAGATTCGACGAGAGATTATAGAAGTAGCACCTGATAAAGAGAAACTTAGGAGCAAGATAACCAAAGAAGTCAAAAAGACTCGTGAGGAGAACATATCGGCGTTAAAGTCCAAGCTCAAGTCCTTTAGGCTGATGAGTCCTGATTTTTAAATTTTGTATTGCTTTTGGCTGAGGAATAATTTTGTATCATTTTCATTTCAATTATCGTCACTTTATATTGAATTAACAACATTGAATAAAAATGATATTATTTTATTTTTCATCGTCTCTGTTGTTGAATTCCAATGTAGGACAATGAAAATATTATAAATGTCATAGGCATAATGTTAACTTAGCATGAACTCGAAATTCTCTTTATTACCGCTTAGAATAATTCTAGAAAATTTCAATTGTCAGAGGTGTAGTGTTAACATGACGACGTACAAAGGAAGAAAACTAAACATTTGTTCCCAAAATAAACTCTAAATGGGCAATCCCCAGCCAGACTTGGCAGAAGATTGGGAGAAAAGGGGGCTACATAACCTATGGGAAGTATCTCTTAAGAAACTTTCCGTTGATTGGTATCATGAGCATGTCGCCTTTTTGATCGATGAGGTGATAAGATCCGTTCGAATAGACTGATTCTACTACGAATGGTCCTTTCTATTTAGGATTGAACTTCCCTTTGGTTTTGTGTGTCATTACCATGGGTCGTTTGACAGCTAAGACCAAATCGCATTTCTTAAAAATCCGTTCTTTAACCTTTTTGTTGTAGGCTTTAGAAATCCGAGCTTGATATAATTCAATCTGTTGCTGAGCTTGGAGTCACTTATCGTCTAAGGCTTCAAGTTCCTGGAGGCACAGTCAATATTTCTCCTCTTCTGTTATTCCGACCGTGATGGCGACTCTCAGGGAAGGGATCTTGATTTCTAATGGCAGCACAGCTTCGTAACCGTATACCAATGAGAATGGCGTAGCTCTTATAGGGGTCCTTACCATCGTGCCGTAGGCCTATAGACATTTGCCAAGTCTTTCATCCCAATCACGTCGGCTCTTGGAAACAAATTTTTGAGAAGCTTCACAATGGTCTTGTTAAAGGCTTCTATGAGGCCATTTGCCGACGGATAATAGGTCGTAAATGCAACACTTTGGATTCTAAATTTATCACAAAATCTCTAAAATCCAAAGCTAACAAATTGTGTCCCATTATCGTGAACTACTCGTCTCGGGACTCCAAAGCGGTAGATGACGTGATGTTTGATGAATTTAACCACATTCGAAGTCTTGACTTCTTTCAACTAAATTGCCTCCGTCCATTTGGAGAAGTAATTGGTCATGCCTAAAATAAATTGATGTCCCTTGGAAGTCGGAGGGGAAATTAGTCCTACGACATCCATGCCCCACATCTCAAATGGCCAAGACGCAGATGTGGGATGTAAGTTCCCTGGGGCTTGATGGATGAAGTCACCATAAATTTGATACACGTGACAACGTTTAGCATAGTCAACTACGTCTGAAAACATTTTTGGCCAATAATAGCTAAATCGTTGGAGGCGATCTCCTAACTTAGCACCGGGTTGATGAGATCCGCACATTCCGTCGTGAACTTCCTTGAGAGCCTCCTTTGCTTCCTTGCGAGAAAGGCATCGAAGTAAAACTCCATCGTGTGATTTACGATACAGGATTTGGGAAACCATGTCGTAATAGAATCGGAGGGCCTTTCGTTTGATAGCAGTCGCTTCCTTAGAATTATCGGACAAAATATCGTACAAGACATAATCGATATACGGGAATTACCAATCCCTGGGTTCAAATTCCATTGAGGTTGTGCAGACTTCTCCTGTCATCGTTTTGTCTGAACGTTCTTCTAAAAGAAGCTTGGAACAATACAATTCACGTTCAGTGACAGGAATCGTTATTTCAGCCCCTGGTGGCAATGCTAATGAGATTGTCAACGAGGCTAAAGCATCTGCATAAGTATTCTGAGCTCGTGGAATATATCCAATGAAGAAACTTTCGAACTTCTTGGCTTGTTTTAGCACCACGAAGTAGTACGGGATCGGATCCTTATTGTGCACTTTGTATTCTTCTTGGACTTGATTTACGATCAGCTGAGAGTCACCGTAAGCCTCGAGATGTCGAATGTTAAGCTCTTCGGCAAATTGCATTCCTAATAGCAGAGCATTATACTTAGCTACATTGTTGGTGCAGGGCTTAGTCAGGGAAAATCCTCTCGGGATCATGTGATCGTGTGGGGAGATGAATACGACTCCTACTCCCGTGATAATTACTCCATGAGGATTTACTCTGGATGCACCATCAAAGAATAACTTCTATACTTGCATAATTTCTTGAGTTACACAAGCTTCGGCAACTTCGTCGGGCAATTCTTCATAAAGTTTAGATGTTCCTGGCACCGGATGATCGGCTAGGAAATCCGCCAGAGCTTGACATTTGATAGTCTTTTGTGGCATAAATTGCATGTCATATTATAACAGGAGGATTGCTCATTTTGCCAGCCGACAATTTAGAAAGGATGGTTTCGTCATAAGAACTCTCAAGGGATTTACCTTAGAGATGACACGGATCGTTTGTCCAACCAGGTAATATCGCATCTTTTGGACGACGAATACCAAAGCGAGACATTCTTTCTCAACCGGATTATATCGATGTTCGGCTCCCATTATAGTCCTACTTAAGTAGTAGATGGCTTGCTCTTGTCCTTGGTCATTATTTTGGGCTAAAGCTCCAAGAGAATGATCCATAGCTCTCACATATAACAGGAATGGTTTTCCCGATATCGGGGCCACAAGAACTGGCGGTTGAGTGAGATATCTATTAATCTCCTCGAATGCCTTCTGGTAGTCTCTATCCCAAAATGAAGGATACTCCCTTCTTCATAAGCTTGGAAAAGGTTGGCATCGTCCCAAGAGATTAGATATGAATCTCTGGATGTAAGCCAATCTGCCTTGCAAACCTCTAAGTTCTTTGAGACTTTTTGGAGGGGGCATGTCTTGGATAACATGAACTTTCTCTGGATCAAGAGAAATTCCCTTGGATGTAACTATGAATCCCAGGAATTTTTCGCTCGATACCCCAAGGAATGATTTTGTCGGGTTCATCTTCAGCTGATGTGCTGGCATGATATCGAACATTTTCTTCAGGTCTGTAAGATGATCACCTTTGTGTTGGCTTTTCACTACTATATCGTCAACGTAGCATTCAATCTTCCTACGCAGATGTTCATAAAAGATAGTGTTTATTGCACGTTGATAAGTTACACCTGTATTTTTCAAGCCAAAGAGCATCACTGTGTAGCAATACACCCCCAATGGTGTTCTGAAAGCAGTATGCTTTTTATCTTCAGGATACATCTTGATCTGATTATATCTAGAAAATCCATCCATGAAAGAAATCCTCTCATACCCACAGGTGTTGTCGATCATGACGTCTGTGATGGGGAGTGGAAATTCATCTTTTAGACAAGTTGTGTTAAGGTTACGAAAGTCAATACATATTCGGACTTTACTATTTTCTTGGGCACTGGAACAATGTTGGCTACCCAATCAGGGTGTTGTTCCTCTCTAACAAAGCCCGAATCAATAAGTTTTTTGACTTCTAACTCGATTGCTTCCATGACCTCGGGACAAAATCGGCGTTGCTGTTGTTTAACGGGTTTTGCATCCGGATCAATATTGAGACGATGCATGGCTATTTTTGGGTCAAGGCCAGACATATCTTCATAATTCCAAGCAAAGACATCTATATATTCTCTAATGAGAGATATAAGATCTCAGAGGGTGATAAGGTTTTACTTATGAAGATAGGTTTAGGGTCGGACTCATCTCCCATATTGACCTGGATTACTTTATCTTCAGTAGGCGACTCGCGTTGTTCGAAATACATATCCCACAAGATGTTAAGGTGTTTGATCCAAGGGTCGTTAGTTGACTCGATCAACTCTTCATCACCCCCTGCATCTTCATCTGGGTGACTAGTTGAAACCATGTTCACAGTCAAACTTTTAAAGAAGAGTCCAGTGCTGACATCGGATTCCCATGAAGATGTACCGGATGAATGATCCTAACACAGATAGTTACCAGTTTTATTTTCTAAAGGAGAAGGGGTCATGACATAACCCACGCCTCTTCCAGATTTCTGATAATAATCTGGAGGTTTTCCTTTGGGAGTGAGGGATATTCGAATCGGCGTTCGCCTTCCTTTCCCAAAGTTTAAACATTATCTTTCATTAAAATTATATCCCATTCGCTTCATCAGATATATGGAATTAGGTTCATGGTAATGGAATTGAGGAACCCCATTATCTTCTTCTGAACTTCCTCTTTTGAGTAATTCAGGTTTAACTTTACCGAAATAGATCGGCTTCTGCTATTTCCTTTTAGACGGGAGTTTAAAGAAAGCCTTATGGGCATCTTTTACTTCTTTATCTGAAACAAAGGATGACTTAATCGGCAATGTTAGTGATGCCTCGGCGCATAATGTGTGCCATGAGCCGATACCTACATCAGTATCATTCTGTATTTGTTCATTTTTAGATGACTCATCAGACAAGTACACCAAAATAAAGTCTTCATTAATGCACCACTCACCCTCACTCGGTACATTATTATTGTTCTTGACCTGACCATTACATTAAAGTTCAACTCCCATGGACAATCTTCTTCAAGATCTGGCTCGATGTCAGCTTCGTTTCCACTGTAAACATCTTCTTTCTCCTGTGATTTCGAGTAGAAGATAGAATCTGTGTGGAAGTTTTTCACCCCTCTGAAAGGGTAGTTTTTTCGCAATCAGGGTTCGGACTTCCCCCTCATCATTAGCATACTTCATAACCTGATGTAGGGTAGATGAGACAATGCAGTTTGCATGAATCCATGGCCGCCCTAACAATAAATTATAGGACGTGTCCGCAACTATAATATAACAAGTCACCTCGGACTTGAGATCTCCGATTTGACACCTAAGCTTGATCTTCCCTAGGGGTCGAGTACTGTTGGTGTTGAAACCGAAGATAGTAGTCTGGGGGGTGTTCAATCGATGCATGAGAATCCCTAAGACCTGCATTACCCTATAAGGCATGATGCTAAGTGCTGAGCCCGGGTCAACTTGAACACGACTGATTTCTGAGGACCCAATGTACCCTGTGTAGTACAAAGGCCTGTCATGCTTGTGCTTGACTTGTATGTCTTCCTGAGTAAATGATATACAGGGTAAACTTCTTACTGCTTGTAGACACTGTATACAAGACTGGCCTTCAGAAGCTTCAGGAATCGGAGTGACTTGTGTGATAAAGCTTTCTGTGTTCTTCAACGCTTCAATTAGAGCTTCCTTAGTGGTTTTGGACAACCTCAAGAGCTCATATAGGGTAATCCTAGTAGGTATGTTGGCCAACTATGCCAGGACATTGAATCGGAAAGGAGTGCTTGATTCTCTGACTTCTTGAAGAAGGTTCTTATTGTACCGGGTTTTTTTATGTTTCCCTTTGTCAATTGACTTTTGTAGAACAGAACCCCTAGCGTCTTGGTGTTGTTCTTCTACTTCTTGAGCATTCTGATCATAGTCTTTCAGGTAAGCTTTTCCTGACCCGGTGCCAGGGTTGCCTCCTGGATATGCTGCAAGAACAATCCACTCTTCTTCTGAGTCGGTGAGAGGTTTGAGATGATCATCATTCTCATTCATAGAGAGGCTAATCATATCGGATGGTTTAGCCTTGCCTCTCTTCTTTTTAGATGAGGTGTTCGTCCATTGTTGGTCTTAAACCATGTCGGGATGGACCCACATAATCTTCCCTTTTGAGGTAGTGAGAGGTACCAACACCCTATCTTTTTGACCGTATAAGTCAGTGTTTTTCATGCGCATTTCCCCTTTAGGGATAGGGACAACACCATCTGCAGTTGCTACCAGGGGAAAATCACCGAACTGGACCGTTATCAAATTGGTGGATACGGTCTTCTGCTCGGGCTTCAACGTAAGTACATTGGCATTCACCAGATTTTTTAGAATATCTTTGAAAACATAGCATTTTCTGGTAGGATGTCCCAAGAATCTATGATAACGACAATAATTAGGGTCGTCCACTTTTCCTGCCTCATCCGATTTCCTTATCTCAGGAAGTTACAGCTTATTGTTCTTCCGAAGTAACTGGAACAAAGTGTCCACGTGCTACTTTTTGAACGAGTATTATTTAGGTACTCTCTGCTGATTTGGTGCTTTGCCTTGCTTGGCAGGTAATGACCGTGTGCCAACGTCAGCAGCCAAAGACTCCTTTCCCATAGACCACGGAGCGTTATTTTGGTTGCGTTGTTGCTGCGATTTTGGTTGAGTAGCTTCTTCAGCCTTGACCCAAGCAACGATTTCTTCGGCTTGTTCTCCTTACGAAACCAATTGTCTCCAGGAGAGACATTCCGCCACCCCCATTTGAGCAAGGAGTTAGGTCTGCAAATTGTGCCTACAAGTTTCGACTAAAGTGGATTGAGTCATACCTGATGAGCATCGTAATGCCATGCTACAAAATCTTTCCACGTAAGTCTTGATAGACTCTCCCTTCCTTTGCTTAGTGGTGAGAAGGGTCGGGACAAACACTTCTGTATCATCTTCGAAGAATCTGGCTAAGAAGAGTCTTTCCAGATCTACCCATTTTTGAATAGATCCAGCAGGCAGTTTCATAAACCACTCGAAGGCAACTCCTTTAAGAGTGCCGATGAACAAACGAGTCAGGATAGCATTATTTGCCACCACGTCTCAAGTCTATGACTTGAAGTAGTAGATGTGTTAGTTTGGCAATCCTGTACCGTCGAAAGGTTGCAGAGTTGGGGCCTTAAATTTTGGCGGATAGGGAGTTGTATCCCATTCAGCAGGATAAGGCCATATTTCACTTCCGTTGGCGATTGCATTGAGGCGGGCCTCTAACTCATCCACTTTAGATGACTAAGGATTTGGTTCTCTTTCCATCTCTTTCTCATTTTCAGAAGAGGATTCTATGTTCCGAGACTCGTGATCTGAATTCTCAGACACTTTCTGCTTTCCCTTTAAAATTATCCTTCGCGAAGATTCAGGCTTTTGGCCTTTTTTTGCAAGGAGCTGGGCTAACATATCATTCATCTGAAGAAGTGTCTCTTGCTGTGCTTAGAGCATGACCTGATGTTCGTCGACTCTTTTTACTAAGTCGGCAGGGCCTCTAGTCATGTACACGGGAGCTTCTCGCGCCATGACAGAGCTCGAGGATTGAGATTCGGCAATTGCTGAATGTTCATCATCTGAAGTAATCCCCTCGGCTAACTTTTGATAATTAACCGAGCGGATAGCTCCTGTTCGGGTTCGAGTGCGGCGATATATTCCTTCAAACTCATCATAGATTTCCTGAACAGTCGGAGAGTGGCTTCTTTCTGACTCGTCAGAACTGGGCGTTGAGGCCTTCCCTCAGCCGATCACATTAATAGTGACTTTAGGATATTTGGCTTCAAAAATCTTCTTCTTGTGATGATGTCGTCGCTTGGCAGGCCTGGTGACATTTGTCAAACGGTCAAACACTGATTGTCGAGGCGCGATCGCACAACAGTGACACTCCGAGAGGACTGCAGAGATAAGCCGCTCACATTGGCATGAATGAGCTGTTTGTTGAGCATGTCTCCCTCTCGATAGCAATTCTCGCAAGTCGAAGACTTGGGATGAAGAATTTTCCTCTGATCGTGAGTACGAAGATGGAACCCCTGCCCTTGAGTGGGTAAGACTAGTTCTTGTCAGACATGAACTTTGAACCCCTGTCGACTCCCTTGAACTTGACGGACCACGTCGCGTTCTGGAGAAGAAACGCAAGGGTCGCATTTGGATTTGTAAACACTAGGTCGAGGCCTATGTTTGGTTGATAAAACAGACCTCTGAGGGTCATGTTTTGGTTGAACGCACTCTTGAGGTGTGCGTTTGGTTGATACCTCTGAGGGTCATGTTTTGGTTGAACGCACTCTTGAGGTGTGCGTTTGGTTGATGGAACGTGCCTTTGGGAGTCACGTTTTGATTTTTGGTTGAACGCACTCTTGAGGTGTGCGTTTGGTTGATGGAACGTGCCTTTGGGAGTCACGTTTTGATTTTGAGACGCATAGCCAAGGCGTGCATTCACTTTGGAATACGCACTCTGGAGGTGCGTATTCTCTTTTTGAAACATACTCATGGGGTGTGCGTTCTGGTTTTATAATGCCCTCATGAGAGTTGTGTTTTTCTTTGGAGACGCACTCTTGAGGTGTGCGTCTGGATTGAACAACGCACCACTGAGGGTCGTGTTTAAGTTGGATTACACGAGGTTCGTAATCGGGCTCGTTATCACAAAGTGTATGTTCAGAGGTAGAGACACAGCATTTGGGCAGAGACTCAAGAACGCAATCTTCGTGTTGGGCAAGAGATCGACTGTTCCGCAAGTGCGATCGTCGTATGGATCTTCTCCTTCATCGAGTGGCATTCTTCTTGTCTTGTTTCAAAGCCTTGGCAGCAACATCATCGATGTTTATAGAATTCGCCTCCTCCATAGGCCTCTTGTGACCCGTAACACGTCGTGTTGATGTGGACGTGGGAAATTCAACTCATTGAACGAGTTTGGTATAGGCTAACCCACTCCTTTAGAGGAGGGGCTGTTTGATGAATCTTGGCCAAAGGAGAGGGATTTCTTTGGCTTTTCAGTAGCGATTTTAATCTCTTTGAAGATCTTGCAGGTGTTGTGCCTAGCCTTGGGGCTAAGCGATCCAGAGGAGAGGGCTTCCTCGTACTTGGCTTGATCAAACTCTACAACGAGAGTTTAACGATCGTTCCAGTGAGATGAACGTCGGATTGCACCACCACTTCTTCGTCAAAGAAGCTAGTCCCAAGCAGAGTCGCCATCTTTTGTTTGGTGGAAAATTTTGTAGTAAAACTGAAAGAAATATATTTGATTTGTATTCTCTCAATCTCAATTATAATTTGGATTTTTGATTACAAAAGAGAGGAGAATTGATCTAAATTCTCCCCTTTGTTTAATTCTGGGTTCTTCACGGTGACGATGAAGTGCCTCCCTCGAAAGCTCGTGTCGAGTTTGCTCTCCGTTGACGATCCGCACATCTTGTCTTGTTGGAACAACTAACTTGCATGATAAGTTTGATCAAGAACTCTTAACCGAGTTTTATAACTCAGGGCGAGTGTTAAACTCTGTGAAAAGAGTTGTTTAAACCGAATAATCGGTTAATAGGCTAAGTAAAATTTACCGCTGATGAAGGATGCCTCAAGATCTTCTTGTTGCCAAGAATCTCCCTTCAGTTGATCTTATGGATGATCCGATCTCTCTCAATCCCTTCAACCACCCTTTTACTCGGTTGAGTAAGGCGGTTATTTATAGGGGGATAAGGAGTGTAACCAACCCCTAAATCCGTTCCTAAGGGGGCAAAAATCCCTCAAAACATGGGATAAACGGTTTTGAGGCCGTTCAGCTTGTGTTTGAACAAGTCAAACGCCTAAATCGGCGTTATAGGCCTTAACTCTGCGTCTTAGACTTGAGACGCAAAGTTGGGTGCTTGCTGATAATTAAAAAACACAGGGGCCGCTTGAGTTCTGGGTCTTAACTCTGCATCTTAGACTTGAGACGCAGAGTTGGGTATCTGCTGAAGATTGGAAATGCACGGGCCGAAAATGCACGGGTCGTTTGTATTTTGTTTGATTGAAGGTTGAAAACGCACGGGTTGCCTGCGTTTCAAAAACTGACACGCAAAGATGAACTCTACGTTTGAAAGGGGCTAGTGATTCTTAACCTCTTTTGTAAAGTGTTGCAAAGACCATTGTTCAGTGATATTCGCTTTAGCTGTTTTAAGGTGTGAAAGTCGTCAGATTGTAACTCTCACAGTTGATAGTAAAAGCCACTGAATAGAGTTTTCGTCAGTTGTCGGAAGGGTCGTTGAATCGTAACTCCTCACGATCTATGTGAAAACCCCTCTATTTATAGCTGTTATTCGTTGACATGAAAGTCGTCTGATTATAACTTTAATCGTTGAGATGTTGATGTAGAAGCTGTCAGACTGTAACTTCCATCATTGAAGCTTGATGACGATCAGCTATCTATTGTGATTTTTTAGACAACCTACAATTACAACAATTATAATAATTTTTTAAATATTTTTAGGATTTTTGAAATTTAAAACATTGAATTATAATATTTTAAAATATATTTTCAAATTTTAAAATTATTATAGCAATTTAAAATTATAAATAAAAATTATTTTCAATTTTTAAAAATATTATAGAAATTATAATAAAATTTTGAAAATATACTTAGGTGTTCTCGAATTTTCAGAATATCTTTGACAATATTTTTAGTAAGTAATTCAAATCATATATTCAGATATAAAAAATGTCAATTTATAATCAGATATTTAGATATAGAAAAATTAATTTTTAATCAATTATAATATCTTTAACAATATCTAACTAATTCAAATCAAAAATAAAATTAAATCCCCTCATTGGATTTTCTTTTTAAATCTGATATTTAGATATAATCAATTTAGAATATCTTTGGTGCTATATCTAAATCAGATTAAAAAAATATTATAGCAATTGAAAATATTTTTTAAAAATATTTTTAGTTTTTAAAAAATTAGAGCAATTATAATATTTTTTTGGAAATATGTTTCCTTTTTTTAATTTTTTAAAAATTTACAAAATTAAAAATTTTGAATTATATTATTTTAAAATATATTTTGGGTTTTTAAATTATTATAGTAGTTAAAAATATAAATAAAACACTATTTTTATTTTTTTTAAAATATTACATTAATTATAATAAAAATTTTAAAATATATTTAGGAATTTTCAAAATTTTAAAGTATCTTTGGCATTATTTTCAGTAACTCATTCAAATCAAATATTCAGACATATAAAAAATCAATTTGTAATCATATATTCATATATAGAAATAATCAATTTATAATCAATTAGAATATCTTTGGCAATATGTAACTAATTCAAATCACAAATAAAATGAAATCCCCTCATTTAAGTTTTTTTTTCAAGTGAAATATTTAGATATAATCAATTTAATTTAAAATGTCTTTGGTACTAGATCCAAATCAGATTAAAAATAATTACATTAAATAAAAAAATATTTTTAAAAATATTTTCTATTTTTTAAAAAATTAGCAATTATAATAAAATTTTAAAATATATTTTCTTTTTTAAAAATTTCTAAAAAATTTAAAATATAAAATATAAAACTATAATATTTTAAAATATATTTTCATATTTTTAAATTGTTACAACAATTAGAATTTCAAATTAAAAGATTTTTTTAGTTTTCAAAAATAATATAGCAATTATATAAAATTTTTAAAAATATATTTAGGCATTTTAGAATTTTTAGAATATCTTTGGCAATATCTTTAGTAACTAATTCAGAACAGACATTCATATATTAAAAATAATAATTTATAATCAAATATTTAGATGTGGATGAAATAATTTATAATTAATTAGAATATCTTTGGCCATATCTTTAGTAATTAATTCAAATCTCAAATAAAATTAAGTCCCCTCATTAAGGCGTTTCTTTTCAAATTAGATATTTAGATATAATTAATTTATAATTTATTAGAATATCTTTGGTGCTAGATCTAAATTAGATTAAAATATATTATAGTGACTAAAACATATTTTTAAAAAATATTTTTGGTTTTTAAATATATTACGACAATTATAACAAATTTTTGAAAATATATTTTTTAAAATTTTCTAAAATTAAAATATTTGAATTATAATATTTTAAAATATATTTTCATTTTTTAAATTATTACAATGATTAAAAATTAGAAATAAAAAATATTTTTAATTTTAAGAATATTACAGTAATTATAATAACTGTTTTAAAATATATTTAGGCATTTTCTAATCTTTAGAATATGTTTGGCAATATCTTTAGTTCAAATTAGATATTCAAGTCAAGTACAAGTTCAAGCTTCATCCGCAATCAAGACGAGCATATCGAAGATCTCTTAGATTGAGTATATTGTTTCTTATTTAGATCTTATACCATGTGTGTTTATGCTTAAAGCTCAATATTATACACACACACACACACACACACACACATCGTTTTCGTTTTATTTGCTTTCAAGTTTAGCCACATAAATATGAAACAAATGGATATAGTTATATACACACATATTTTTTTCATGTTTATACGTACTTGAAATGATTTCATTAAAATCAAGCTTTGACATATTCAAATCAATGAAATCATGTTTTTCATTTTCATATTTTTTGTAAGTTTGAAAAATAATATGTCTATGGATTAAAGACTTGATTATACTATTTTACATCCTTTATAAAAGTCTATTAGTCCACTTAAGAGAAGTTTCAAACTTGTTTGAATACATTTTGTCAAAATCATGTGTTGTTGAGACTTCATGTTTTTGGACTATTTTGTAAAATTTTGAGTTTTAACAAATAAAAAATGTAATTTAAAAAATTCTTTTTGTAACATGTTCATTTTCATGTTTATAAACATTTCCCCAAATTTTAAATTTTTTAGAATTTGTTTGATATTTTTAAACAAGGTTTAAAGTTGATGTTTACTGTTCATATCAGGTCCTGTGCACGTTTTAAGTCGACTTGCTACAGTACCAAGTCGGCTTATAAAGTGTTGCGCAGATGGTGTTTTTAATCTGCTGAGTCACCTCATAATATAACAAGTCAACTTATACTATATAAGTCGACTGATACCTGTCATAAGTCGACTTACAATATGACCATTGCACTGTAATGACTATTTTTCAGATTTTGTTATTTTTAATGTAAGTGGTTTTTGCTGGTTACTTGGGGCTCCTATATATACACCTTACCCTCTAACTTTTGAATATACTTAGGAAAGTTTTAGAAATAAGTTTACAAGAGTTTAAGGGTGTTTTGAGTTTGTTTTTCAAGTATTTATGTGAAGTGGTTTTCAGAAATAAGTTTACAAGAGTTTAAGGGTGTTTTGAGTTTGTTTTTCAAGTATTTATGTGAAGTGGTTTTCACAAGAGGAAGAGGAGATTATTCATTGTGTTTTGAGTTTGTTTTTCAAGTATTTATGTGAAGTGGTTTTCACAAGAGGAAGAGGAGATTATTCATTTTTGTTTGGGCTTCAATTTCTCATCTCCATCACTCTTGTTACAGAGAAGTTTTTGCTAACTCAATTCTAGGTTTATATATTTATTTATTGATTATCAATTTCATTCAGCTAGTTTTTATATTGACTTTGCATTTCATTATACTCATTGATTACACACACCCACTTGAGCTTAAGTATTTCATACATAATATATTAAGGTTGTGAGATTGTATCATTGAGTGTGAGTGTTTGGTGGAAAATTTGTAATAAGAAAAATAATGAAAGAATCGTATTTGATTTATTCTCTCTAACTGCTTAGAAAAAGAATGATTACAACCCTCTCAATCTCGATTACAATTGGATTTTCTGATTACAAAAGAGAGGAGAATGATCTGGATTCTCCCCTTTGTTTAATTCTGGATTCTTCACGATGGCGATGAAGTGCCTCCCTCGAATGCTCGTGTCGAGTTTGCTCTCCTTTGACAATCCACACGTCTTGATTCACTGGAACGGTATTTCCTCCTCACGATACGACGTTGTGGAGAACTTGCGTGGCAAGTTTGAAACTCTGAAAGAGTTGATAACTCAGAGCGAGTTTAAACTCTTAAAAAAGAGTTGATTTGAATCGAAAGTTCGGTTAATAAGCCAAGGGAATGCTCCAAGAACTTTGTTGCTGCAAGAAGCTCCAAGATGCCAGATCGAAGATTCCCCAAAAAGTCAGCCAAAGATCTCCTCCTCGCTGCCAAGCTCCAGGGTCAATCCAAGCCAAGAAGTTCTAACTCTTAACTCGGTTGAGTTTCTTCTTATTTATAGGGGATTAAGGGGGTGTAATTGCCCCTTAAATCACTCCTAAGTGGGGTGTAACCGCCCTCAAATCATGGGAAACAGTTTTGAAACTGTTTAAGGGTTTAAAGGGTGTAATCCCCCCTAAAATCTCTCCATAATGGGGTCTAACCGACCCTATTAAGTGGAGATACGGTTTAAAAAGACAGTTCAGGTTCTGTTTGAACCAGTCAAACGCAAAAAATGCAGGTCTGACCCCTGCGTTTTGATGTTGCAATGCAGGTTCGACTTCAGCGTTTTGATATTGCAACGCAGGGAGGACTTCTGCGTTATGTTACTGACACACGGGGAGGACCTCCGCGTTTTGGTGTGACAATGCAGGGAGGACCTATGCGTTTTGTTCCGGGAACACAACCATGAGCTATGCGTTTTGAATCTGGGACGCATAGGTGAGCTCTGCGTTTGGATTTGAAGAGACCGTTAATTTGTAATCTCTTTTGCTAGAGCATTGCAAAGACCATCATCTTGAAAATATGAGAGTCATCAGATTATAACTCTCGATGTTGATTGTGAAGACTGTTGATTAGAGTTTTCATTAGTTATTGTGAAGGTCGTCAGATTGTAACCCTTATCGATCTACGTGAAAGTCTTTAAATTATAGCCTTCTGGGAGTCGTTAGATTGTAACTTCCATCACCAGTGTTTGATGGGGGATCAGCTATCTATTATAATTTTTAGACAGCCTACAGAACTCTCTCCAAAGTTTTCGGAAGTTCACGGTTAACTGGGGTAAATTTTCGGAATACTTTGGATCTCAACTCTGATTCTGGAGCTGTTGATTCCTTGTCATAAAGGAGTCGTTCTCTACACTCGCTTCGAAGGCATCTTGGTTGAAGGGATTTGCCACGTAGGACTTGTATGAAGGTATGCATCATAATCCTGCTTCTAGAATGCGGGGGTGGACACCTGTATTTTAAACTTGAGACGCGGGTCTCACCCTTGCGTTTTAAATTTGGAACCCGGGTATGACCTCGGTGTTGCGGTTTTTACGACGTGGGTCTAACCTCAGTGTTTTGACTTGAGACGCGGAGGTGGATTTTCATGTATTTTTGACTAAGTCTTTAAGACTTGTCTTTAGCTCATCTATTTCAAGTTTCGGCTCACATCCATTAAGCTGATGGGCCTTCAAACATGCATAGGATTTTTGGCAAACCCTCAGCTATCAATGGATTTGATAAGCCTTTACCGACTACCGTTTGAGTCGGGCTAGCATGTGAACTATTTGAATCCGTTTCACATGTAACATTGTGCTAAGAGAATGAACCCTCTTAGACTTGATGTTATGATTTTGAATACATAGACTTTGTTATTTTCACGGGAAAAGACTAACTGGTAACGCGTGTTAGGCATAGACTTATCTCTAATTGGGGATCGAGATAAAGTCCCCCATGCGTGTAAAAAACATGGATTTTGGCGTTATTAATAACGACCTACCATGATGTTGAATACATGAGCTTTGTTATTTTCACGGGAATGCACTACCCGACAGCATGTTTTAGATGCAGACTTATCTCTATTTAGGGATCGAAATAAAGTCCCCCAAGCGTATAAAGCATGGATTTTGGTGCTACGATGTTGAATACATAGACTTCGCCATTATTACGGGAATGAACCACCCGACAACATGTTTTAGATGCAGACTTATCTCTATTTAGGGATCGAGATAAAGTCCCCCATGCGTGTAAGGCATGGATTTTGACGTTATTAATAACGACCTGTCACGATGTTGAATACATGGGTTTTTGTCCTTCTTACGGTCAAAGACTAACTGGCAACGCGTATTAGGCGTTGACTTATCCCTACTTAGGATTCAGGATAAAATTCCCCATACATGCAAGGTATGGATTCAGAGATTGTTAGTTTAATGATAATAACTAGCTACGATATTGAATACGTAGACTTTGTCACTGTTTCTTACTGTGTTACTTGAAACACTGAAAGAAAGTTGGAAGCGTCAGAGGTGTAGTATTAACTTAGCATGAATTTTTACTTAGAGTGAAATTCATAAATTTTCTTTATTATCACTAGGATAATTTCAGAAAATCTTTAATCCACCGAGGATTTTATGATGAAAACTTGCTATTCTTGTTGAAAAAGGATTAACAAGTTCATTGAAGAAGGTTTGACTGTTAGAGGTGTGATGTTAACCTACCAGTATTTTATGGGCCTATCGTTTTATTGAAGAGAGTCGATAAGTTAATTTGGTCGTCAGAGGTGTGATATTAACTTGCCGGGTATGTGGACCTATCGCTCTATTGAGGAGAGTCGATAAGTTAATTTTGTCAGATGTGTGATATTAACGTGACAAGATTGAATATTACGATCAGGGCAATTTTGAAGACCTATCGCTCTATTAGGGAGAGTCGATAAGTGGATTTTGTCAGAGGTGTGGGATTAACGTGACAAGGATTTGTTACGATCGGAGCAACCTTGAGGACCTATCGCTCTATTGACGAGAGTCGATAAGTTAATTGTCAGAGATTTGGTGTTAACATGATGGGAATTTGTTGTTATCAGAGTAACTTTGTGGACTTATCATCCTATTGAAGAGGATTGATAAGTTGATTTGTCAGAGGTGTGATGTTAACGTGACAGGAATTTGTGTTGTGATTGGAGCAACTTTGAGGACTTATCATTCTATTGAAGAGGATTGATAAGTTGATTGTCAGAGGTGTTTTGTTAACGTGACAAGATTCTTGTTGCGATTGGAGCAACTTTATGGACTTATCATCCTATTGACGAGGATCGATAAGTGAACTATCAGAGGTATGATGTTAACATGACAAGAGAATGTGTACTTGTGACTTGCACAAGATTTTGGGAATTAGCGTCTTGCTGGAGAAACTTGCTAGGTGAGTTTATCACCAGAAGCGATAAAATTTGATACTTATGATTTGGATAAGATTTTGAAGACTTAGTGTCTTGCTGGGAAAGATTACGATTTGAGCAATTTTGAGGACCTATCATCCTATTGACAAAGATTGATAAGTTGATTGTCAGATGTTTGGTTTGTTAACGTGACAAATTGGGAGTGTTGCAAGCTGCATTCATACTTCGTGGGGGTGATGATCATCAGAAGTGTAATGTTCACTCGACGATGTGAAATATTTGTTACTCTTAATCCAATAGATTCCAAGTAACCAACCCTTAGTCTTTATTAAGACTTAGCAGGGGAATAAAAAGAGGTAGACAAGGCACATCGCCTAGTGGGGCACTATCCATAAAGTCGGAATAGAGGCACATCACCTGGTAGACCATTATCTGATGATTTTGACTATCAGAGGTAATTGTTAATGTGATAGTTTTGTAGACATGTCATCCTATTAAAGAAGATTAGCAAGTTGATGGACTATCAGAGGTAATTATTAACGTGATAGTTTTGTGGACCTGCCATCCTATTGAAGAAGATTGGCAAGTTGATGGACTATCAGAGGTAACTATTAACGTGATAGTTTTATGGACCTGTCACCCTATTAAAGAGGATTGGTAAGTTGATGGACCATCAGAGGTAATTATTAATGTGATAGTTTTGTGGACCTGCCATCCTATTGAAGAAGATTGGCAAGTTGATGGACTATCAGAGGTAACTATTAACGTGATAGTTCCTATTGAAGAAGATTGGCAAGTTGATGGACTATCAGAGGTAACTATTAACGTGATAGTTTTATGGACCCGTCATCCTGCTTGAAGAGGATTGGTGAGGGAATTTGGAGGAAGACAGACTATCAGAGATGATCATTAATGTGATAGTTTTGGTAGATCCGCCATCCTGCTTGAAGAGGATTGGTGGTGGAATTTGGAAGAAAACAGACTATCAGAAGTGATCATTAACGTGATAGTTTTGGTAGACTTCATGGTTGACAGAGGTATTCTATTGAACATGATAACTCAGAAAATTTATTATTCATAATCCAATGAACTACAAATAAACCAACCCCCAGTCTTGAATAAGTGCAAGGGGAAAAAGGGTAGACATGACACATCGCCTAGTGGGTCACTATCTAACGAGTTTGACTATCATAGCTATTTGTTAACGTGATAGTTGTTGGATCTACCGTCCTACTGAAGAGGATTGGATTCTGTGACCGTAGTGTCTTCTCCTTCTGACTAAGAAGATTAGGCTTGGTCCGATTGCTCAGGTTGATCCTGCTTACTTTGTTCTTCAGCTTTGATCCTGGTAATAATCTTTTGAGCCTGTTCGCCTTGAGAGATTAGTTATCTCCAGGAACGGCATTCTGTAACCCTCATTTGTAATAAGAAAAATAATAAAAGAATCGTATTTGATTTATTCTCTCTAACTGCTTAGAAAAAGAATGATTACAACCCTCTCAATCTCGATTACAATTGGATTTCCTGATTACAAAAGAGAGGAGAATGATCTGGATTCTCCCATTTGTTTAATTCTGGGTTCTTCACGATGGCGATGAAGTGCCTCCCTCGAATGCTCGCGTCGAGTTTGCTCTCCGTTGACGATCCGCACATCTTGATTCACTGGAACGATATCTCCTCCTCACGATTCGACGCTGTGGAGAACTTGCGTGGTAAGTTTGAAACTCTAAAAGAGTTGATAACTCAGAGCGAGTTTAAACTCTTGAAAAAGAGTTGTTTTGAACCAAAAGTTCGGTTAATAAGCCAAGAGAATGCTCCAAGAACTTTATTGTTGCAAGAAGCTCTAAGATGCCAGATCGAAGATCCCCCAAAAAGTCAGCCAAAGATCTCCTCCTCGCTGCCAAGCTCCAGGGTCAATCCAAGCTAAGAAGTTCCAACTCTTAACTCGGTTGAGTTTCTTCTTATTTATAGGGGATTAAGGGGGTGTAACTGCCCCTTAAATCACTCCTAAGTGGGGTGTAACCGCACTCAAATCATGGAAAATAATTTTGAAAGTGTTTAAGGGTTTAAATGGTGTAACCCCCCTAAATACTCTCCATAATGGGGTCTAACCGACCCCATTAAGTGGAGATACGGTTTAAAAAGACTGTTTAGGTTCTGTTTGAACCAGTCAAACGCAAAAAATGCGGGTCTGACCCCTGCGTTTTGATGTTACAACGCAGGTTCGACTTCGGCGTTTTGATATTGCAACGCAGGGAGGACTTCTGCGTTATGTTGCTGACACACGGGGATGACCTCCGCGTTTTGGTGTGGCAATGTAGGGAGGACCTATGCGTTTTGTTCCGGGAACACAACCACGAGCTATGCGTTTTGAATCTGGGACGCACATGTGAGCTCTGCGTCTGGATTTGAAGAGACCGTCAATTTGTAATCTCTTTTGCTAGTGTTGGTCTTCTTGTTTTGATGATGATTTACAAACAATTTACATCTAATATTGTTTGTCTAGTGTTTGTGTTTTATATTTATTCTAGGCAAACAATATGTTGGAGGTTGGATGGATTGCGCTTCAACGATCATATCAAGAGGAGGTTGGCGGAATAGTGGAGTGAAGCAATGCACAATTCAAAGTTAAAGATCAAGTTCAAGCTTCATCCGCGAGATTACCAAGTCAAGCATATTGAAGACCAATCAAGCTTGGGTAATTTAGTTTAGGAATTTATATTATGTGTGTTAGTACTTTAAGCTCAATCATATACACACATACACGTTTTGGTTTTTGTATATATATAGTTATATATATACATATATATTTTGGTTTGATAGTTTTCAAGTTTTACTATGAAACAATTGAATATAATTAGAAAACATATTTTTGTTTCATACTCATATGCATAGATATGATTTCATCAATTCAATTTTAGTTAGTTAAATGAAATCATGTTTTAGTGCATTATATGTGTATTTTGATAAAATACTACATTCATTGTTTATAGACTTCATAACAGTAGTTTACATCTTTCTTCAAGTCTATAAAATCATTTTGTAAAGTTTCAAATGTTGATTTAGCCAAAATATCAAAATTCTCATATTTACATTTTCGTGTTTTGGACTATCTTGCAAAATGATGATATTTTTTATTTGGGAAGTCCTTTTTCGAAACCAGTCGTTGTAGCATGTTTATTATCATGTCTACAATCATTCCCCAAAGTTTTACATTTTTTGGAATTTATTTGATATTTTTAAACAGTGTTTTAAAATCAGCAAAACATGTTTTTTCATGTGTCAGATTTCGGTCGACCGCACCGGTCGACCGATCATGTGTTCATTTCTTACCATGCGACAGAGAGTCTGTCGGTCGACCGGTCCGGTCGACCGAAAGCTCCATCGGTCGACCGCACCGGTCGACCGACGAAGTCTGCTTGGTTCTTTGTTTTTCAGACCTGCTCGCGGTCGACCGGATTTTCCGTCGGTCGACCGAATTCTTTCCATCGGTCGACCGACGAGATTTCCGGTCGACCGACAAAAGAGCCGTTGGCTCCTAATGGCTATTTCCTGAGCAGATTTCTGGGGGCTTTTCTGTCTTTTGTTTTGGGTGTTTTTGCTGAGATCTTTAGAGGGTATAAATACCCCTTTGCTGATCTCTCTTTTTTTCACTTATCTAAGAGAATGTTTTAACAAGTTTTAAACAAGGGTTTAAACCTGTTTAGTTTTTGGTTTAAGTTTGTTTTGGTTTGCTGTTACAAAGAGGAGTTTACAATCAGCTATTGAAGAGTTCATCTTCAACATTTCATCATCCTCTCTTTGTGTTTATAGAGAAGTTTCCTTAACTCTATTTCCTAGCATTTTTACTATTGAATTTCATATCAATTCTTATTGCTAGTTCTTATTGAGTTAAGTTTTATTGAATCTCATTGTTACACACACCCACTTGAGCTTATTGTATTTGCATACATAGTATATTAGGGTTGTGAGAGATTGTAACATTAAGTTGTGCTTTATTGTGTTCTCATCTATTGTAGAGAACAAATTTATATTTGTTACATTGTGAGATTGTAAGGTTTTCGGTGAGCTAGAAAACCGAGTGTGTTGTGAAGTTTTCGGTGAACTAGAAAACCGATTGTGAGGAGTGACGTTGATCGGTGAGCGTTGAAAACCGATACTGTGAGGTGTAAACCACTATCTAGTTTAGATTGTTTACCCTTGAGTTTATATATCCTTGCTCATATACTCATATATATTTCATCATATAGGATATATCACTTTGTGTATATTGCTTATTCTTGCTTATAACTATTGTATATCTATCTTGCAAGAATATAACTTGTTAATTAGTTTTTAATTGGCATTTAATCGGATTAGATTAGCATAAGACCCTAATCACCCCCCCTCTAGGGTCTAACAGCTAGAACGTTGCAAAGACCGTCATCATGAAATATGAGAGTCATCAGATTATAACTCCCGATGTTGATTGTGAAGGCTGTTGATTAGAGTTTTCATCAGTTGTTGTGAAGGTCGTCAGATTGTAACCTTCATCGATCTACGTGAGGCTGTTGATTAGAGTTTTCATCAGTTGTTGTGAAGGTCGTCAGATTGTAACCTTCATCGATCTACGTGAAAGTCTTCAAATTATAGCCTTCTGGAAGTCGTCAGATTGTAACTTCCATCACCAGTGTTTGATGGGGGATCAGCTATCTATTATAGTTTTTAGACAGCCTACAGTGAGCCTTCAATTCGTTCTCATCCATTGTAGAGAACAAATCATTTTCACTTGTGCTTATTTGTGAGATCACATTGTAATACACAATGACACCGAGAGAAGTGTGTGGTAAGAGACTGGGTCAATTCCAAGAGGAGTGGCGTTGGCAGTAAAGCCTAGGGAGAGGTGGTAAATTTAAGCACTTAAGGAAGTTGACATGGGCTAGGCCAACACTTAGAGGGTGTATTGTGTGATTACAATTGTGTGAGTTCTGAAAGTTTTCGGTGAGCTAGAAAATTGATTGTGTAAACGTTTTCGGTGAACGTTGAAAACCGGTTGTGATAATGGAGATTCTCCTCGTGAGTTAGGAGCAGAGACGTAGGTCGAGAGTGACCGAACTCCGTGATCATATTGTGCGTTTGTGTTTGTCATTGGCACACTTATTATTGTGTTCATCTTATATTGCCTATTGTGCTCATTTATATTATCTCATGTTTATATTGCCCTGAGTTTAATTGCATATCATTGCTCATATATCTTGTTGTATATCATATTTGTTAGGATATTTTTAATAAGTTTTAATTTTGCATTAATATCGGATTAGATTAGCATATACCCTATTCATCCCCCTCTAGGGTAATTTCAATATAGTATAATTAATTAACAATGATAATTAATTTAGTTTAGTTAGTAATAAAATGTAATATAAAAAATAGGGGTAATATAGTCATTGAAAAGTTTTTCCACAACTCTCATTTTTAAATGGAGTATGATATGATATGCTATGATATGATAATTATTTCAATTAATTTAAAAGGAAATTATCAGTATTGGGATGTGATGGAAATTATTAAAACTAAAAGGGGCAAAATAGACATTCAAAAATTTTGACACTTGTTTTCTATTTTATTATAATAAATAAATTATAAATGATTAATTATCAATTATAAGTAGTAGTATATATAGATAGATTAAAAATATGTTGAAATAAAAAAATATATGTCAACAAAATATACTAAGATGGTAATTTTGCCATTTTTAGGTATATATTAATTAGGTCTTTTAGAGTTATTAAAGATAAAGAAAAGTTGCTATAGAAGTTGCAAAATAAAATTTCATTTGCAACACAAGGAAGGTTAACTGTGGCTTATTGCTAAGCTTAAAAAAAGGAAAAAAAAAAGAAACTATGGTTTATTGCAAACAATAATTTACTTGGCTATAATTTTCACTAGTGTGCACCTTGTGCAAAGCATGACCTTATTTCTTTTATTTCCGCTACAGTAATTCTCCATTTAAATACAGTCTTTGTAAGTGTTATAATAATATTTTTTAAAAAATACTACAGTATTCCGTCGAACTACAGCAATAATGCTACAGTAATAATTTACTATTCCATTATTGTAACATAAATAATGAATTTTAGATCCTCCCATTATTACCATTATTATAGACTAATAGATTTGCAAATAAAGTCCAAACGAATAAATTCATTTCGCGGGTTATAGCCGCGTTTTCAACCCGCATATTACATCTCCATCAGTCCATCTCTATCATCCAACCCTAGAGCCTCTCTTCTCTCCCTCGATCTTGAGATCTCCCGAACTTTCTAGAGCCTCAAAACCCTAGCGATCTTCTCCGATTCCGAGAGCAAACTTGGATTCGACATCGAGGAAAACCCTATCGATCCCCGCATCCCTCCATCCTCATCCAATCTCGGGTAAGCTCTTGAATCCTCCTGTTTTTAATGTTTCTAGACGTTTAATAAGTCCGATTTGAGATTTTTATCGGAAGTTTCAGCGTAAATCGGTTGATTTAAGATAAATTCTTCTAGATCGCCATGGATTCATTTTAGTTCTTGATATATTTGTACGGATTCCCTTTTATCGTGAATTTAATTGATTAATGGACGTTAGTTGTTGCTCAAATGTGATTATCTGATTAGGGGGAAGGTGTTGCAGAATTTTAATATAAAAATTGAAATAATGCATTGAATCTGAATATAATTTTGCAATTTAGCATATATTAAAATTGAATTTCCGGTTTCGGTGGACTCAATTTCAGTTAAGCTTGGTTAAAGTTCATTTCTTTGACACCGATGCCAATAATTAGTGGCTACAGGCAGTCATTATTTCATGACAATTGGGTTACTTTCGTGTGAGTATTGATCTATTTTGTTTACTGTGCTAAATCTTTTCTTACATCTATTTGTTTTCTTTTGACGGAATCTTAGTTGGTGAGGATGTCGACTCCTGCAAGGAAGAGACTGATGAGGGACTTCAAGAGATTGCAGCAAGATCCTCCTGCTGGTATAAGTGGTGCTCCCCAGGACAATAATATCATGCTCTGGAACGCTGTCATATTTGGGTAAGAGACTTACAAAGGCTTTGTTGCTATTGTCATTATTGCAATTAAGGGGAATTTTTTTACTTTTGGTGACACTTTTTGAGTTATTTCATTGGATTGCAGACCTGATGACACTCCTTGGGATGGAGGTGAGGCAATTTAACTGTTCAGGCAATGATTCAGCGAGAAAAGCTTGTTTGTCATCTGTTATCGTTATTGTGAAAACAACTTGTGATTTTTGAAATTTTTAGCAGCACTTAGCTCCATATTTTCATCATTTATTTTGAATATGTTTGGTTGCCAACTCCTAGTTTATTTTTGCTTAGGTGTATTTGTTGCACATGTGTCTCTTTTCAATTTAGATAACCTGCCATCATGACTGATACAAGTATCTCAAACGTTCACGGTTCACTTGTTTGCTGATTCAGTTGCAACCTACTGATTGCGTATCCTATGACTGTTTATGCCCATTTCTCGCTGTCAGTTCTCTTAAACCACAAATTACTATGTTTCTTGCTTTATATGGATAACATTTTTCTACGACATAAGTTTTGTTCTAAATTCTCCAAGACAACCAATCATCACCATATTGGTCCCTAAAGCTGAAATTAAATGAGTCTTGCTACTAAATTAAAAAATAACTATGACACAGTGACATTGTGTCTGGATTCTCTCGCATCATTTGCAAGCTGTGAAATCTTGTCTTTTTGGTCTATTTTGGCGCTCCCAGTATATATGGATGGCATTTCATGTTGTTGGCATTAAGTTCATGCTAACTAGCTAAAAGTTGGATTTAAAATTCACATAGACAGATAACCCAAATCAACACTAGCTATGATGTGACCTATCCCGAATTGTACATGATGCATCTTCCAAGTTGGCATTCATGGTCATCTTCCTACTCGTTTCATTTCATATTTTCACAGCAACAAGTGACAGTGTTATTTGGAAATTAGTGAGGTCTAAGGATCTAGTTGATAAGTTGTGGAAGTTGGAATCTGGGCAAATTGACATGTCAGCATGGAATCCTGATCATGCAACAATTTAGTTGATGTTCGGTTTAAGCGAGCAAGTTTGTGCAGAAATCTTATTGTATATGCATCTCAATTTTGGATTTCAATTAGGATAATCAGGTGTTGTAGGATTGTACTATGCTGGTTAGTTTGTTGCTTTTCTCAAATGCCTTTGCTTTCTGCTTTTCAATATAATCCTTGCTGATATAATGTTTTTGGTTCGGACATTATCCATTATTGCTACTTCTTATAGAAACAGATGTCATTTGCACAATGGCGTTACTTATTTTTTGATTTCCTTAACTTTATGTCTTATCTATCTTTTTCTTCTATGATGATTTTCCCAGGTACGTTTAAATTAACACTTCAATTTACAGAGGATTATCCTAACAAACCACCTACTGTGCGCTTTGTTTCTCGGATGTTCCATCCAAATAGTAAGTAGTCATGTGCAAATCACATCTTAATCATCATTTTGCGAGCGCCAACTTATTTTAGCATAAAATTGTTCTGACTATAACAAGCATCAATGCAAAACATGACTGTTTGAGCATTATTTATTCTTATTGTAGCTTGGGAAGTGTGTTGTGGTTGACTCTTGGTTGATGTTTGCTTAGACTTGAACGCAGTCCCTTATAACAAAACCTGGCAACTTTGTCCTTCTAGGCTATAGTTATTCAATGAAGTTTGGAAGCTTTGCTTCTTTATTCTGAAAGAATATAGTGCAGATCCAAGTAGGATTCAAGAGGTTTTGGATATGTGGAAGCCATCCTCTTGTATATGGTTTCTTTAGACATTTGGCACTAATTAGAGAGTTGACATGAGGTTGATAAGTGGTCTAGCTTGTTGTAGAAATTTGCCAAATCTATCATGGAACCTTACCTCATTATTATGTAAAAGTTTAGATAATCTTAGTTGTTGGATGATAGTTCTGGGTTTTTTTTCACTGACAAATCTGAAGTGAGTATTATATATCATGTAGCAGTTACGTATGGGGTACATGTGCATTTTGAAGAGGGGTTCTGAAGCCATTCAGTAATTTCAATAACTTTCGCCTCGTCAGTCTGCTATATAGTGACCTTTCATACCCTAGGTTGTGCTTTATTATTCCTTTACACGAGCCATGAAGATTTAATGCTACACGGCAAATTTGTAGAGGGTAGGGTATAGGGACACGACTGTATAAATATTTACACACATTATATATGGGAATTAATAATTTGTATGAGAACAAGGATGAGAATTAAAATTCCTATAATATCTTTATGTTTCTTTTATTATGTGGGTTATAAATTGAAAAATCACTAGTTTTTGAGCTAGACATCCAAATGACCCTTCAAAATCATAATTCGGAACCTGACCTATGTCCAACGAGTTTCAAGAAAAGGATATGAAGTGTAGGATATGTCGGAAAAAATGTATGACAAGTGTTTTAAAGTAAGAAACTGTATTGTATAATTGAGCACATGCCCGAATAAATATATGCATAAATGCAAGGACTGTCCAGGGTGTTTGGGTACCGGTACGGGTATGTGCTGGGTATGGTATAACATAGACGCCTAGATTCTTCTATATAGTTTCGTTAGTCTGCTCACTAATTCCTGTCTATTGAGGTAGTAATGAAATATGAGTACTCTAGGTGTTAATCCTTTTATCTATACATAATTATTATCTAGTGCTGAGGTTTACACATTTGGATAATTCATAGATTCTGATGCTTTCATGCTATGAACAAGGACTAATGCATAGGCCAAAAATTGCACACTATTGTTGGAGCTTTTTTAGAAATCGCACAGGAATTGACTGTTCATGTTGAATCAAGGTTTAAATATCGGTCATTGGGGATTTATTAGACTATCAAACTCCATATCGGATAGCGGATATCGGGGATAGTAGTATTTATCGGAGTGACATTACTGAATGGTGATATACATAATATAATATTCTAAATGTGATCTAACCATACTTAATGAAATATAAACATATCAAAATATAAATAGATATGCTTAGGATCACTAACTAATGATAGAAACTCAGGTCGGGTTGGGTTTAAAGCGCATTGAATAGGAACTTATTACCTGAAATCAAAATTCAAACTAAAGGTTGATAATTCTAATTTTTAGGCTGTTTTATTGTCACATTTATTAGCGATAAACATCCAAAAAACGATAATCGATTTAGAATTGAACTTATTATAGCGGAAGACCCCCAAAACTGATAAATCATCGATAATATCGGTTTATTGGCCGATATTTAAAACATTGTATTGAATACAAGATAAATGCAACCATAAAGTTTAAAAAGGGGAAATTTTGATATATAGTAATTTTTGGTCAGACATGGCTGTAAATCTAAAAGGATAAGCACTTAGTCTTAATGTTTGTGAAGATTTTGATATTCCTTTCCTTTTAGGCCTTTTTCAACATTTACTTACATAATTACATCTTTGGCAAATTATGGTTCCAAATTCTTTACATTTTTTTTTGAAATATACTTCTTAACAAGTAACTTTAGCCATTCCCCCTTAAAAATTGCACCTAGATATTTATTTTCATGTTTCTATAAATATTTAGGTAATCCTTTAGATTCTAAATATTTTAATCCTGAATAGAACAAGGAGCATGTATTAAATATTAAAATACACTTTATATTTTATATTTTTTAGTCTTTAGCAGTAACTAGTTGAATTTATTAATGATCCCAAATTACAAACAAAAACCTAATATTGTACTTTTTCTATTCAGTTAAAATTTTAATCCTCAATACAAAGATGCTACTTAGCTTCTAAGTCTATTAGCCATTCCATCACCTAAAATAGGCTATGCAGTAACAAACTCCTCTGGGAACGAGGAGGATTTGGATCTTAAGCAAAAAGTGGGTGGGGAGCTTAAGTTAACTTTTTTTTCTTTTCAATAATTAAAAGGATTTCAAAAAAGATAATGGATGCGGAGCACATCATTCAGTCAAGTTGAGGTATTACATCATTATATCAGATCGAAAGGTATTTCAAAAGCATACAGTGTGGAATTTTAGACCTACGATGGGTAAAATAGAAAGATTGACCATGGTTAAGTAAATTTGGGTCCAGAAATTTAGTAAGCATGTAGATTTGAAGGTTATTAGCATAGCATGTTCATCATCCATCCGTTATATAATTAAGTGAAAAAGGGTTTGGATGATCTTCTTTCGATTGTTTATCAATATTTATTTTATGATGTCGACATGAGTATTGTGAGTTTGTGACCATTTTGTATTTTCTACTCCCTTTGCAGCTTTTGCTGTCTTTGTATTTGCTAGTTGATATCTGCCAGTCTTTAGTGGTAGATGACATTACTAGTCATTCTAACCTTTTACTTTTGTAGTTTACGCTGATGGAAGTATTTGCTTGGATATTCTACAAAATCAGTGGAGCCCTATATATGATGTCGCTGCAATACTCACATCAATCCAGGTGTGTGCTAGAATCTTCTGTTTCATTCATGTGTTTATGAATTTTTGTTCATAAACCACTTTTTATTGTCTTATACGTAATTTTTTGAAAGCGTGCATGGCTGGTGTGAACTACACTGAAAAATTTACATTATCACGTAAAATAAGAAATAATCAATGTTTGAAAAGGCTGTTTGATGTGTTCTAATGCTCGCCTAGTCACCTCAAAAGGGCAAAGGCAGCCTAGAAGCATTCGCGTAACACTTGACACAGACTTACATGCTCTAATGAACACTGATTTGGAAGTTAGAAGGTAGAGCTAAACATTTCACAATTATGCATAGGTGGACTTTAGGAGTGGGTGTGGGCTGGTTCAGGCTCGTGACTCGACCTGTCGGGTTTAAGGGCCGGGCTAGGTCTGATTTG
>NC_033794.1:91530623-91554517 GCF_001876935.1 Asparagus officinalis | reverse complement strand
ATATATATATATGCACACACATTATACAAAGATAAATATCACACAGAAAAATATCGCAAACACAAAGATATATGTGGTTCAGACTTCGAAGAAAAACCTACGTCTCCACGGGAAATTAATAATTTTTCTTTAGTTTAAATTTAAATTATAAATACAAGAGAAAAAAAGAAAGAAATGTTAACTAAAAATTGAAGATTAAAAAGCTAATAATTAAAATTTTGGGTCGGGTTAGGCTAGGATGGGCCGGGTCGATGGTGGGCCAGGTTAAGGTGGGTCGGACCTATTTCTCTAGTCCCGGGTCTAGAGCTGGACCTAGCCCGGCTTGTTTTAAATTATAAATACAAGAGAAAAAAAGAAAGAAATGTTAACTAAAAATTGAAGATTAAAAAGCTAATAATTAAAATTTTGGGTCGGGTTAGGCTAGGATGGGCCGGGTCGATGGTGGGCCAGGTTAAGGTGGGTCGGACCTATTTCTCTAGTCCCGGGTCTAGAGCTGGACCTAGCCCGGCCCGTGACCCGGGTATATCACAGGTCGGGTCGGGCCCGATCCACTACAAACCGAGCCGGGTTTTGACCCATGGAGGGCTGGGCCGGGTTAGCCTGCGGGTCGACCCATCTCGCGCCCAACCCTAGTGGACCTTATGTTGCTTTTGCAATGACCTGGTATATTTGTTATTTTTCACACTATGATATATAGGTTACGGCTGAGCATTCGGTCGGTACAGGTCGGTTTTGACCAAAATTAGCCAAACCTAATTGAACTGCTTCGAATTTAGAACCTCACCGAACCGATGCAGTTCCAATCAGTGCGGTGCAGTCGGGGTGTTTGCATTGTGATGAAAGTTATTGAAATAATATGAAAATTTGATTTACTTTATTGGTTTAACTTTTGATTAGTCAAACAACTGTCAAACATATTCAATCTCATACTGAATTATCTGCTAGACCAGTTAAAGCTCACGTGGTACAATATAGCATCTACAACTACAGTAACAGGCAACTATACTCCAATGAAACCATCTACAAATGATGATATACTTGCATCTATTTCTAATAGAGATTAATTTTGTTGAACAGAAGCAATTATCCAAAATCACCCCTATCTCGAGCACTATAGGCCAACAACAATCATCCAAACTAACTTGATAGAATTAGAGATCTGGCTGGGTTTGAATAGAAAGGAACTGTCCTCAAAGTAATTAGATTTCGATGCACTTCAGTTTGGATATGATTATGATATTGGTTGGTTCGGAGCAATGTTTTAAATATCGCCTGATAAATTGATATTATCGGCAATTTATCGTTTTTTGGGCCCTTTCGCTATGATAAGTTTGATTCTAAATCAGTTATCATTTTTGGATGTTTATCGTCGATAATGCAACGATAAAGTGAGTTATCAGCCAATATTGTCGGCCCAAAAATCGGAATTATTGGCCTTTGGTTTGAGTTTTGATTTTGGGTAACGAGTACCTATTCAATGCACTTTAAACTCGATCCGACCCGAGTTTCTACCATTAGTTAGTAATCCTAAACATAATTATTTACATTTTAGTATGTTCATATTTCATTAAGTATGGTTAGATTATATTTTAGAATATTATATTATGTATATCGCTATTTGGTAACGTCACTCCGATAAATACTACTTATCTCCTGATATATCCCCAATATCTGCTATCCGATATGGATTTTGATCGTCTGATAAATCCCCGATAACTGATATTTAAAACCTTAGTTCGGAGGGTTTGGTTTGAGATTCATCCAACATGCACCGAACCGAACATCTAGCACCGAACCGAATTACCTAAAATTGGGCGGTCCAGTCTGTTAAATTCAGTGTGCACGAACAGTGCTCACCCCTAATATAGGCACATAAAATACATTCAGAGTATACCTATTTTTTGCCCTATAAAAATGTATTAGAAATCAGCAATCCTATTAGATAGATTTTACCAATTGTTAGAATTATGGGTAGATCTAAGCCTAGGTTTCATGGATACGGGTGTGGACACGGACATGGGATACGATAAATTTGTAATATGTAGGATACGGGGATGGTAGGCGCGCGCGCACATACGCGCGTGTCTTTGTCGATATATTTATAATTAAAATACCCATAACTTTGTATGTTTCTTTTACTATCTATGACAATTAAGAATCAAGTTAAAGCAAACAAAGAATTAAGGTATGACAACAAAAGTTTAGTTTTGGTAGCATGAGATATGATGGATATTTTTCAAATTTTTAGTAATGGCTTCGGTTTTCAGGCCAAAAACCTGTTGGTTTTGAGCACGATATACCAAACAAGCTAGTTTAGGGTTACAAGTAATGGGGGGATTTGGTATTGCTATGAACCGCACGTGTCTATTCCTTGGTGAATCAGTGTCCGACACGTGTCTGACAAGGATACAACACCCGAAATGAAGTGTTCGTGTAACCTAGATCTAAGCAGACCTACATTATAATTATCTAACAAAATAAGGCTGCACTTCATGGAAAGTCTTCACTTTGTTTTTTCTTATAAATTGAGTTCCATGGTGAGTAGGCAGTAAATATTTCCCCCTAATATTAATTAAATAAACAGAGCGGATTTAGTGCGGTTCTGAAGGAAGAAATTCCTTCTTTAGACATATTTTGAAGGTTATTCATGCACTTATTAATTTAGACTGCTTATGATATAGTATAACTATAGTAGTTTTAGTGGGGTTTTGAGGGAAGAAATTCATGTTTTAGACATATTTGAAGGTTAAAGCACATTTCTGCTCGTGAAAGTATCGGGGTTGCAGCAAACATTCCCTTTATCCCTTTTATGGTTGTCATGCATTAGGTCATTGTTGCATGGACGAAGCAATGTATGGACGAAGCAGTATGCTGGTTGCTAATGTGACAGAACAATGACTGTCATCTTATAGAGGTGTTGGAAAATATTTTTTTGCGAATGAGACATTTGCAATCAAGGGGAATCAAAAAATCATATCTTACAGTAGAAGCATTGGGAAATGAGAATAGCTGCATAAAACTTAGTAAAATGGAAGAAAACTTCATGTATTATGAACTAAAGCCCTGAGAGGATTACTGATCAAGCGATTTTGTACCGTGAAAATGATTTGGTCTTTGGTGGACAGATGAAACACATTGACTATGATAGAGCTGGTGTTTGTTGATGACATGTGACTAGCGTGCTGATGACCTGGAAGTTCAGAGAGATCTATATGAAGAAATAACTTGAAGGATTTGAGGTGGGTGAATTAAATGGAGTGTGTGCTTATATCGGTATTAGAACTTCCAGAGGTGCATATTGCACACTAAGATGGTGATGAAAAGGCCAATGCTTTATGGTCTAAGATGTTAGGCATAAGAAAGCTAAACTAAACAATATGACAAATGAATCTGTGGTATAAACCGTGAGGGACGAACATAGGAGTTCATGAGATGAGTCAAAGGATGAGCAGTTTGGACTTCAGATGTGGTGGGGAAGCACACATCAAAGAGCTAGGGCATCCTGTAAGATTGGCACTCATGGCCACATTCATGAATTAGAAAAAAGATTGAAAGTAACACAGTTGCTAGTGATTTGAGGATGTGATAAAATCTTTGTTCTTATAAATATTATCCTTAAAAGAATGATTCATGAAAGAGTATGAGGCTAACTTGTTTTAGGTAGGGAAGACTTGATAGTTTGGTTATGGTAATTATCCATCTGATGTATTTCTGGAGACGAATGCAGACTTCTGACAAAATATTTACAAGGTTAGCCTTTGGATGATAAGGAATGATGCGTCCAAACTCTGATCTAATATTTTCCTAACAGTTTCCTAACAGTTTCCTAACAGTAACATGATACCCCCTTCAAGCCTGATGGCGAAATAGCTGCTTTTCATTAATCACCATTAAATTCTAAATCTTGAGTTAGACAATAGGTTGTCCTTTTCTGATCTAAGGTCATTAAGCTTCCATAAGTTGAAGCAGCTGCCATTAACTGCTTTTAAATTACTGCAGGATCTCCTCACCTCCTGTTTTTTTGGTTGGTTATTTAGAGGATTTGAACTTGCGGTCTCTGACAGCCCAACCAGCTCCTCAGCAAGGCCAGTGGTTGTTATGGGCTAGACTTAGACATGCATCCTTAACCTTTTTAAGAAAATAAGTATCTCCCATTCTAAATTTTCAAATGATGCCTACTGAAGGTGAGACGAGCAAAATAGGGATAATAATGTGTGGACTTAAATGGAATATTACCTGCATATACAATAGATTCTAGAATTGATAAGTTAGGGGATTTGAATTATCTTTTGTTTATGAGGAACATATTTCGATGTGAATCTTGTCTGTAGTAATTATGTAAAGGGCGAACTGCACATAGACATAGACCCACTGTAATATCGCTCTTTTGGAGCTTATTAACCCTATGCGGTTTGATCTTTGGCAGATAGACCTCCTGAGTGAAACTTTATTTTTCTTTTACACTCGGGGATCTATTTGTCAAAAAACAACTCTTTCTTTATTGGTAAGAGAGTCAAAAAAATTCACTCGGAGAGTCTATCCATCAAAATTAAACCACAGATGCAGTAAGTTCTAAAGTGCAATATTACAGGGCCCTATGTTTATGTGTTTCGCTATTATACTCTAAATACATAAATATTTGTGGAATGTTAAACTCATATTCATTTGCACCTGTTGCAGTCACTACTTTGTGACCCAAACCCCAACTCACCAGCAAATTCTGAAGCAGCTCGCATGTTCAGCGAGAACAAACGAGAATACAACAGGAAAGTGAGGGAAATAGTGGAGCAGAGTTGGACAGCAGATTAATGGTCGACAATTGACATGCTTTGCTCCTGGCAATGATGCAAAAAAAAAAAAATGATGATTCTGCCTATATCCAACCAAAATGATCAAAATTATCAAACCTTAGATATATATATTTGTATTCCTATGCAGATGATGATATATCTTCCTTGTTTGCTGTATATTTGGCTTGCAATGCATATGTTTCTGGATATTTGAACTCCTATGTGACTGCGGAGTATTATTGAGCCATGTGCTGTGGATTCCCTTTGCTCTGTTTCTGGTACTTCCATCACAGTTTTTGCCTATTGAAGAGCTGTACTCATGGGCTGCAGAATCTCTTTGGGTCCATCCTCGTACTTTTTGTTTATTGCTCTTCAATTATTGTAGGTTAATTTTTCTCAAGAATTTTACAGCCGGGGTGGAATATTTTGAAGAAAATTTTAGCTGGCTTTGATCTCAGATATGACAAGTTCTGGGCATACATTTTAACTGAGATATCCTTGGTGTTTATGACCGTATTGGATTATTTAGATGCAATCTGAGGATTTAATTAATTGTTGCAGGTAATACTGTCTAGTAAAATTGAATTAGTAGAATGTTAATATTGTGGAAATTTATTGTTTTTGTAGTTAACCCTGCCGCCCTTTTTTCTTATCATCATTTCCTTTAGGTTCCTATTTTCCTCATTTTAGCTATTTCTGCTAGTATGCAAGAGTTAATGAATTTCTAGGGAAAACTAACACGTACTTCGAGAAAACATGGGTTGAACAATGGGAGATCTCAGGTACAAGATCATGAGCGTTTCATTTGAAGGGGGAAAAATAATAAAATAAAATTAATTAACCTTTCATATCTGAATTCAGGATGCGTTTCATTCACAGACTAATAACTAGAGCCACAGATTTTCTCTCTCTTACTACCCTCTTTTAAGTCTTAACATAGAAGATACAAAATATACAAAGACCTGCTGCCATCATCTCACACGGTAGCAAGTTACCGTTCAAAACACTGAACAAGCCCGAAACAAAGAACATTATAGCTCAGTGAGCTAAATTATGACCCATGAAAGCTGAGGCTATCGCTGCTGGTCCAGCCGTCTTGAACTTGAACAGAGTACTGCAGGTTCCACAGGACGTCGTCTATCGATGGACGCTCTCTGTGATCTTTTGCTACACAGTTGAGAGCAACGGCGACTAGCGTTTGTAAGGAGTCTAAAGCAAACGTGCCTCGGATTGTGGGATCGATGATCTCCCGCAGTTTTGATGGGCCATCGCTCAAGCAATCTTGCAGCTGTCGAACATCATAAGATTTACCAATGGCGTTAGTAGGGGGTTTTCTAACAGAACTTAGAGGGAGTTTTTGCGATAGTTTGAAAGTTCAGGTAGAAAGCACCTGCACTTAAGGGTACTTCACAAGAAACCCTCAAGTGAAAAGGTTTAGAAAGTAACATAATTAGTTTAAGAGTTTTTCTCTTAACGGGGGATTTTGTGATATTTTGACAGTTATTTCATTTATTCTCTAACAGTTGATTCATTTATTCATCATCTATCAGGTCTGAGCCTCTATCTGTAGCATACAAATCGAAAGCACTGATAGATTTTTGGCGTTGAGAGGAAATGCGTTAATATTTTGATTCCCACGATAGTATGTATTTTTACATTTTAATAAGACAATAATCATCGTAATCTATTTATTCATATAAAAAACTTAATGAAGGGAAAAGATCAACATACCTCGACTTTTAGCGCCTCCAGTTCATGCTTGGATCCTGGGGGTTTACCCGTCATTATTTCTAAGAGGATCAGACCCAGCTGATGAACGTCTTCTTTTTCACCTTGCTCTAAACTACGAATACTGTCAAACAAATGATAAATACAATAATTAGATTCAAGATGGAAATCTGAATTGTCCTGAAATTTTCCAACTTCAGCAATATATAACCTGCTTCTAAAAACAAAACAAAACAAAACCATAACCATCTGCTGGCTGTAGAAAATGAAAGACACCACATTCATCTTTTTTAGCTGAAAGCTACATCTATCATCATTGAATGGCATAGTTTTCTTAAAATTTCTGTTCCTAGTTTTCCACATCTTAATCCCACCACTCATAATCTTCTGTGTAAACCTTAGTTCACTGTCACTGTCACCGTGAGGGATCAACCTTAATTTGTGACATAGTATGTATATGCCACTTTAAACATTTTATTAGGGGTTGTTAGTAGTGTATGACAACACTTTTCTCAACGTCAATATTATAGAAATTTGGCATTCATCTCCTTCCACCTTCTATTTAGTATTTTTTTTTAATAAAATATCAAAATTTGCTACTATTGTTGATTTATAAGATTATCATCGATTGAGATAATCCCAAATTGAAAAAGATATATACATATAGTAATAGTTATAGTAATCTGTACTTGCTAACGTCATTACTTTCATTTAGCAATATTAGTCGGAGCTTCAACAATATTTCTAATGTTTTAATGAAGAGAGCTAGAATAAACATAAATAGACCAAGGACTGTGCACCAATGTTTTGTTCTTTAATAAATTTAACTTTGAGATTCGTACTTGTGTGTGATATATATTAAGACGTATCTCGAAGATAGCATTTATATTACATCCCAACACGAATCTCAAGGTATATCCGAAATATAAAAAAGTTGGTACACAGAGCCTCAGTTGTTATTAGCTTACTCAGACTTCGATTGGTATTCCATCTTTCTGAAGCATGCATATGTCGCCATCAAAAATTGATTCTCGACAGTGAACAAGTAAAAACCACAAGTGAACTCTACTGGTCCTAGAATCAAATAGGCGATAACATTTACCTTCCTCGATCGTTCTCTTCCAATGTGCTGAAAGGGCTTTCTGAACCTACCTGAAACACAAAACAAAAAGTTTGGCTAAAATGTATACCGTAAAGATTAAATCCTAAATTCAACTTTTGTACCTTCAAATAGTTACCTTATTATTCTTATTCTTGTTCTTTGATAGCATGGGTAGATTATAGTTGCTGATCTTTGCCGTCAGTGTTTCATCCAACATAATATTCTCAATGCCAAGATCATTTCCAACAATTCCAGGTATAGTTACAGTATGCAGGAATTGGATTCCCCTTGCAACCCCGATTACTGCTGATACTCTCTGGGGCCATTTCAGCATCTCTCTCTTTCTCCATTCTACAAAGTTAGAGGAACAAGTAAATTTCGCCTTCTGCCCTCTATTTTGGAAAGGGTTATTTGTGGATACCAGCTCTGTGGTATCATTGTTTTGAGCTTACTATCCCTCTACTTTTATTATCGCAGATAGAGCCCCTGATTTTTTTTTTTTTGACTCTTCAGCGGGTCTATCTGTCCAAAAGCAATCGTCTCTTCTATGAGGGTAAGAGAGTTCTAAAAAATGAACTCAAAGGATCTATCTACAACAATAAAACTAGAAGGGTAGCAAGTTTCAAAACAGCGATACCACAGGGGTCTATCCACAAACCCCTTTTGAAAAATTATAGCATAAAGAACTAGTTTGCATTTTGTTACCGGTAAGATGACTCTTAAGCGTTCCATTTGAAACGGACTCATAAACTAGGAAGAGGGTGTCGTTGGTGCTTGTGTTGTCTTGGATGCTAGGAATGCAATGTCCGAGGATGCTGACCAAATTAACATGCCTGAGTTTTGAGATTACATCCATGTATTGTGTCAGGCTCTGAGGTGAGAGCTTCTGTTTTAACTTCAAACTTCTGATCATGACTGTGGATCCATCTTGGAGCCAGCCTTTATAAAACTGTCAGGAATCGAACAAACATATGAACCTTCAAATGACTTCAGATATAAAAGAAGTGATGGAAAAAAAAAAAACATTCTGAAATTATGATTCAAAAGGAGATCTCTACGAGTTCGCTTGTAGACTGTAAGTAGAACTATGAGTACTGTTTACCACATGCTGCAAGTTAATGCTTGACTAGTGTGGATATACCCTGATGCTATAAATCCCAAAGGGTTGATAGGTTCCATAAAATCGAAAACTACAAATTTTGGGGAGTAATCATGTTGTCAACCAACATTCATTTTGGGGAGTAACAGTATGTGGATATCCAGGGTTCAATGAATAGCTTGATTACTATTTTGCCGTAGCATTAGCATCAACATTTAATTAGATTAAACTGCATGAAAGCCATGTTACCTGTCCTTGAGGGCCATCAGAGACCAAATTTGAGTCCTCAAATCCATTTGTTGCTTCATCGAGCTCCTCCATTGTAAATACCTGATAAGGCGTCAACCCGAGCGTACCAATCCTCACTGCTTGAGACATATGCCCTAGAAAAATCAAACCCATTAGATTTATTAAACTCGGATATCTTTATTCATATAAATCTACTGTAACCATAGACATATCAATCCAAAGTATAATTGCACGTATTTGTGTCTGCTGGTGTTCTGGGAGAGACCTGAACCGATGTTTTCAATGTTTTTTGGGTGATGGGTTTTGGTAATTTTACACTTCCTACGTCCTCTGGTCTTGCTTTCTTGAAAATCAAGAACACCATTAAAGACAAAAGCGCAGCACCAGCTACAATCCCTCCCAAAATTCCCAATATAAGGCCTAATTTGCTCTTCTTGGACCCTTCCTCTTTCTCTGGAGAAGGTAAAACTGCAGCTAATGGATCTCTACTGCAATAAGATTTCGGGTGTTGGTACCTCGAATCTCCTACCGAGTTCAAACAATTCCATGACTTCAAAACAACCCGGGTTGAAGAATCAGAACTCAAACAAGAAGGCAATCCACCCATCAAAAGATTTCTCGAAATATCGACAAACTCAAGATTATCCCCGCAAAGTAATTTTGCAGGAAGAACTCCGGCAAACCTATTTCTAGACAAATCCATGTAGCGTACTAACGGTAGAGAGAACAAAGAAGGGGGTATTTTCCCATTGAATTGATTCATTGACAAATCTAGCTTCTGAAGCTGATCAAATGAAGCAAACCCAATTGGAACATTACCACCAAAGGAGTTGTTCTTCAAGACTAACTCAGTGAGGTTTGCTAAGCTTCTAAGATCAGGCACTGTTCCATTGAACGAATTGCCACTAAGAACAAGGCTCTCAAGGTTAACCATTGAAGAAATCCCAGCTGGGATTTCTCCATAGAGGTGATTTGAGCTCAAATTGAGGTCTCTTATGGAAGAAAGTCTAGCGATCTTCGGAGACAACGGCCCCCAAAGTCCGAGGGAAACAAGGGATAGTGAAGTTAAGCTTGGGAGCCTAGTGAGAGTAGTGAAGAAAGAATCAGCAGAGAAAGAAGGAGATAAGGGGGCTGAGCTGTCGCCATTGATTTCGAGCTCGGTGATTCTAGTACCGTAACAAGAGATTGAGAGTAAGGGAGAGGACGGGAGGTAGCAGAAATTGGTCGCATTGTTTATTAGAGAGAGGGAGGGAGGGTATTCAAGCATGCGTTGGAGGCGAAACAAGGTTTTGATTTGAGAAGGTGAGAGGTTTTGTGAAGAGATTTGAGGGCTCTGGGTTAAGATTAAGGGGAGGAGAAAGAGGAGAGGGCGTAGAGGTGCCATCTCTTCGATGAGTTCGATAATGGGTATTGTGTTTTTCCCCCCTCTGTTTTTGAGGATATGTAGAGTTCAGGTTGAATTGGATGCAAAACAGGAAGTTTGATTTTAAAAAACTTGATGTCGATGATGTGTTCTCAACTTCTCATCATTTCAGAGGATTTTGAGGAGAATACAATGAGAGAGAGAGAGAGAGGAGAGAGAGAGAGAGAGTTTTGGAGTGAAACAGAGCAGAGAGAAGAGGAACAGGGGAGGGTGTCGCCCTTGGAAAGAGGAAGAAAGGGGAGTTTGGCTTTACAGCAAAGGCGGGTGCCGGCGTCACGTGCTAGTTGTGACTTCAGGCGGGTTCCATGCGCGAACTTTTTCTTTTTCTTTTTATTTTTATTTATTTATTTTTGTCGCGGGGACTGTTAATTTTGCTTAATCTTTAAAATTGTACCTTACTAGCTCCATTATCGTGCATCCTAATTACCTTTCTTGATCTGGCTTCCTTTCATGTGTCCTTAGGTTACGCCAGCTAATCGTTTGGTTGAATGTTTGATAGAACTAATCCCATGTGGGTTGTATTCGTCTCCATTGGTGCAATTAAATGCCCTACTTAATAGTTCCAAGAGGTTATCTATAGCATCCCGGCTTAACTCCTAGGTCTAGTTTGGTACGCGGGAATGAGGTGGAATGGAATGATCATTCTCACTTCTCATTCCTTCCTACCAAACACACCATCTTTTTTGAAGTTGGAATGTCCATTCCCACTTCTCATCAATTCCAACTTTATGCGGGAATGAGCATTCCCAATGAAAGGATAGGGAATGAGCATTCCCACTTAAATGGGAATCGATAAAATATACAGCTTTAAAATTCGTCCATTCTCATTTCATTTTATAAATTACACCCAAACGTGAGAATGAGAATGACTATTCCATTCTCACATTAATTCAATTTCATTCATTCTTCCGTTCCATCCTCATCTGAGTTCATTCCCGCGTACCAAACGAGGCGCTAGGATCTTATTTAAGTTCTAAGTTGTTCCCGATCACAAAACTATATCACACGCATGCTTTTAATTATTCGCCCACCGATGAAGTGTTACTTCACATGGAGCCCACCGAAATAGAGCATGAAAGAAAAAGACAGACGCGCAACAATTATACGAGCATCAATTTTGTCACCGAGATCTCCTTAAATGTTACCGGCAGATATTATTCATCATCTAAAAGGAACTATGTCCAATGACACCAATCAACAAGCATACGGTATCAATTAATAGAATTTTAGATGTGGAAATTCACAGGAAAATGAAAAATCCAACAGAATGATACAAAACTAGGGAGTTGTTATCTACAGGATCATATATTGATATATATCATATATTAACGTTAGCCTTTCACGGTTACTTAATTTTATCCTTCTATCGTACACATACAGTATAATCAACTAGAATATTTCCAGTGGGTCCTTTGATTATGGAAGAAGTTGGTTTTAAATTCGCATTCTAAGTGCTTCAATTGTTAGTCACAAAATGGTCTACAAAATGGTCTACATAGCATTTTACAAAAAAAAAAAAAAGATCTTATGGCTATATAGTAAGAAAAATTCTTTAAGGACCCAAAATATGGGACCAATAGAGGGGACAAGTGAGGTGTCCCCCTCCTATTGGATAATGAGTTGGCCATCATTAATGATAGCCAACTCATTATCCAATAGGAGGGGGACACCTCACTTGTCTCATCTATTGGTCCCATATTTTGGGTCCCTATAGCAAAGCTCATATAGTAATTAAGCGTGCCTAATAGCAGTGTTCCTCTATAAATGTATTCTGCATAGACTGTGCTATCAACTTTGTAAGTTTCTACGAGTTAATTTGTGGATCGATATTAAATATAGCTAGAATTTCATTAAATTTTTAGATAATTTCATGATTGGGATGTTACAATATTATCATGTGACATTAACATGAACAATGAACAAAATGTAAAGTCGACAAATTGAATCTTTCATGATGCATTTTATTTTTATGGTTTTTTTTCTCCATGCCAGTCTTCTTAGATTTTTAATATTTTGGAAGTAGTTCTTCAAACCTTCAATTTGCTGTAAGATACCCCAATTTTTAAATCTCGACACTGCTACTCTTGATTGGAGGTATACTATGAATAACATATTAAAAAAAAAAAATTGGGGGTGGGGGGACTAGCAATTTCAATGCTTTGAGAGGCTAATTCTGTGATAATTTATGAGAATTGGGGGACGTAACAACAACTTTAAATGACTTGAGGGATTAATTTTAAATTATTGAAGATCAACGGACTAATACTTTAAAATTAAATTTGAATAGATACAAATTCAATATAAAATTTGTTGAAAAGGGCCAAATAAACTATTTTCATTTGACTGAATACAATTTCAGAAAACATATAACCGAAGAAATATAGTTGACGTGTGAATTAGATAGAGTGTTACATGTCTTTCTCATGAGTTCATTTGTAACCTAAGAAATATAGTTGCAAACAATGAAACTCATTTATTACTCATCTTATTAGAACTATTATTGGGCAATGTAGTCAATTTATGTGTTTAAGTAGAAGCTCACATACATTGTAAGGAAATCGTGTATATATTAAGTAAAATCTTGCATACTTTTCTCTTGAGTTCATTTATAACTTTAAAAATACAATCCGAATAAAAAATGTAATTCATTTAATTCTAAGAAAGCATGTTTGATATGAGACGCTCATCTTATCTATTGCCTTTTCACTGCATCCTAGCTTGATTCAATTTCCTCTTAGCTGCTGGAAAAAAAATTATAATCTCCTACATTACATTATATTGTGTCAACAAAATCATCACTTTGATGCACTCATCAATGTAAAAATTAAGTAAGTTTTTTTTAAAAGTTTAAGATGATCAGCTTAAGTTTTTTTTTTTTTTTTTTGGATTGCTAACTATCATGTAAATAATTATCAACACTAGCATAATTGCATGTTGCCTTTGATATCAAGCATGCATCTTTGAGTTTCCACTTACAACATAATTGACTTCATGCAAGTCTTAATGTTAGGCCAGAGAAACAAATTTAGACCACTAAAAGCAAATTTGAGTATAGTTGAAGTATACCGAACTCAAGCTTGGACAAAATGAATTGCTCGAATTTAGATATATAAAAGTGATTTTTCTTTCTCTTTTACTGAAACATGATGAAAAGGAGATTTATATAAAATAATTGCTGATTAAAATTATAGTCCATGAAAGCCTGTACATATTGGAGTTTTGGTGTAGTCGAAGGGATCTTGATGGAAACTATAGAAATGGTACAAAAACTTTTTTCTTATGGTTGTGTGTCATTCAGTCCAAAGAGACGTCGTATCTGTTTTAGTTTTGAAGTTTGGACTAATTCTACGGAGCCGTAGTTTGAATATTAAATCTAATTGCCAAACTGGCTCCCATGCAATAAAATACACTGTCTTTTTTAAAGCCATATCAATACAAAAAGAAAAGATTTTCTACGTAGACATCAATCTATTCAGACACCTACTCAAATAATACAAATGGTTCTAAAACAAAGCAATCATAATAGTCATGTGGATCAACCTAACTCTCGCCGACAACGTTATATTCATTCCACCCATGAAATACTTTTAGTAATTAGATAATTTAGGTAGCAGCTTACAAAGAGCGTAAGAAGGAAAGATTAATTTTACCAAAACTCAAGAAACTCGATCCACCAAAACTAGGATGTTTTTTTTTTTAAATTATTTTCAAAGAACGTCAATTGCTTTATGGTGGTTCTTGCAATTATTGCAACTCCAAGGACCATATGCCTAAGCAGCCATTGAAAACAAACTTTTCTTTTATCTTAATGCTTTTTCTTTAGTAATTAATAAAGAGAGGGATGCCTTTCAATATTTCAAGTATTATCTAAGGGGGTGTTTGGTTCACTAGTGGGCAAGAACAGGATTAGGAATCCGGTTTTTTTATGGATTCCTACCTATTCCATAAAAATTTTTAAGACAAGTTAATTTATAGATTCATGGAATCTTTTTTTTTCCTCTCTATGTTTGTTTCATAACATGAAAAGATGGAATCCAACTTTATAGAAACCCTCAAATTCCTAATCTTTAGTTTGGTTTGGAATGAGAATAAGATTCGGTCTCATAATAATATAGGGTTTGTGAATAAACGGAATCCGAAAAAAAAGAGAGGGATAATAGTACGGGTGTGTCAGCTTTTTGCCCTAAATCCTCCCAAATCATTAAGATTTGGGTTTCTATAAATACACCATACTTTTTCAACTTTATAGATTTCTAAATCTATAAATTTGTTGAGAACCAAACTCAAAATTAGGATTGATACAAAATCCTTTATTTATGGTTTTGCCCCTGTCAGCTCCAAATCCTATTCTTTTTCCATAAAACGAGTGAACCAAACACAATTTTTTTTTTAGTTTTAAGTTAATAGCTCCAAAGTGCAAATTATCCAAAGATAAAATAAAGTTTTGTGGCATTAAACTGTCAAAAATAAACTTTTCGTGACATCAAAATTACAAGAAGGGGCAAATTTCGTGACACCAAAGTGCAAATCATCCTTGGAATAATGCAATTAGATATGAGCCCTTCAAAAGTGATGAGGATTGCAAAGGGTAAACGAGAGTTGGGCGGCGGAACTGTATATTTATTGAAACAAAATAAACGAATTTTTCCAACGAAGCTTTGAACTCATTAGGAATCGAATCTGATTCTTTGAGTCAACGCGCCAAATAACGCCGACATAATATTATTTGCCTAAGCTTTGAGTCAATTAATTATAATTCCCAAACTTTTCTTCTTCTTCTAGTTGCTACGAAGCGGTACTCGCCCAACTGAGACCACCTCATCGAAGAGTCAACGACTCGAGTGTAGAGTCATTTTCAGTACCCAAGTCCTTAGGCTGCCTACTTCTTGGTAGTATAAGCTACATAAACTAATAAACGAGTTCAGTTTTAGCATATTCTTTTGGTTACACCCTTGTTTTGTATCTTCGCTTGGAGGGCTTTTTCGGTTTATTGAGACTGTAATTATAATGTAACTGTCAATTACGTGCAGCTACTATTGTTGTATTTGTTATGATGTAGTTAGTAATTTCAATTGTTTGGTTGAATTTTAAAATTTTGTAATTTGAAATTGTAATAATAGCTTTTGTTTTAGGATATCGGTTTTTTTTTACTTAATTCCAGGCAACTTAATTTCGTTTGAAGCTAAAGCAAACTGTAGCCAAGGGGCTGTTTGGTTTGCTCAAATTTATAAGGGTTTGGGGTGGAAAAGAAAGAAAAGGAACAAAAAGTGTCTCCTTTTGTATTATAGGATTCAACGTATCTTGTTTGTTTCAAAAAAAATTCTATAAGATTTAAAAAGTAACCCAATTTTAGGATTTGTCAAATCTTAATTTTTGGAGAGGAATTGGTGAAAAATTTACACATTAAGGACACCTCAACACACACACACACAATCTCTCTCTCTAGTTTTGTCCCCCACCCCAACCCCATCCCCTTTTCTAGTTTTATTTTCCTATTTTGGGGTTTGAACACATATGATATTACAAATTCCATGATTTGCTTTCCTATTTTAGCATGTTGAACCCAACAAAAAATTAGTAATTTAATCAAAAGCAATAGATTTGATTTCCTGGTGGAGATTTAATTTCCTATATTTTTAAAAAATGAACCAAATAACCCCTAAAATCAACTGGATTTTTTAGGGGTTTCCCCCCAGAAACCACCTTAAAAATAGCGTAATTATACAGAAATCACATTTTAATTTAATTTATACAAAAACCAGCTTTAAAGAGAGTTTTTGTAACAATCGAACTACCTCCGAGTCAAAATTTTCACTAAAAATATGAAATTACCTTTAAAACTCCATATTGAAGGCACGTGACTCATTTTAAAAAATGTTTAGGTCTTTGTTAGAATACAACTAACATACCTTGAACTTTGATTTAAAAAAAAAAGCTTATTCTTAGTGTTTTAGTCAAAATTTAACTCAGAGGTTGTTAATTGCAACAAAAACCTACTTTAAAAGCGGTTTATATATAATTAAAATTAAAAGATAGTTTTCATATAATCACCTATATAATCACCTACTTTAAGGGGTTTTCATATAATCACCTATATAATCACCTACTTTAAGGGGGTTGGGTTGGGGGTGGGGGTGGGGGGCTTCCTTTTTCTTTCTTTTATACAATTACAAATTATGATATACGACTTTTTCATCAATTCTAGTGAAACAAAAAGTACAAGTTATCCAGAATACTTCAGTTGCATATAGCACATTTACAATTTGTGTACTTACATTGAAAGAGAGCAACTATCTTATAATAATTAGAAGTGGAGTTGGGCAGGATGTTTGGTCTTACTCCATTACATCACATGGACTGTACATGGTTTGACCTAGTTTATGTACCTTTAGTTGTGACAGAAATAAGTGAGAAAAATTAGTGCTTTCTCTGTTCAAAATTTAACTCTGATTTATTATTTAATTTAATGATTTCAAAAAATTTGCAAATCTAGTGTCTTTATCAGTTACGTCAAATAGCGACTGTCCTTATAAGTTATATATGTTAGACTCTAGAGGAGGGTGATTAGGATCTTATGCTAATCTAATCCGATTTTATGCGAATTAAAACTAATAACAAGTTAGCCTAGCAAGTATGAAATATAACAAGATATATGAGTTAGGATAAGCAATATGAACAAAGAGATATATCCTAACAATGAGATATACTATGAGATATATGCAAGGATATACAAATTAACACAAGGGTGAAATAAGCATAAACAAAACAAGAGTGATAGTGTGCAAATAAACAATGCAAACACACAATATGATCACGGAGTTCGGACCTTCCGTACTTCGCTCCCCACTCCCAGGGAGAAATCCACTATCACAACCGGGTTTTCTACGCTTACCCGAACAACGTTTATACCTCACAATGTCGGTTTTCAATGCTCACTGATCAAACCTCACACTCTCACTCGGTTTTCTAGCTCACCGAAAACTTTACAACAACACACTCGGTTTTCTAGCTCACCGAAAACCTTACAATCTCACAATATAACAAAAGTTATTCTCTACAATTGATGAGAACTCAATTAAGCACAACTCAATGTTATAATCCCACAACCCAAATTATACTATGAATGTAAATACAATAAGCTCAAGTGGGTGTGTGTGAACAATGAGTGAAAACAAATCTAAACTCAATATAAAACTAGCTTTAATAAAATGATAATAAAAAAATAGATATAAAGCTAGAAATAGAGTTTAGAAAACTTCTCAATAGATCAAGAGATAGAGGGAGAATAGTTGGATGCTCAAACTCCAATAGATGATCTCCTCAAGCTCTTGTAGAATTGATTTTACAAACTCAAACTCTCAAATGCTTAAAAGCTTTTTAAACAAACACTAAACAAAACTTAAACCATTGTTAAAACTTTGTTAAAACATTTTCTTGGGGTCTCTGTTTGTGTCAAAAGTTGGTCTCGTTGTGGAATTCATTATATCTTCGGTCGATTACAATAAATTCAAAAGAAATAGCCTTTTTATAAGACTTCTTTTACACAACAAAATGAAAATTACAACTTTTTAGAAACAAACGCAGGATCGTTGTTTGGATCGCTGCTTGCGTGGGATCTTCGCCTGTGTCGGGAGCGCTTTGACTCGTGGACCAACAAATCACAGATTCTGATTGAATCGTGAGGGGTTAAGTGATTCTTCCTTCGTTTATCGAAGTAGGAATTTGAAGTGAAGATCTTATCAAAGTAAGACGACCACTCTTCTTAAGATCAAGTCAAAGCTCGAATCTCAAGGAATTGCCAGAAGCTCAGGAACTCTGCTCTCTCTGCTCCAAAATGCTCAAAAATGGTCAGCCTCTCTCAAAAATCGATCTCAGGGGGTATTTATAGCCTCCAGGAACAGTTATGCTCGCGAGACAGCATTTGCTGTCTCGGCTGCCGAGACAGTGTTTGCTGTCTCCGGCGGCCGAGACAGAGTTTATGTTCTCGCGGTTCGCGAGACCGTAAACGACTGTCTCGGAAAAAACCGCAACTGCACTGGTTTCTGCAGTAACTGCTCCACATTTCAAATTCTGTTATTTTGACAGTTATACCACGTGTATTCTCGGCACGAACGATGTTTTTCCAGCGTCTTGGGCAGTTAAGACTACGTGTAGGGCAGTTATCAAGGTTGGTTTTTGACCATGTTCAAACACTGTCTCGCTTGCGAGACAGTAAACACTGTCTCGCTGTGAGACCTGTAGAACACTGTTCTTGCTGGCGAGAACAGTAAAGACTGTCTCGCTGCGAGACACGTAAAAGACTGTCGTCGCTTTGAGACCATTCAAAGACTGTCTCGCTGCGAGACAAGTAAACACTGTCTCGCTTGCGAGACAGTAAAGACTGTCTCGCTGGCGAGACAGTTCATATCTGCATTCTTTTGATTTTTTTGATGATCTCCTCTTGAGCTGTATTTGGATATCTATTAGTATTTTTTGACGCCTACAGATACCCCCTCCAAAGTATTCCAGACTCATTCTTGTATAGAGGAGTCTGGAATACTTTGGATAATATAGATTTTACTTACGATCTCTTCAATACTTGGTTGAGTAGATCGTGTAGAGGAATCCATAAAATGTCTTCGGCTCTTGATCTCTTCATCCTTTAGCCTATTCAGTTCTTTGTAGAATAGCTAATACTCTTTCGGTACTGCGTTTATCGCTCGACCATTATCGAGATCTTGAATCGAAGTTGGTATCTCTTTGACTTTTATCACTAAATTGATACTTGTATGTCCCTCGAGAGTTCGTCAGGTTATCCTCAAGAATATTCAGAATAATATTCTCCAGAAACTGCCTGTCGAATGTAGAAAAACAGTTTAGACTCGTATACCTATTGGAGTATCGAGGAGCAGTTTATACTCGTATACTCTTTGGAGTGTTCTGGTCTCTTTTTTGTTGGTAGAGGTGAACCCGGTGATGGAGAGGAAGAATTTTATATTCTATCTCCTGGTCTTTTTTTTGTTGGTAGAGATAAACCCAAAAATCAGAGAGGAAGAATTTTATATTCTACCTCCTGGTCTCTTGTTTGTTGGTAGAGATGAACCCGAAATCAGAGAGGAAGAATTTTATATTCTATCTCCTGGTGCAAAGGAAACTCAAAGTGGGATCTCCGCTTAAAGAATCTGGACGGGTTTGAATAATCCTAACTGTCATAAGGTTTGATTATTCAACTGAAAGTGGACCTCTCGTTCATGGAATGAATCGAGAAGAGATTTTGGTTGTGGCCCTAACTGTAGTAAGGTTTGACCAAGTGGGAGTTTGGTATGATCCTAAGTGTTTAAAGGTTTGATCGCTCAATTTGTGGACCTCTCGTTCATGGAGGGAATCGAGAGAGGATTTTAGCTTTGGTCCTAACTGTAGTAAGGTTTGACCAAGTGGGCGTTTTGAGACGATCCTAACTGTTTAAAGGTTTGATCGTTCAATTTGTGGACCTCTCGTTCATGGAGGGAATCGAGAGAGGATTTTGGCTTTGGTCCTAACTGTAGTAAGGTTTGACCAAGTGGGAGTTTTGAGACGATCCTAACTGTTTAAAGGTTTGATCGTTCAATTTATGGACCTCTCGTTCATGGAAGGAATCGAGAGGGGAGTTTGGTTTTGGTCCTAACTGTTTAAAGGTTTGACCAAATGGGAGTTTTGAGACGATCCTAACTGTTTAAAGGTTTGATTGCTCGATTTGCGGACTTCTCGTTCGTGGAAGGAATCGAGAAGAGATTTTGGCTTTGGTCCTAACTGTTTAAAGGTTTGACCAAATGAGAATTTGAGACGATCCTAACTGTTTAAAGGTTTGATCGTTTAATTTGTGGACCTCTCGTTCATGGAAGGAATCGAGAGGGGATTTTGGCTTTGGTCCTAATTGTTTAAAGGTTTGACCAAATAAGAATTTTGTGAGGCAAGATTGATCCAACGAAGTGATCGAATCTCATCTCAGCAAAAGAGTATTCGAAAATCACCGTGGGGATGTAGTGTTTATCACTTTGTTCGTAATGATCGGGTTATCCCTAAGAAAATTACATATAGCATTTTTCCGAGAACTTCGCGTTACATGAACCATCCACCCCCAGCTTTCTTCGTGAAACTAGGTCTAACATCATACTGAGTTACATGACCGGGTTATCCTTAAGAATATTACATGTAAAAATTCTCCAAGAACTTCCCGTCAAGAGTGAGAAACAGTTTAGACTCATAAACCTATTGGAGTATCGAGGAGCAGTTTATACTCGTATACTCTTTGGAGTGAGGGGAAACAGTTTATACTCGTGCACCCAATGGAGTTAGAGTCGTCTTTACTTGGCTTGTTTTGCCGTTATGACGCCTGAGTCAATTAAGGCTTGGATTTTATTTTTGAGTCCGAAGCAAATCTTGGTGGGATGAAGAACCCTTCTGTGGTACGCACAGTAGTTTAGATCCGTAATCCTCTTAGCTCCCTCCTGAATCTTCGAACGAATACTCCTTTTGGAACCTCGGATCGAGAGTCGCGTTCACAGCGATTGTAGATGTCGTCGGTTGGCTTCTCTCAGCTTTCTTTCTTTTAAGAAAGTGTTCAGCTTGTTCACCGCGCACTTTCAAATCCTTCCAAGTTTTGGATGATACGACCCCCAGGGCTTCCAGGACATCGATGGAGAGGTTATTGTGACATGTTTGCAGGATAAACTCCTCTGTAATAGGATCTCTGCAATTCATTGCTTTGTTACGGAAGCGTTTGACAAAATTGTCGACTGACTCTCCGTCTCTTTGCTTCTCATCTAAAAGGGTTCCGATTGACACTTCGGTGTCATCATCGAAGAAATTGCTGATGAACAAACTTTCCATGTCATCCCAGCAATTGACGCTCCCTGGCTTGAGACGTCGATACCAATCGAAGGCGGGCCCACGAAGGGTGCCAACGAATGACCGGACCATTAAAGCCTCGTTTCCAGAGATCATGCCCAAATGAGACTTGAAATAAATCAAGTGCTGAATAGGTGAGATTTTTCCCATCAAATGGTGTGAAGTTAATCAGATTGAACTTTGCCGGGTACGGTATTGAATCCCATTCTCTTGGATAAGGACACGGAATACCCGTCTTCTTCACTTCTTGAGCCGTCATCAAAGCGTTGTCTTTGTTTTCAAGCTCTTTCATTTTCCCGCCATCGTCTATGTCTTCATTCGAAGGACGTTGAGGAGTATGAGTTAGACCACCCCCTGTAAGAGGTGCCATTGAACCACCCCCAATATCATTATTGGGAGGATCCGTTAAACTACCCCCAACGTTATTGCTATTGGGAGGAGTATCAGCCATAATGACTTCATCCACTTCTGGATCACTATCATCTGCCACATTCTGAGTGTGGCGGCTGGATTCAGCTTGCTGACTGGACTCTGGAGGTTAAGGCCGTTGAGCTAGAAATTCCCTCATTTGTTGGATAGCCAACTCCATCTCTGTCTTCATCTCAGCTCTAATTTCTTCACGTTGTTTGGCTAGAGCTTCTTGAAGTATTTGAACGAACTGATCAGAGGTTATTGTGAGCACTTCTCTGGTTTGTCCTGTGCTAGATACCGTATCATCCGAAGCGATCACAGAACAAGTGTCCGAGAGCTCATCCTCTGATGACATTCCTTCATGCATTCTTTGGTAGTCCCTAGGTCTGATGGCTCTTAACTGGAGTCGGGACATCCGTTTGGCAATTCTTGAATTGACTTTTTCTCTCGGGGAAAAGTCGGGATTTGATTCACTTGAATGCCATTTAGATTTTCCTTTATCAGCCATGTTGATGGTGACTTCAGGGAATTCATCATCTTGGACAGCTGATCTTCTCTTACGGAAATGTCTCGGCTTAGGCTTCGACATTTCGGTGAAAAGACTGTGGAATACCGAGACTCTTCGTGGGATGGCTTCTCGTTTTGTGTAGTTATATTCCGACAATGCTGCTCTTATAAATCGCGCACAGGAACAATGAGAGTTTATTTCTCGAATAATTCTCTTTCGAAATCTATTCAAACCCATAGCTTGATAGTACGATTCATCAGTATGATTGCCGGAAAATTCTATCGTCTGTTGGTATGACTTCCCAGGCATAACGATGTCTTTTGGCGAACATGTCTTCTTCTGGGGGTGTAAAACCTTGTTGGCATTCTCAGGACAAATTATTGTTGCCTGTGAGCGATCCAATGTTATTTCGGGAGTCACACGTTTAGAACCACTCCCCTGCGGGTATGGAGTCTTAACGGGCTCCGAATGCTGATTTTACCTAACTCCAGACTTTGGAATCCAAACTTTGCAGAGTTTTAGCGGTTCTTTGGCCACCGTTTCCTTCTTCCTTTCTTGTCTTTGTAAGAGAGTACGGGCATAAGCAGCGTTTGCACGACGCTTTTGGATACGTTCTTCGAGGGTTGAGCGAGCCCTCTTGACAAAAATCCATTCATCCGTCGTTAGTTTAGCAGAGATATGAGTTATTGGTCATTGAGACAACTGAACCACTCGATGCCTCCTCGACTCTAGGTCCGCGTGATAACGAACCCCGTCGGTTTGTTCCAAGGCCTTAGCTATTTGGCGAGCGCGGCGCTGACGTTGTCTCTGACGAGCCCTCTTCGTCAGTGCCGATGGGCTTTGATTCGATGACTCTTTAACTAGATAAGAGTCATCGCGAGCAGAGATGTTGCGAGTAGAATCCTCAGCAACAATCAGGCGAGAGTCTTCATTTTGTGCCTTCTTTGGCATGTAAGTCTTCTTCAATGGTGAGATCCTCTTGTACTTGCGATACAATGAAGATCTTCAAGAAGATGATGAGAGATATTCCTCAAACTTGGTTTGGTCGAACTCGTATTCGACCGTGGATTCAACTAGAATCTTGATCGGCTGTGACACGACGGTCTCGGTAGCGAGACCGTTGGCTCCCACTGTGGTCGCCAGTTTGTTTGCGTCAAAAGTTGGTCTCGTTGTGGAATTCATTAATCTTCGGTCGATTACAATAAATTCAAAAGAAATAGCATTTTTATAAGACTTCTTTTACACAACAAAATGAAAATTATAACTTTTTAGAAACAAACGCAGGATCGTTGTTTGGATCGCTGCTTGCGTGGGATCTTCGCCTGTACCGGGAGCGCTTTGACTCGTGGACCACCAAATCACAGATTCTGATTGAATCGTGAGGGGTTAAGTGATTTGACTTCGTTTATCGAAGTGAGAACTTGAAACGATATCTTATCAAGGTAAGATAGTCGTTCTTCTTGAAATCAAGTCAAAGCCTGAATATCAAGGAGTTGCCAGAAACTCAAGAACTCTGCTCTTTCTCTGCTCTGAAGTGCTCAAAATGATCAGCCCTCCTGAAAAATGGCCTTCGGGGGGTATTTATAGCCCCTATGAACAGTTGGCGGAAAACAGGCTCGCGAGACAGCATTTGCTGTCTCGGCGGGCGAGACAGTGTTTGCTGTCTCGCTGGCCGAGACAGTGTTTGCTGTCTCGCCCAGCGAGACAGTAAATTTGCT
>NC_033794.1:91525903-91530151 GCF_001876935.1 Asparagus officinalis | reverse complement strand
CGAGTCTTTGGACTCAAGGGCGGTCGACCGTGGCGGTCGACCGCAAACAGATACATGAAAATGAACAGGTGTATAAATAGTTTTCTGATTTTAAAGTCCTATTTAAAAATATCAAATAAATTCTAAAAATTATGAAACTTTGAAGAATGATTGTAAACATGATAATACACATGCTACAAAAACTGATTTTCAAAAAGGACATCCCAAATGAAAAATATCATCATTTTGCAAAATAGTCCAAAACATGAAAATGTGAACATATGAGTTTTGAAATTATGAAACTTTGAAGAATGATTGTAAACATGATAATACACATGCTACAAAAACTGATTTTCAAAAAGGACATCCCAAATGAAAAATATCATCATTTTGCAAAATAGTCCAAAACATGAAAATGTGAACATATGAGTTTTGACATTTTAGCTTAACCATGTTTTAAAACAATACAAAATGATTTTATAGACTTGAAGAAAGATGTAAACTATTATTATGAAGTCTATAAACAATAAATATAGTATTTTATCAAAATACACATATAATACACTAAAACATGATTTCATTGAACTAAATAAAATTGATATTGATGAAATCATATATATGCATGTAAGTATGAAACAAAAATATATTTTCTAATTATATTTAATTGTTTCATATTAAAACTTAAAAACTACCAAACCTATATATATATATATATATATATATATATATCCAAAACGTGTATGTGTGTATATGATTGAGCTTAAAGTACTAACACACATAATATAAAACCTAAACTAAATATACCCAAACTTGATTGATTTTCGATGTAGCTCAACTTGGTACACTTGCGGATGAAGCTAGAACTTGGATCTTCAATTTGAATTGCATAGGCTTCACTTCACAATTCCGCCAACATCCGTTGGATATGTTGACACTTAATTATATCTTCAATTATTTCTTTTTCTTTTAAGAAATAATTTATAATTTAAGAGACAACTAAGTGACACTTAATTATATGTTCATTAATGATACCCTTGAAAAGGACACATTACTGTTTTGTCTCTCGACTAGATGTTTAAGTAGATTCACTCATTTACTGAAACGTAGATCTTAGATTCTAGAGACAAACAAGTGAAATTGCACAAACTTTCATGTAAAAAGATTCAGTATACCGTAATAAAGACGGATAACATGAGAAGAATTGTGAAGGTAATAGTGAATATAAAATATGAGGGATAATGTTAAATTTAAAATTAAAGTGAGGTCTATGTAAAATTAATGTTTATCATTTATTCCCTAATTGCTCGACACACATCATGGGAGCTTGTATGCAAATATCTAAGGTCCGACACCAAGAGAAGAAGACACCACAAAATTAAATAATAAGACAAATTGAAAATTTAATATGCATGTAATCAAATTTAGAATTTGGGAAAGCACATGCAGAAGTAGTTTAAATATTGAAATTTGGTTGTCATTAGCCCAAGACTAAATTAGTCAAATCACACCCCCCTAGGTCCACTTCAAATGTATTGTGTCTTTTAAGAGGATGCTTGCAAGTGGAGTCGGTAAATTGGTAGGAGTTAGATATCCTTCATCAAAGTCTTTTTGTTGTACTTGCTTGTCCCCTAATCGATGCTAACCTAGAAAGCCACATATCCTTTTAAGGATCAAAGTTTTAGCAAACTAAAAACAAGATATTTAAGTTAAATAGGAATTTGGTTAAGGGGTTTTGTAACGGGTATATAGTGTTTGTGCGTTCACACTTTTGTCTAGTGTTTCAGAGATACGACACGTACGTATTCAGACCACTATATTCTTAACGACTTGCGTATCCTAATCATGATAGAGGATTTAAATGCATGTTATATTAGCAACATACCAGCTATAAGCGTGAATGAACTTCCTTGTATAGTTGTTTACATTTTTTAATAAGATACTGAGATTTTCATTCACCTTTTCTCTTATCATCAAAGTTTGTTTTATACCTTTTCTTTTGTGTTACAATGGTTAAGAACACCAATGATTCGTCACTGTTAGATAACACAATTGATGCAATTATAATTCGAGTGGGGAAGCTTATGAACGCTATGAAGGTTGTCACATTCATCCTTGTGGTTGAATAATGACGCTCAAGAGTTCAGAATATACGCAACTTGATGGTCAGATGAAGTAAATCTTTACTTAACGCAATTACTTTTGTATTATTCAACCAAAAGATTAATTGTAGCCATGCTGTAATTTTCCTTACAAATGTGAAATTTTGATGTTTTATCCCATTTGCCGTTGAAGGATTAATTGTAAGGTGGGGGGCCTTAGTTTAAGGAAGACAAAGGATTGCAATAATATTTTCCATACATATGGAGAACCTTGTGATCGCCATAAATTCTTCTTTGTACTTACTTGCATTCAATCTTCATAAATTCCTTACACATAAATGAGCCTCTGCTATAAAAGCTTTTGATGTACTTTAAATCCATTTCCATTCTGTGCGTGACTGCATTACCTTCATTTGTTGGGATTGGGATCCTCTACTAATGGATCCTCTATTAATATCTACTAATAAAGAGATCTTAGCCTTTGATTTATCAATCAAAGGCCAAGATCTCATCCTTATCCTCCCCTACTTTTGCTCATGAGAACATCTTGACATTTGATTGATAAATCAAAGGCCAAGATTCCATTAGAAGATATTAGAAAGCTCCTCATTAGTAGAGGATCCCAATCCGTGAGGATAAATGATAAGGTATACTACAAGTAATAGTGAAGGAAATCGCACCTGGAGAAGATCAGAGGTCGGAGCTCGCTTGCAGAGGCGTTCGTGGACGAGCGAGGGCTTGAAGGCGAGGTCAAAGTCGCCTGTTGTTGCGGGTGTGGAAGAGATTTCGTCTGCGGGCGTGGAAGGCAAGGCGCAATCTCGCGTGATGGCGAGGCGTCGATTTTGCCCTGTCGCCTATGAACTCGCCTGCTCGAGTGCGGATGTTGATCTCGCCTGTTGGGCGTGGATCTTGCATGATGGAGATCAATGTCGCCCGTAGTGGATGCCAGCTGGAACTCGCTGACTGAACTTGCCCTAGGGTTTCCCTATAAAAGGGAAACCCTGTTCACGAGTTGAATGTGGAGAGCCTACGATTTTAACAGAAGAGGATTTCTTTTGTGGTGGCGGCGGCGGCTTGTTGAATGTGGAGAGCCTACGATTTTAACAGAAGAGGATTTCTTTTGTGGTGGCGGCGGCGGCTTTTACTTCCAGCGGATATTCTCTGATTTGAGAATCAATTTTTCGGTCAAGAAAAATTGTATTATTCCTATAGCATTTACTACAGTGAAGGAAGTTGGTGTTGTGAGAGCTCTAGTTTGAGATTCTCATTTTATAAGCTTTGTAATTTCTTGTGGTTAAATAAAAAATTAATTGTGTGGCTCCCATGGACGTAGGCAAGTTTGCCGAACCACGTATATCTGTTGTCTCGTCTCATATACTTATTGTTTTATCTATGTATTCGTTATTGCTTGTATTAATTAGTTTGAGTTTGGCTTAAACTCAAACTTGGGTTGTTTCTCTCGGAATTAATTAAGCTTCCGCGACGGTGTAGACGTCTCGCGTCCCAATAAATAGGTAAATGATAAGGTAGACTACAAGTAATGTATATACGTCCACTTGTTTTGTAAGCAGTTAATCTAGAAATCGGCCTCGTAAATAAAGGAAAATCTAGTACTTTTCTAAAGTGAAAAGGCTTCTCCTGTTTACAACTCGAACACGATATCTAACCAGAAATAATAATTTTCAGCAAGTTTTATAAATAACAAATAAATCTATAATTATAACTTGTGGGCTATAATCACAGTTTTTTTTACGCTCTGCAGTTGCAAAAAACAGCCACTTTTGCAAAAACAATTTGTAGCTAAGCTGAACATATATTTTACAGAAAAATGAGTTTCTTCTTGAACAAAGAGACATTTCCTGGCTATAGCTTCTGAGTTCTGATACCATTTGTGATTAGAAGCCAAAAAACAATCAATCCAAATAACAAAACTGCATTTATCAAACTTACTTTTAGGTGAACATACAAGGGATAAGCAACATACCTGCAATTATGGTTTTCATTCGTAAAAATAAAGCAAAACATCTTGAACACTAACCAGACCACTCCCACAAAGTTTAGCATTATCCTTAGTCATTAATTTGATAATAATGGACTCTCAAGTGAACATCCTGGAGATAATGATGTAGTAACAAGGTGGTGGTGGGAGAGATGGAGGTATCTCTCTCTT
>NC_033794.1:91519487-91524903 GCF_001876935.1 Asparagus officinalis | reverse complement strand
TACTTAGAAATGATAAAGGATAATAGCAGCAATACATCACACTTTAGCCAAAACACAAGCACCACACTCGATAGTCTAAAGCAAAGACACAGACACACTCATATTATGTTCACTTCTTTTTTTCTTTTTTAGTTTTGATATTTTGATTGCTTATAAATAAATATCAACAGCAACAAACTTCAGTTTCTGCAGAAACAGGCAACAGAGGCTAACTTCACTTCAGCAGACAAAAGTTGATACATCGAAGGCTTATGTCTGAACATCTTCCTTCAACACAGCCCCATTTATGGACTGGGAATCCTATACAAAGTAAGATCAATACTGTACTAATTGCAGCGACGATGAAATTGTTACATAATGAGTATTGAGTTCTCTTGTTTAAATGTTCAAAACAAAGAAATAAAACTGACATGATAATGCTATTTGAACAAAAAAGCAAAAAACGGAAAAAGAATAAGGAGGAGGAGGAGGAGGAGGAGGAGGAAATATGAGCGTCACATGTATAATATTATCAGCCAGAATGAAGGAAACAAGAAACAAAGAAAAGTTATCTTTGGATGACAAGAGTGACCTTACCATGTTCTCTTTATCTTCAAGTATGTCTCTGTCTTCAATCGCTGCCTCCCCAGTAAGAGCTGGATCAACTAAATCACCTAAAGAAGGAAGAATATTCAAGAAATATATGAAAACAAACCAATGGATCAAATATTTTTTTACAGTCATAGAACATTAAGTTTGTTATACCAAGAGTTGCATTCAAGTATTTGATAAATGGAGCATCAATATTGATTTTTTATATAATCAAATAGGAGAAAACAGTATACATATAAAGAGAACAAAAGCAGTAGTAGTTTTGGAATTAACTGATTCTATTCTAAATTCGATAATGCAAACACGAGAGATAGAGCTTGTGAATATATTTTGTCTTAGCAAAAATCATTTTTTCAACACAAACATCCACATCCAACAACAGAGCATAAACTACAACTACAAGCCATCTTTAAACTATAAACTTGGGGAAGGAAGTATAGTATTGTACTTCAACTAAGTAGTACCTTTCTTGCTAAGAGCTTCCGTTGTTAAACTCTTGACTTTTGCATTGCTACGGTTGGAATCAACCCTGCTTGGCTTCAGAGATTTCTTCTGTGCATTATTAACATTGGCATCTTTCACAGCGACAAAATGCCCTGGATTCTTGATGCTTGATGGCTTTTCCTTAGCCACAGGCACTCTCTGGACCTCCTTTGCTTCTGAAACAGTAAGGGCTTTTGAAATCAATGACTTGGGTTTCTGATTCCCAGACCCTGTTAAAGCACAAGAGCTGCGAATGTTTTGGTTTGAAGCAGTACTTCCGTTTTCCTGTAACTTAGAACTGTCCTCAGAGAGTTTTAGGTGCTCAGATTCTTCTTCTAATATGTTATATCTCTGAAGGAGATCTTTTGTAGCTTCTCCAAGTTCTGCTAAAAGGTTGTGTTTGTGTACATATGATTTAAGCTCCTCCCTTATCCGCTGGAGGGGCTGCAGGTGTAAATCACATCATTCACCAAAAACAAATTACGCTGATTTTGTAATACAAGATTAGGTATCAATGTATCATTGATTTGTTGTATACAAGAACCTCATACAAATCACACAAGATTAACTCTAAAATTGAAATTTTCTTCAATTCTTTGTCCTTCCAGCCAAAAAGCTATAGAGGACTTTCTGTTTTAACCACTTAACAACTTAAAAGCTTGCAGCAAGATATTCAAAAAAGACAGCAAATTCAGGGGCAGAATGTTTTTCTGTCGCCTATGTAAATGCACACACTCATACACCAACACGCACATGCACGTAAACACATGAATACTAACAAGCACGCACGCGCACCCACAAACACACACGTGCACGCACGCACATACGTACCCGCACCGACATTATACATAACACACACACACACACACCACACACACATCATATATATATATATAATATATATATATATATATATATATATATTAAGATACGAGAGGAGAGAGGAGGAGAGAGAGAGAGAGAGATATTAATGTGGCTATCCCTTGTCATAGGAAGAGATTTCCCTCCTTGTCACCTATGTGGCCACAATCCCCACCATCCTCATAAAGTAGGCACAGCCAAAATCCCACCAACTCACACTCTCTCTCCTGATTAGAGAATGGTGGGGATTGTACACATAGGCGTCAGGAAGGGAATCCCGCTCCAATGACAAGGATACACATTAATTCCTCATTATATATATAATATAAATATATATAGTGTGAAAACTTATGTCACTTAAGCGGATACGGATAGTGTTGTCCACCAAAGTTTTTAACCATTCAAATGGCTAGGGACATTGTATTAATAAAAGGTGTTTAATATTATAACATGTGTGGCTTAGGGGAACTTGGTGCGACACTCAAACTATAAGTTTGATAGGGTCTTGCTCATTAGTATATATATATATAACGTTATATACTTTAATATATAATATATATCATATATATATATAATAGTATATAGTATATATATATATCAGAGAAGAGAGAGAGAGAGGAGGAGGTGAACTTAATGTCACTTAATGACAATGAGGCCTTTGTCCACCAAACTTTCAACTTTTCCTATCCACTCATATATATAAATGAAAGATACCCATTCTCTCAACTTAAATAATATAAAGAGAAGAGAGAGGTGAACTTATGTCAACTTAAGTGGACAAGAGGCCCTTTTCTAACTCAAACTTTCAAACTTTCTATCCCAACTCAGTCATCATTATATAAATGGACAACGAACCCATTTAATCTCACTATATATATATATATTACTTATATATATATCATACTATATATATAATATTAATATATTATACTATATATATAATATATATCACTTTAGAGAGAGAGAGAGAGAGAGAGAGAGAGAGAGAGAGAGTGAATATGTTAACTTAAGTGGAACAAGAGCCTTTGCCACCCAACTTGTCAACTTTGCTATCCAGCTCATATATATATAACAAGTCCTCTCTATTGTGCATGGATCCCCTAGGCTACCATCAATGAAAGAAAGTTTGGTGAATGACCCAACCTTAATGTGACGATAAGAATTTCTCTCTCTCTCTCTCCTCTCTCTATATATATATATATATATATATATACATATATAGATATTAATGTTAATATATACTATATATATATATATATATATAGTGGACTATAATCCTTTCTAATAGCAACCTCAACTCAAGACACACGTACACTACAGAAGTCATGAATATTTTCTGCAGAAAAAAAAAAGCAACAAAAGGGCATGAATCTCAAATGGGCCCGATGTTTACATTTGACATACCTCACATCCTAACTCCAGAGCAAGCTTGAAGAAACCAAGGGAAACCGAGTGTTTGGAAGCTGATTCAGCAAGTTTGATCTGTGTTAACCAGTAAGAGACATAGTACAGCCTACATGATGACTTTGAAACATCAGATAACTGTGTATCACTTTTTTGCTGAATGCTTGACCTCCTGGCTCCGGTTGCTGATACTGGTGTAATGCTTCCAACCGAAGCTTGGTGAGGACTAAAGGCAGACTTGGTGGGTATTGAGAGCCTTCGTGGAGTTTTTGCAGATTTGTCCTTCGCCGATAGATCAAGAGCACTTACACTCTGGCTGATGGTTGATGAAGACCTTACTCTAGTTTTTATACTGCAGAAAATAATGGTCAGATCCAGGGGAAAAAACATAGATGTACAAAAGAAGACTTTCCCTGTGTTGGGAACATGCAAAACATTCTTACAAAATGAACAAGCTGGAGGATAATTGCAATTGGAACCTATTAAAAATAAATAGTTAATGTACAGATCAAAATACCAGTAGGGATTCAGATTCTAGGGTCAAGTCCTACCTCAAACCTATTAAAATATTAAATTAAATCGCCAGTGAGTAGATCTAGTATCAAATTAAAATCTAAAGGTTTGTTTGGAGTTGCACAAGTAGCTTTCAAGTGAGCATACCTCACTTAGAAACATGTTGAAGTTCTCACCAGCAGGCAAATAAGTGATATTATTACATAGATTATGGCATCATGCTGTAAAAACAACTCTAAAAGAGTAGTGTCTTATATAGAAAAGGAACACAGAATCAAAGCTCTATCTACAGGTGATCTAAAAGGAATATTCAATAGAACACTTATCTTGAAGAGTTCACATGTTTTAAGTGCTGGATTTCACTTTTAATTTTAGGTGCATGTTCCATGGAATGGTTAGTAGTCTTTTATTTTTCTGCAAGCTATCTTGCCAACTTCTGTTCGTTTATTCTGGTTTTGAAGCTTATACAAATGACTACTTTGTTTCTGTTGTACTGGCTCACATTTAGTCATAGTTTCTGCTGTTTTAATATTTTGTCATGGATTCGGTACATTGTTTACTGGACCTCATTCCTTGAATTTTATTGTTTGGATTTGATGCAAGTCCATATGTGGTTTGTAAATTACTGAATTTTTGTGAAATACGGTAATTTAGTTCCATGATGTGCTTAGTTTCTTACTGTGTGAATGAATTCCCAATCATAACAGCCAACTAAAAGTTGAATCTTTTACTTGAAAAGTCAAGGTCTTCTTTGGCTTGTGGATTTTCCGTATGGGAGAAATGTTAACGAAAAATTAAATAAACTTAAAGCATGCAAATAAATCCAAATAAAAAGAACAGAAAATCTAGCCTGATCGGGTGGCAATCGTGCAATTATTACACTGCCCTAGAAGATTGAGAACTCGCCTATCGCCCTGACACAGATGATCCCCTATCCCTAGAAGTAAAACCCCCCGAAAATAGCCGGCCTCTATACTCGGCCGAGATTATAGAGCTTCTTCTCAGATGAAGACGGTTACCCAAAAAATTAATAACGAACGAAATTCAAATAGCGAGTTAGCGAGTTTTTGAGAGAGAGAAGACAGAAGAGAAAAGCTTTTTGTGTTGTGTATTTTCCGAACTGATTAGAGGCGGAATTTATAGGGTTGAGAAACCCTCAGAGCCGTTGAGAATTTCCGCACGTTCCTCACAAATTGCGCCTGCATGTTATCCAAATCTCACACAACCGTTGAGTTCTTCCCGCACTTTCTCCATATTGTTAAAAGCCGAGTCAAAAGAAAACGGAAAAATTAAATTGAAAATTCAAAACACGGTGAGGCAGGTGGGCGCGGGCGCGAGCGCAGGTGCGGTGCGGCAAGGCGCGTGTGCGCGTGTGTGTGATATGCAAAACCCAAACAAATTGAAAAATACAAAACACCCTCCTCTTGGGGGCCCTTAAGGGATAAAGAGAGGAGAACCAATTTAAACATCCAACCATCCCTTACATTAGGCAATGTGAGACTATTCTTTGAAGGCAAATTGTCTTTTTCTCCTCAACAAGGCCAACAGTCCCCCCCCCCCCCCC
>NC_033794.1:91439761-91519477 GCF_001876935.1 Asparagus officinalis | reverse complement strand
CCCCCCCCAAAAAAAAAAAAGGTAATATTGACTAAAAACTCGGGTAATTAAAATAAATCAATGAATCACAAAATAAATATAGGTTGGATAACCTTACGTGTCGTGAATTCAAGAGAGGTAGCTTTTGGCTATGAACCTTTCTTTAGTGGGTTCATCGTAACCTGAGGGACATAATGGACTAGGCCTTGAATTAGGCTCATTGTACCAGGTATTATGAAATCATACACAATACGTCTTCATCTATTAAGTAAAGCGGATTAAGCGTTAAAGAACATGCTCACAATAACCGACTCATGAGAGTTTCTAGGGGTTAGCCCTGCCCTTCCAACCGTGGTCATCACGGTTCCTCTCACGTAGGTAAGTCCTCCAAGGATACTACAGCTGTATATCATACCCTCCACAATATATGTGTTGGACTTATTAAGAGTAAAACTCAATCTAACCAGCTGTATCATAAGAGCATCGTCATCATAGAGAAGGGGTAGTAGCAGATGCTATTATAATGATATATGAATATATATCTAGGTCGATGCTCCACACGAGTGTCACTAATCCAGCTTATTTCTATCACATTGAACCTATATTGGGACTGTGTCTCCAAATAAAGGTTAGGTTCCCGCTGTCAGTGACCTCATCTATGGGTTTAACCCCACCTCCCTCGATAAATCCAGAACAACACTCCTGGATAGACCATTAGTCAATGGATCAGCAAGATTTTTTTTAGACTATACAAAGTCTAGAATCACAACTTTGTCTAGCAGGCATTGTACAGATTTATATCTTATTTAAATATGCATGTTAAATTTTTTATGCATATGTACTTACTTTAGAAGCTCTATGGTGGATCTAGAATTAGAGTGAATAGAAATTGGAGGAAGGTTTAGGGACTAAAAACAGTTCAGAGAGTAGATCTTTTAGCCATTCTGTTTCTGTGCAAGTGGTATCAAGTGCAATTAATTCAGACTCCATGGTACTCCTGCTATGTTACCTGGACTCGGGTACGAGTATCCGATACGGGTACGGATCCGAGTGTTCGGTACGTAATTTCTAAAAATTTTGGATACGGGGACACCGTCCTAAATTTCGACACGAGTACGGGGATACGACAATAAAAATATTAAACTTTAAAAATATATTCTGCAAAACAATTGCATCAAGTGCATTAAAATTAGAAAGTTAAAACATTTAACAATCAAAGGTTCAATGGAAAACCAAATATCAAAGGTCCAATGGAAATCAAGTGCATAAAAAGTAAAAAAAAAACACTTTCACAACATCAAATCGTCTCTAGCATCAGCCAACAACTTAAGCTCATAAGTCAAAAGAAATGGCTTCGATTCACAACATCAAATCGTCTCTAGCATCAGCCAACAACTTAAGCTCATAAGTCAAAAGAAATGGCTTCGATCTCAGGTTCATTTAGGGAAAGCTCATCAGCCAACAACTTAAGCTCATAAGTCAAAAGAAATGGCTTCGATCTCAGGTTCATTTAGGGAAAGCTTAGTAACTTCCAATATGCTATCACCATCCATAGTGCCTCCCCCTAAACAAAAAAAAGCAAACAATAACAATAGTTACAAGGTTTAAATTAATAATACACTAATTATAATTTATAAAAAGCAAATAACAAAATCTTACTAATATCCTAATATCTGGATGGACCATCAGTGTATTCTTTTTGCTTCCGAGAAAGCAATCTTAAGTTGTTGTGAATGTAAACAAGATCTTCCAACCTTTTAGATGTCAGCCTATTTCTTTTCACAGTTTGAATGGATCCAAATGTGCTCCAGTTCCTCTCACAACAAGAAGAAGAAGCAGGCTGTGAAAGAAGTTTAAAAGCTAGGCTCTGCAACAATGAAGTTGTGGAGCCATAGTTAGCCCACCATGACAAAGGGTCTTCATATGCCCTGGCTGTCATGACGTGAGGCTCGCTGAAGTTCCCTAAACTGTCAGAAAATGTACCATATTCTAAAAAGACTCTTCGAGCATCATCTGAATTGGGGAAAAGCCTATGTAGACACTTGTTTCTGTTTGTTGAGACCTCTTCATTTTCATTTGGAGCAACTCTTCGAATGTTGTTTCCACCTCCTTGAAGCCATTCTTCAGTGTAGTACTTAGGAACTAATGAGTGTGCCATATAATGTAGTGGTGTGTTGCTCTTGTTCCATCTTGACTCGATGACATGCTGAATTACATCAAAAAAACTTGACTGACCTGACACTAAGTCGACACCTTCATGCTCAAAAATAATTTTCTTGACTTCTTCTATCATAGTATCCCACATATCATACACTAAGTGCAACACCGAAGAGTCCATAATTTTCTTGACTTCTTCTATCATAGTATCCCACATATCATACACTAAGTGCAACACCGAAGAGTCCACGTCAGCGGCCCTCAAAAAATTCATCATTGGCTCTGTAAACTTGAGTAGATAATCAACTTGATCCCACCATGCATCACTAACCAACAAATCTTTCATCTCTCTAGCTTTAAGTTCAATGGGATTCATCCCATTCACCTTAAATTTCTTCCAATCGGGGTCCATCACAGTTTTTTCAAAAGTATCTTACAACCTTTGTATCCTTGTGGCCATCACAATTTTTGAACCAAATCTAGTTTCAGCTACTTTTAAGAGTTTCACATCTGCATAACGCTCAAAAATAGTAGTTGATAAATCATGATTTAGGATGAAATAGTTGATTTCATTCACTTGATGCACCAACTGTGATATCCACTGACATTCAATATAGTGAGAAGCTCTCTCATTAGGTTCACATATGGATTTGAGAACCAAATTCAAACAATGAACAACACAAGGTGTCCAAAAAATGTTAGAAAATTTTCTTTCAGTTATTGCTCCAGCAGCTTTATAATTAGATGCATTATCAGTTATGACCTGCACAACTTTACTTTCACCAATGTCTTCTATTACTTCAGTAAACACACCTGCCAAATATTCAGCATCTTTACTAAGCACCTCAGTAGCATCAATTGCTTTCTGGAACATCGGACCGGCAGCATAAGCTATCATGATGTTCACCAAAGGCTTTGAGTGATGATCTTGCCAACCATCTGAACATATTGATGCACCTTTTTTGACCCAATTATCTCTGATCGGTTTTAGTAACTTATCAACATGTGCTCTCATTTGGACTAGTAAAGTTGTTCGAAGTCTCTCAAAAGTAGGAGGAACATACCCATGAAGATTTCCATTGGCTAACCTTTGAGAATATTTTCTAAAGTATGGATTTCTTGCAAAATTAAAGGATAGCATACCTATATAGAACATCATGGCTAACCTTTGGCTTTGAGAATATTTTCTAAAGTATGGATTTCTTGCAAAATTAAAGGATAGCATACCTGTATAGAACATCATGGCGCATTCTTTGTCAGCTTCTTCTCTTTCTAATACATTGAAGGACATCTCCAGTGGCCCTTTTCTTTTCTTTGGTTGAATTAAATCAGAACCTTTAGGAAGAGAAATATAATCCTGTTTTTGTTTTGCACTCAGAGACAAACTCCTTTTCTTCTGTTCAGCTTCATCATTTTCTTTCTTAATCTCACGATATATGTCCTATGTTATTCCCTTGCAAACATGAACACCTTGGTTGAGAATTTTTAGCAAATGCCCTTTAACCTTGGAATAGGAAGAAGTTATTGTTTTATTATAATATTTGCATCTCCACACCCTATTACCACCTCCACCAGTGGGTGTGGATAGAACCTCAACATGACTCCTATTACCACCTCCACCAGTGGGTGTGGATAGAACCTCAACATGACTCCACAATGGTGTATCATCAAATCCTTTGTTCTTAATTGGGCGTGGGTGTGGATAGAACCTCAACATGACTCCACAATGGTGTATCATCAAATCCTTTGTTCTTAATTGGGCGCGACATTGAGCCTAAAATCAATTACAAAAAAAATATATATAAACATAGTTTCAGAGAGCATAATTCAAGAAATAAATTCTAAAAAATTAAAGTAAATTAACTTCCACAGAGCTTTACAAAAGAAAATTAGAGAGCATGATTCAAGATTAGTGTCTGAAAATTAAAGTATTTGTTGGATACCTGATCAAAAGTGTAGATTTGGTAGCCTCCTCTCTGTAAAATTTCTTTTTTGATTTTCAGTTGTTTATTTCTCAATTCTCTCAGAAGTTTTGCAATTTGAGATTTGCGGAGCATTTTTTGTTTTGTATTTCAGGTGAGGGTCATATATTATAGGAGAATTACATAGAATGGAAGAGTCGGAGTCGGAGAGGGGAAGACGAAGCTGTGAATCGTTAATGACTCTTTGGAGTCAGTTTTTACGAATCTCGATGGGAAAATGCAAGCGGCAGGCAACTTGATCAAATGTTTTCACAAATCGTGTTGGAAAAAATCAAGCGGTGGACGGCTAGGATTGACCATGGGCGACGAAAGAATTGATCCGAATTAGGAGCTAGAGGGGAATAAAATACGGGGAACTGGGGAAATGGATTATTTTGGCAAAGTCTTTTATTATTTTTTCTTTGAGAAAGCAAAGTATTTAACTGATCATGGACGGCGTGCGGCTAGCTTTAATTTTTTCATTTCCCCCCCCCCCCCCCTCCCTTTTTTCACATAATTGTAGCATTATATATTTATCTCTTGTTTTTGACAAAAATTAACATATATTATTTAGTAAGTGATATTTATGTTATCTTATCTTAAAAAAACACTTATAATATTTATCTTGTTTCTAATCGTGGATAATACTTATTTTTTTATGGGTTAAGATGATTTAAACCATTGATGGTTGATACTTGATAGTCATTCTAATCGCTCGTAGATCATATTGTTCAAAATTATCGATCATCAATAGTTATTCTAATTGTATATGATTGTTATCTAACTCAACATATTGATCATAATGTTTGAAGAATTAAAGTCATCAAAGTTAGGTAATATGAACAATACATGAAGTTTATTAATCAATTGTTCTACATAATACATCGATCATAAGTTTTTGTCCCTATTATTATAATCAAACTCAACATGTAGATCTTAATCTCTCAAATGACTGATAGTTATCCTAATTGCATTTACCACATTGATTAATAAGTTTATAATATGAACAATATATGAAGTTTATTGGTCAGTTGTTCTACTTAATGCATACATTACAAGTTTTTGGTCGTATTATTATGATCTAATTTATCATATAGGCATATATAGCTCATAATATTTAAATCATGGATCATGGACCGTCATTCTAATTGCATTTACTAAAACTACCACATTGATTATTTAGATGATATGTCACAATATATGGAGTTTATTGACAAATTCTTATACTTATGTGTAAATATTAGTCAATGCATTTAACATAAACTCGTTTCTATTACTAAGATGATCGATGAACAATATATGAACTTTATTGCTCAGTTGTTTTACTTAAGGCATAGATTATAAGTTTTTGTCCATACTATCGTAGTCAAATTTAACATTTAGGCATATAGCTCATAATGTTTAAATCATGGATCATAATCATGGATCATGGACCGTCATTCTAATCACATTTACTAAAACTACCACATTGATTATTTAGATGATATGACTCACAATATATGGAGTTTATTGATAAATTCTTATACTTACGTGTAAATATTAGTCAATGCATTTAACATAAACTCGTTTCTATTACTAAGATGAACAATATATGAAGTTTATTGCTCAATTGTTTTAGTTAATACATAGATTATAAGTTTTTGTCCGTATTATCGTATTCAAATTTAACATATAGGCATATAGTTCATAATGTTTAAATCATGGATTATGTACCGTCATTCTAATCAAATTTACTAAAACTACCACATTGATTATTTAGATGTAGTTTATTGATAAATTATTATACTTATATGTAAATATTAGTCAATGCCATTTACATAAACTCGTTTCTATTACTAAGATGATATTTATTATTTGAATTTAAATGTTTTAAATAATATAGAAAAAATGAGCTATTTTTAAGGGACCGCATTTAAAGTCTAGAAAACAAAAAATAATTTTAAAAGGTAATAATGAACAAATAAAATACTCTGTGGTTAAAAACTTATAATTAACTCTTAGAAATATGTGATATTTTTTAGTGATTTTAGTAAAATTCTTATTCTGTTAATAAAACTCACTTAATTTTTAACAAAAGGAAATAATTCATAGTACAAAATTTTCTAATTGTAACTTTTAATTTTGGGATGAGTTTCACAAGTGACAATATAAAGTGATGGTATGGTGTATTATGTATATAAAAGGTTATTGAGTGATCAAGTAAAAATAAGAATATTAATATAAAAAATAATAGTTTAATTTATTTAATGAAGTAAAAAAATTAGTTGTACCATCACTTCTTCATAAAAAATAATAGTTCGAACTATATGAAGAAGTGATGGTACAACTAATTTTTTTTAGATGATGTATGGTGTATTATGTATATAAAAGGTTATTGAGTGATCAAGTAAAAATAAGAATATTAATATAAAAAATAATAGTTTAATTTATTTAATGAAGTAAAACTAATTAAATTCCATTCCTCTATCACAGATTCACATATACACTTTTAATTGCTTCAAATATTTATTATAAAACCAAGAATTTCAAAAATTATACATTTGTAACAACATAAGCCTAATTAAGAAAAAGTCTAATCAACAATTCAACATGTGAAAGACTTTGTAACTTTTCAACTTCCATCTTTAACTCTTCATTACCTGCAAGAAAAACAAAAATAATATTTCGTGTTAGATTATGAAGGCATTTCCTATTTTTTAATGAAGGCAAAACAAAAAGGCATTAATTAATTGTTCCAACATTAATTAATTTTTCCAGTTGTGGTTGCCAAAAAAATAAATAAATAAATTAAATTAAATTAAAAATTGAGCTCTTGAGCAGTGCACACCCACACCCACGTGATTTATCACGTTCACCGATTCATACCCCTCCCCTTCCCACCTCATATCAGGGGGAAAAAAGGAAAAAGAAAAGGGGAAAGCAACCTTCGACTTCCTCACTAACTCTCTCTCCTCTAACGTTGCCGGTAAGATTATCAACGGTAACGGCGAAATTAAGCCATTGCACTCGTCTCGACCTCGCGTGCAAAAGCCTCATCATCTTTGTCAAACAATTTCGAAGATTCACCTTCAATTTTCATATCTAGGGTTTACTATTCAAACACTAGATCTCAAAATATGTTTAACGGCTGTTCGTCTGTGCAATTGATCTACGAATTTGGTATGTAATTTAATATTTTCTTTCTATTTTTTGTTTTTTCTCAAAATATGTTCAAACCCTAGACCTCGCAGATCAATTGCACAGACGAATAGCCGTTAAACATATTTTGAGAAAAACCAAAAAATAGAAAGAAAAGATAAAATTACATACCAAATTCGTAGATCAATTGCACAGACGAACAGCCGTTAAACATATTTTGAGACCTAGTGTTTGAATAGTAAACCCTAGATCTAAAAATTGAAGGTGAATCTTCGAAATTGTTTGACAAAGATGATGAGGCTTTTGCACGCGAGGTCGAGACGAGTGCAATGGCTTAATTTCGCCGTCACCATTGATAATCTTACCAGCAACGTTAGAGAGAGAGTCAGTGAGGAAGTCGAAGGTTGCTTTCCCCTTTTCTTTTTCCTTTCCCCCCCTATATGAGGTGGGAAGGGGAGGGCTCGGAGGTGTGTGAATCGGTGAACGTGATAAATCACGTGGTGTGGGTGTGCACTGCTCAAGAGCTCAATTTTTAATTTAATTTAATTTATTAATTTATTTTTTTGCCAACCACAACTGGAACAATTAATTAATGTTGGAACAATTAATTAATGCTTTTTTGTTTTGCCTTCATTAAAAAATAGGAAATGCCTTCATAATCTAACACGAAATATTATTTTTGTTTTTCTTGCAGGTAATGAAGAGTTAAAGATGGAAGTTGAAAAGTTACAAAGTCTTTCACATGTTGAATTGTTGATTAGACTTTTTCTTAATTAGGCTTAAGTTGTTACAAATGTATAATTTTTGAAATTCTTGGTTTTATAATAAATATTTGAAGCAATTAAAAGTGTATATGTGAATCTGTGATAGAGGAATGGAATTTAATTAGTTTTACTTCATTAAATAAATTAAACTATTATTTTTTATATTAATATTCTTATTTTTACTTGATCACTCAATAACCTTTTATATACATAAGACACCATACATCATCTAAAAAAAATTAGTTGTACCATCACTTCTTCATATAGTTCAAACGGTAATTTTATATTGTCACTTGTGAAACCCATCCTAAAATTAAAAGTTACAATTAGAAAATTTTGTACTATGAATTATTTCTTTTTGTTAAAAATAGAGTGAGTTTTATTAACAGAATAAGAATTTTACTAAAATCACTAAAAAAGATCACATATTTCTAAGATTTAATTATAAGTTTTTAACCACAGAGTATTTTATTTGTTCATTATTACCTTTTAAAATTATTTTTTGTTTTCTAGACTTTTAAAACATTTAAATTCAAATAATAAATATCATCTTAGTAATAGAAACGAGTTTATGTAAATGGCATTGACTAATATTTACATATAAGTATAATAATTTATCAATAAACTACATCTAAATAATCAATGTGGTAGTTTTAGTAAATATGATTAGAATGACGGTACATAATCCATGATTTAAACATTATGAACTATATGCCTATATGTTAAATTTGAATACGATAATACAGACAAAAACTTATAATCTATGCATTAAGTAAAACAATTGAGCAATAAACTTCATATATTGTTCATCTTAGTAATAGAAACGAGTTTATGTTAAATGCATTGACTAATATTTACACGTAAGTATAAGAATTTATCAATAAACTCCATATATTGTGAGTCATATCATCTAAATAATCAATGTGGTAGTTTTAGTAAATGTGATTAGAATGACGGTCCATGATCCATGATTATGATCCATGATTTAAACATTATGAGCTATATGCCTATGGCTATATGTTAAATTTGACTACGATAATACGGACAAAAACTTATAATCTATGCATTAAGTAAAACAATTGAGCAATAAACTTCATATATTGTTCATCTTAGTAATAGAAACGAGTTTATGTTAAATGCATTGACTAATATTTACACGTAAGTATAAGAATTTATCAATAAACTCCATATATTGTGAGTCATATCATCTAAATAATCAATGTGGTAGTTTTAGTAAATGTGATTAGAATGACGGTCCATGATCCATGATTTAAACATTATGAGCTATATGCCTATATGTTAAATTTGACTACGATAATATGGACAAAAACTTATAATCTACGCCTTAAGTAAAACAACTAAGCAATAAAGTTCATATATTGTTCATCGATCATCTTAGTAATAGAAACGAGTTTATGTTAAATGCATTGATTAATATTTACACATAAGTATAAGAATTTATCAATAAACTCCATATATTGTGACATATCATCTAAATAATCAATGTGGTAGTTTTAGTAAATGCAATTAGAATGACGGTCCATGATCCATGATTTAAATATTATGAGCTATATATGCCTATATGATAAATTAGATCATAATAATACGACCAAAAACTTGTAATGTATGCATTAAGTAGAACAACTGACCAATAAACTTCATATATTGTTCATATTATAAACTTATTAATCAATGTGGTAAATGCAATTAGGATAACTATCAGTCTTTTGAGAGATTAAGATCTATATGTTGAGTTTGATTATAATAATAGGGACAAAAACTTATGATCGATGTATTATGTAGAACAATTGATTAATAAACTTCATGTATTGTTCATATTACCTAACTTTGATGACTTTAATTCTTTAAACATTATGATCAATATGTTGAGTTAGATAACAATCATATACAATTAGAATAACTATTGATGATCGATAATTTTGAACAATATGATCTACGAGCGATTAGAATGACTATCAAGTATCAACCATCAATGGTTTAAATCATCTTAACCCGTAAAAAAATAAGTATTATCCACGATTAGAAACAAGATAAATATTATAAGTGTTTTTTAAGATAAGATAACATAAATATCACTTACTAAATAATATATGTTAATTTTTGTCAAAAACAAGAGATAAATAGATAATGCTACAATTATGCGAAAAAAGGGAAAAGGTGGGGGGTGAAAAAAATTAAAGCTAGCCGCAAGCCGCACGCCGCCCATGATCAATTAAATACTTTGCTTTCTCAAAGAAAAAATAATAAAAGACTTTGCCAAAATAATCTATTTCCCTAATTCCCCGTATTCTATTCCCCTCCAGCTCCTGATTCGGATCAATTCTTTCGCCGCCCATGGTCAATCCTAGCCATCCACCGCTTGATTTTTTCCAACACGATTTATGAAAACATTTGATCAAGTTGCCTGTCGTGGAAGTTAATTTACTTTAATTTTTCAGAATTTATTCCTTGAATTATGCTTTCTGAAACTATGTTTATATATTTTTCTTTTTGTAATTGATTCTAGGCTCAATGTCACGCCCAATTAAGAACAAAGGATTTGATGATACACCATTGTGGAGTCATGTTGAGGTTCTATCCACACCCACTGGTAGAGGTGGTAATAGGGCGTGGAGATGCAAATATTGTAATAAAACAATAACTTCTTCCTATTCCAAGGTTAAAGGGCATTTGCTAAAAATTCCCAACCAAGGTGTTCATGTTTGCAAAGGAATAACAGAGGACATATATCGTGAGATTAAGAAAGAAAATTATGAAGCTGAACAGAAGAAAATGAGTTTGTCTCTGAGTGCAAAACAAAAGCAGGATTATATCTCTTCCTGAAGGTTCTGATTTAGTTCAACCAAAGAAAAGAAAAGGGTCACTGGAGATGTCCTTCAATGTGTTAGAAAGAGAAGAAGCTGACAAAGAATGTGCCATGATGTTCTATACAGGTATGCTATCCTTTAATTTTGCAAGAAATCCATACTTTAGAAAATATTCTCAAAGCCAAAGGTTAGCCATGATGTTCTATATAGGTATGCTATCCTTTAATTTTGCAAGAAACCCATACTTTAGAAAATATTCTCAAAGGTTAGCCAATGGAAATCTTCATGGGTATGTTCCTCTTACTTTTGAGAGACTTCGAACAACTTTACTAGTCCAAATAAGAGCACATGTTGACAAGTACTACAACCGATCAGAGATAATTGGGTCAAAAAAGGTGCATCAATATGTTCAGATGGTTGGCAAGATCGTCACTCAAAGCCTTTGGTGAACATCATGATAACTTCTACTGCCGGTCCGATATTCTAGAAAGCAATTAATGTTACTGAGGTGCTTAGTAAAGATGCTGAATATTTGGCAGGTGTGTTTACTGAAGTAATAGAAGACATTGGTGAAAGTAAAGTTGTGCATGTCATAACTGATAATGCATCTAATTATAAAGCTGTTGGAGCAACAATTAAAAGAAAATTTCCTAATATTTTTTGGACACCTTGTGTTGTTCATTGTTTGAATTTGGTTCTCAAATCCATATGTGAACCTAATGAGAGAGCTTCTCACTTTATTGAATGTCCGTGGATATCACAGTTGGTGCATCAAGTGAATGAAATCAACTATTTCATCCTAAATCATGATTTATCAACTACTATTTTTGAGCGTTATGCAGATGTGAAACTCTTAAAAGTAGCTGAAACTAGATTTGGTTGAAAAATTGTGATGGCCACAAGGATAAAAAGGTTGTAAGATGCTCTTGAAAAAACTGTGATGGACCCCGATTGGAAGAAATTTAAGGTGAATGGGAGGAATCCCATTGAACTTAAAGCTAGAGAGGTGAAAGATTTGTTGGTTAGTGATGCATGGTGGGATCAAGTTGATTATCTACTCAAGTTTACAGAGCCAATGATGAATTTTTTGAGGGCCGCTGACGTGGACTCTTCGGTGTTGCACTTAGTGTATGATATGTGGGATACTATGATAGAAGAAGTCAAGAAAATTATTTTTGAGCATGAAGGTGTCGACTTAGTGTCAGGTCAGTCAAGTTTTTTTGATGTAATTCAGCATGCCATCGAGTCAAGATGGAACAAGAGCAACACACCACTATATTATATGGCACACTCATTAGTTCCTAAGTACTACACTGAAGAATGGCTTCAAGGAGGTGGAAACAACATTCGAAGAGTTGCTCCAAATGAAGATGAAGAGGTCTCAACAAACATAAACAAATGTCTACAAAGGCTTTTCCCCAATTCAGATGATGCTCGAAGAGTCTTTTTGGAAAATGGTACATTTTCTGGCAGTTTAGGGAACTTCAGCGAGTCTCACGTCACGACAGCCAGGGCATATGAAGACCCTTTGTCATGGTGAGCTAACTATGGCTCCACAACTCCATTGTTGCAGAGCCTAGCTTTTAAACTTCTTTCACAGCCTGCTTCTTCTTCTTTTTGTGAGAGGAACTGGAGCACATTTGGATCCATTCAAACTATGAAAAGAAATAGGCTGGCATCTAAAAGGTTGGAAGATCTTGTTTACATTCACAACAACTTAAGATTGCTTTCTCGGAAGCAAAAAGAGTACACTGATGGTCCACCCAGATATTGGGATATTGGTAAGATTTTGTTATTTGCTTTTTATAAGTCATAATTAGTGTATTATTAATTTAAACCTTGTAACTATTGTTATTGTTTGCTTTTTTTTGTTTAGGGGGAGACACTATGGATGATTGGATGGTGATAGTATATTAGAAGTTGCTGAGCTTTCCCTAAATGAACCTGAGATCGAAGCCATTTCTTTTGACTTATGAGCTTAAGTTGTTGGCTGATGCTAGAGACGATTTGATGTTGTGGAAGTGTTTTTTTACTTTTTATGCACTTGATTTCCGTTGGACCTTTGATATTTGGTTTTCCATTGGACCTTTGATTGTTGAATGTTTTAACTTTCTAATTTTAATGCACTTGATGCAATTGTTTTGGAGAATATTTTTTTAAATTTAATATTTTTTATTGCCGTATCCCCGTACTCGTGTCGAAATTTAGGACGGTGTCCCCGTATCCAAAATTTTTAGAAATTACGTACCGGACACTCGAATCTGCACCTGTATCGGATACTCGTACCCGAGTCCAGGTAACGTAGACTGTAACAAATTAACAATAATATTTAAGAAATAATTAACAATAATTATTTAAGCAATAAATAAAAGCAATTAAATAATTATAGTATTTAACAGTAATTAACAATGAAAAATTAATCACAGTAATTATATCGGATGAGCAGATTATAATTTCGGATTAATTATCAATTGAAATTGAGCAAAAAAAAATTTATCAGTAATTAAAAGCAATTAATAGGAATTAAAAGCAATTAATTACAAATTGAAATTATTTCGGATTTCAAAATTAACAACTATAATACCTCAATCTTCTAGATTGTTAACGAAAAAATTAAATAAACTTATAGCATGCAAATAAATCCGAAAGAAAAAGAACAGAAAATCTGACCTTATCGTGTAGCAGTCATGCAATTACTACACTGTCCTAGAAGATTAAGAATTCGCCTATCACCCTGACATAGCTGATCCCCTCTCTCCTAGCAGTAAAAACCCCCGGAAACGGTCGGCCTCTGTACTCGGGTGAGAGTATAGAGCTTCTTCTTAAATGAAGACGGTTGCCCAAAAATTAATAACGAACAAAATTCAAATAGCGAGTTAGCGAGTTATTAAGAGAGAGAGAGAGAAGACAAGAGAAAAGCTTTCTGTGATGTGTATTTTCTGAACTGATTAGAGGCGGAATTTATAGGGTTGAGAAACCCTCAGAACCGTTGAGAATTTCCGCATGTTCCTCACAAATCACACCTGCACGTTATCTAAATCTCACGCAGCCGTTAAGATCTTCTCGTACTTTTTCCACGTTGTTAAATGTCGAGTCAATAGAAAATAAAAAAATTAAATTCAAATTCAAAACGTGGTGAGGCGAGCGGGGCGTGCGCGACGCGGCGTGGCAAGGCGAGGTGTGGCGCGGAGCGGTGAGGCATGCAGGTGCGCGTATGTAATATGAAAAAGCCCAAACAAATTAAAAATTCCAAAACACCCTCCTCTTGGGGGCCCTCAAGGGGTAAAGAGAGAAGAACCAATTTAAACACTCAACCATCCCTTACATTAGGCTATGTGGGACTATTATTTGAAGGAAAATTGTATTTTTCTTCTCTACAAGACCAACAAGAAAAACATATTTGTTACAAAAGGTCAATAATATGTTCGATACAAAGTCAAAGCTTAAACTCCAAGTCCTAGACTACAAACTTTTTACAGTGTCAATACATGCAATAGCATAAACCAACTCCCCCAAGCAAAATTTGAACCGAAATGTTCGGTCGTGTAATTATCATCAGTAGTCGTGTTCTCCAACAATAAGTGTTATCGTCCTCTTACATGCATGATATTCTCAAAAATATTCTATAAATTCAGAGTTTTAGAGTGGTCGCAAGAATCTTTAACATAGGAAGACTCTAGATGGTGAACCATTTAATCTATAATTTGTTAGAAATCAGCAGCTATCCTCACCTACCAAGCCACCATCCTAATAGTGTCCACCTACCACCAAATAGTCTCCACCAATCCCTTCATCAACTAGTGTAAGAACTCTATATAAGGGGCCAAAGATGAGTGTATGAAGCATCCCAAGCCACTGACAAAGAATAAAAGAAAGAGTGAAGAGCTTGTGGATCCAGTAAGGGAAAATAAAGAGTAGTGTGGTGAGATCCCAGTAGCAGAGAGAGAAAGAGAAAAATAGAGAGAGAGAAAGAGAGAGAGTATTTATATTTAAGAGTATAATGTGTTTGTACCACTAAAATAATAATAACAATATATTTCTTAGTATCCACCACTCCTCTCAACTCAACAAGTGGTATCAGAGCCTGAATTAGGGTGCGTGTATCTGCTAATCGTATGTTTTGTGGCTGCCATCAAAGGTGGATCCTCCACATCAGAAATAAGTTAAGTTATCATTTATCCTTTAAAGGTACTGGTTACTATTTATGAGTATGGTACTATTTATGAGTATGATTACTATTCACAAATATGATCACTGTTTATAAGTACGATTACTGTTCATGTGAAGTAGTAGCAATTGTAGCTCGTGATAGTTTTAAGGCAGTCAAAACCCGCTCTCGCCTACGGTGATCCTATCAACATTCTTGAAGGCCGAAGTTCGTGTTCAGTATGGGACTGTGAAGTTGGTTGGTCAGGGATCAGACTAGCGTGGAGATACTGAAGTAGTATCATGTCACGATGAAGGATCTGGCAAATACGACTACTACACTCAAGAAACTCAATGATAATAATTATAACTACCGGGAGACGTATATAAAGTCCTATTTACAAGGACAATACCTCTAGGAGGTCATGGGGGTGTTAAAACTATAACACCTCGGGAAGCTAGTGAAGCACTAAGAAAGTGGAACATCAAAGCCAGTAAGGCTATGTATATGTTGAAGACGACGGTAGAAGAAGATCTCGTAGACTATATGCGAGATGCTAGAATTCCGAAGGAGTGCGATACGCTCGCAATACTCTTCACGAAAAAGAACGATGCTCGACTTCAACTCCTGGAGAATCAATTGATGACCTTACAACAGAAGGATTTGACAATCAGTCAGTACTTCAAGTAAGTAAAATCACTTTGTTCAGATATTGCTCAAGTAGATCCAGATTCTAAAGTATCTGATGCGAGGATGAGGAGAATAATCATCCACAGTTTGAGACCAGAATATCACGGACTCGTTGCTGCTACACATGGGTAGCCGACTCAACCAACATTATTAGAGTTGGAGAGTTTACTCGCTACACAAGAAACCCTAGCCAAACATATGGTCGGCATTTCAATAAAACGCAAACCAAGAGGCGCGAGGAAGCACTCTTCAGCAGCACTCTTCAACAAAAGATGAAGCACTCTTCAACAGCAAACCAAAAATCGAAGATGAAGCACTTTTCAGCAACAATGAGAGAGGCAAACCAAGAGGCGCGTAGAAAGAGGAGTATGGAAAGGCTGGTTTAAGGAGGCAGTCAAGACGACCATACGTCGGCAAAACACAACAGCGTGAGGCGCAATGTGATCGTCGAGCAAAGAGACCTGACAGTAGCTGCTACAACTGTAGGAAGAAATGACACTTTGCCAGAGATTGCCGCTACAAGAGAAGACTTGCAGAAGGCAATGCTGCAACATCGCGCAGATGTCAAGATGATGAAGAAGAATGAGATGCTCAAGTATCCATGGCCATCATTAAATATGTAGCAGTCGACGAAGACGATGTTGTTGGTATGACACTAACCTCGATTGTAGAAGAACCTGAGTTCGCATTTAGAGCGGTTTCAGATCAAGAAGAAATCAGCTATAATAAAGATTGGATCGTTAATTCTGGTTGTTCTAACCATATGACGGGAAATAAGGGAAAACTTGTCAACATAAAGGAGTATAAAGATGAACGAGAAGTTGTGATAGCGAATAATTCATGATTACCTATCACACAAATCGGAAAGACTGCATTTACCCCGTGCTACAACCTAAATCGGATACAACTACAAGATGTACCATGTACCAGGTATGAAAAAGAATCTTCTAATTAATAGCTTCCGAAAACTATACAGTATTTGGGCCACAAGATGTAAAAGCCTATTGAAACTTAAAGCCACCAAGAGAACTTGTCATGGATGTAGGCGTCAAAAATTACCTATAGATCCCCGCACGCAGCTCGAGACAGAGAGAAGACGATGAACATCGCTATTTGAGTCACAGAAGCTTATTTGACGATAACAAATGCGTGACGTGAGTCGACGGACCATGCGAAGTAACGGAATTTCGGAATAACGAAAACACGAATAAACCGGGAGCTGCACGCCGCTTACGAAAGACGAAGCGCCCCTCGTATCCTATTTACTCCACATATGATTCAATTATGGGAGCTTGTAGATCTCCTCGTCGGCTTTCCGACGTATTCTGGATCGTGCGATTCCGAGTTCGGATGATGAAAATACGATGAAAACGGACGGAACGCGCAGATCGAGCCCTAAGCCAAAGTCAAGACACTCCTTTGATGTCTCGGCCAACCCGAGACACCCAAAGGTGTCTCAGCCAAGCCGAGACACCCAAAGGTGTCTCGGCCACGTCGAGACACCCACGGGTGTCTGTAGACCCGAAAATTAGATTTGATCGTTTTTAGTGGTTTTTCGACCGTTAACCGTCTGGATTTGTTCTAATTGATAAAATATCATCCATGAACGTGATTAAGTAGTTATAACTGAGGATAAGAGGGAATCGTCCGTTCTTATCCAAAACGGGGATCCTGAAGCCTATAAATAGAGCCCCAGAGCCTTCATTTTTTCAGATCTGGAATTCACGAGCGTCGGTGAAACCCTGCTGAATTAAAGACTGAAGGAGCATGAATTTCAGAGAGGAGGATGAGACATCAGCGAATTCTTCAGCATAAAGAAGAGGAGTTCGTCAGATCTGTAGCTAGGTTCTTTGCCTTGAAATTGTCCCGTTGCGGTGATCTCGAGAGGAGTGATTATCTCGTTGTTACCGAGATAATTGCTTCGGTTTCTTGATTCCTTCACGAATCAACGAAGCTCCGGATCTGATCTGATCGTTTGGTGGTCCACGGATATTAACGTCCCCGTCACAGGCCAAGATCTCACGCAAGCAACGGGCGATAAACACCCGTTGTGCTGTTTGACGAGAGCTATACTTTTTTGTTTTCATTGTGTAAGGGTCTTATAAAAAGACTATCATTTTTTTGTCATTGTAACGACTGAAGTTGTAATGACTATATCAATGAAGACATCGACTTTCTCCCCAAACAAGCTGGCGATCACAGTGGGGGCCAATAGCCTAACTGCCAAGGTTGTCGTGTCGCAGCCAACGGTCAAGATCCCGGTGAACGAAAAGGTCGAATACGAATTCGACCAGCAGAAGTTCGAGTAATACATCTCCTCCTCCTCCAGATCTGCCTCTCTTCGCAAGGGTAGGAAGGTCTTCTCCCGAAAGATCTGATGTTCTTCAGATCTGAATATCCAAGAAGGCGATCTCCCCATTGCCTCTGCCGCAGTTGCACCTCGTAACGATCCGTCGGCGTCCGATGAAGCCAAAGCCGTAGATCCGGACACCTTATCAAAGAGGGCTCGTCAGAGGCGCCGCCAACGTCTCGCCCGTCAATTGGCTAAGACTTTAGAGCAAGTGGATGGACTCCGCTACCAAGCGGATCTAGAGTTCAGAAAGCGTCAAGTGGCTAAGCCGCCGCCACAACAAGCATCACGATCCTCCTCCCAACCATCAACTAATAAATGGGTTCGTGTCAAACGAACCCGTTCTACTCTCGAGGAGCGTATCCAGAAACATCGCGCACTACTTGCGTACGTACGGATTCTCGCACAAAAAGCACAGAAATTATAGCAGGAGGAGGTGGTCAAGAAACCACCAAGATCTAAGCAGGTTTGGATGCTGAAGGCCAAAATAGCACCTCTACCCGACAAGAGACACCAGTCGTGTCTCTCGCTCGATTCCAGATCCGAGGCTGTTCCCCAGCCTTCGTCAACTTCAGATCCCGTTCCTATTGCTCCCGCACCTCCGGTGAAGCCCTACGACAACGTGGATCTCTCCAAATTCAGAATTCCATTGAAGGATCGCCTGGGTCCTTTACATGAAGATCGAAACAGATTTGTGGTCAAAGAACGCTTGGGCATGATGAATGAACCCCGAGCAACTCATCGAGCTGGGGTCGTACTCACCCTTGCAACAAGTCTGAGCCTTCTCGTAAGGAGAAAACTCCTATAATTGATCGCCTCTGACTGTGTGTCGAAGTCCAAGAGCCCCTTGAGGTCTCATGCTCACGAAGGCGTAGCTCAAAACGTGCGACTCTTGAGAGTGCCAACGAGGCGACGAATCCTCAGAAAGAAACGTGTTCGTCAGACAACGACGTTATACCTGAGAAGTTGTGCCATTGCCTCTGCCGCAGTTGCACCTCGCAACGATCCGTCGGCGTCCGATGAAGCCAAAGCCGTAGATCCGGACACCTTATCAAAGAGGGCTCGTCAGAGGCGCCGCCAACGTCTCGCCCGTCAATTGGCTAAGACTTTAGAGCAAGTGGATGGACTCCGCTACCAAGCGGATCTAGAGTTCAGAAAGCGTCAAGTGGCTAAGCCGCCGCCACAACAAGCATCACGATCCTCCTCCCAACCATCAACTAATAAATGGGTTCGTGTCAAACGAACCCGTTCTACTCTCGAGGAGCGTATCCAGAAACATCGCGCACTACTTGCGTACGTACGGATTCTCGCACAAAAAGCACAGAAATTATAGCAGGAGGAGGTGGTCAAGAAACCACCAAGATCTAAGCAGGTTTGGATGCTGAAGGCCAAAATAGCACCTCTACCCGACAAGAGACACCAGTCGTGTCTCTCGCTCGATTCCAGATCCGAGGCTGTTCCCCAGCCTTCGTCAACTTCAGATCCCGTTCCTATTGCTCCCGCACCTCCGGTGAAGCCCTACGACAACGTGGATCTCTCCAAATTCAGAATTCCATTGAAGGATCGCCTGGGTCCTTTACATGAAGATCGAAACAGATTTGTGGTCAAAGAACGCTTGGGCATGATGAATGAACCCCGAGCAACTCATCGAGCTGGGGTCGTACTCACCCTTGCAACAAGTCTGAGCCTTCTCGTAAGGAGAAAACTCCTATAATTGATCGCCTCTGACTGTGTGTCGAAGTCCAAGAGCCCCTTGAGGTCTCATGCTCACGAAGGCGTAGCTCAAAACGTGCGACTCTTGAGAGTGCCAACGAGGCGACGAATCCTCAGAAAGAAACGTGTTCGTCAGACAACGACGTTATACCTGAGAAGTTGTGCCAACACACGATAGATTGCTCCAGTCATTATGCCGATGAGTTGTACTATCAGGCTGGGGGTACAAACAGATCTCGAAAGAGAGATACCCCGGAGACGGACTTTCATTGTCCGTGCGTCAAACTCATCAGGGCAGTATTATCAATGTGTAGCTGCCCCAAGACTGCTCCACAAAGTGTCTCGGTATTCCAAAGCTTTCCTCTGAAGCGTCAAAAACTAAGCCAAGGCTTTTTCGTAGAAAAAGATCAGCTGCGCAAGATGACGAATTCCCAGAGGACACTATCAATAAGGTCGATAAAGGGAAGTCAACGCAAAGTTTCAGTCCCGGTCATTTTTCGGACGTATCCCAACGTATAACTCGGTTACGCGCGGGAACCACTAGACGTAGGGACTATCAGAGAATGCAGAGGGGATTATTCTCGGATGATGAAACGTCAGATGCCAACTCTGTAATCACTTCTGATAATACGGCATCCAGCCCAGGACAATCGCGCGACGCACTTATGATCAATACCGAGCAAATCGCCAATATTCTCGAGGATGCTCTAACCAAGCAGAAAGAAGCATTCAAAATCAAATTGGAAATGGCCATGATGCAGATGAAGGAAGAGCATGACCAACAGATTCGGACTCTATCCAATCAATTTGGTGAATCCAACCATCGTAACATTGCTAACCAAGCAGGTAGCGATTCAGACGTGGACGAACATCTCGATGCTGATAACCCTCCCGTTGACCAGAATGCTAAGGACGGCCCCACTGAGAATAACGACGCCGGGGGTAGTCCCACCAATGATGATAACGCTGGGGGTGGTCCCGTTATTTCTTTCAGAAATCGTCCAAAACACGATACAAACAAGGATGAGAAAATAAAGGACCTCGAGAGAAAAATCAACGCTCTGATATCTGCTCGAGAGGTGAAGAAGATCGGCATTTTGTGTCCCTACCCGAGAGCTACGTTACCTGGACTCGGGTACGAGTATCCGATATGGGTGCGGATCCGAGTGTCCGATACGAAATTTCTAAAAATTTTGGATATGGGGACACCGTCCTAAATTTCGACACGGGTACGGGGATACGATAATAAAAAATATTAAAAGTTTAATGAACAATTTAGCATGTGAAAGGCTTTGTAATTTTTCAACTTCCATATTTAACTCTTCATTACCCGCAAGTAATTAACAATTTTTCAACAACGTTTTACACTACTTCAACTTATCTAGAATATCTATATTTACGCCCAACTTAAAGCCCAGCTCAAAAAATCTTCATATCCAGAGGCCCACACAACTCATATACATTGAATAACAAATCCCCATATCCAGCAGGCCCGCACAACTCATAAACATTGAATTATGCTACAAAATTATCCAACGGCCCAACTGAAGCCCAACACAAGAAATCATTCCAAATAAAAGCCAAGCAATACTCCAGGTCCTCTCCAAACCCTAGAGTCTTATTCCCTCTCCCCGCAGCCCAAACCCTAGAGTCTTATTCCCTCTCTCCGCAGCCGCCGCCACAGCAGCCGAAGCAAGCAAGCAAGTGAAGATGCCGCCAAAGGTCGATCTTTTCCAAGTCGTGGACGTGTACGTTAGGGTCACCGGAGGTGAGGTGGGGGCTGCGAGCTCCATGGCCTCGAAGATCGGGCCCTTCTTCCTCAAGAACCGCAGGTACGTCGGGGCCCTTCTTTCATCTTTTCTTTCTCTATTTTTTTGGTTTTTCAAATCACATGTCTCGCCATATCCGAGTGCCAACCATCGTATCCGACCCGTATTTCGTACCCGCATCGGTGTCGGGTCGTATCGACGCCGGTACGGCGGTCAAACCCGAGAGAGTGGGAGTCGATCCCATACACGACGTAGTTTAACATGATCAACTTCACGCCGTTCGACGGGAAGGGCTCGCCCACTCAGCATCTGATCTACTTCAAGTCTCACTTGGGCATTGATCTCTGGCAATGAGGCATTGATGGTTCGATCATTCGTTGGCACCCTTCGTAGGTCCGCCTTCGATTGGTACCACCGTCTCAAACCTAGAAGCATCAACAGCTGGGACGACCTGGAGAACCTGTTCCTCACTCACTTCTTTGATGATGACGCCGAGGTGTCAATCAGGATATTCTTCGATGAGAAACACGAAGACGACGAGACGGTCCATGACTTCGCCAAGCGCTTCCGGAATAAGACGATGAACTGTCGAGATCCGATCACAGAGAACTTCATCCTCCAAACATACCACAACAACCTCTCTTTGGACGTGTAGGAAGTTATAGGAGTAGCACCATCCAACACCTGAAAAGAGTTAAAAGTGCGTGGAGAGCAGGCCGAACGATTCCTCAAAAGGAAGAAAACTGAGAGAAGCCAACCGACGGCTAACCCTACAAATTCAAGCTTCGTCTCCGGTGGTAAAGAGAAAGCCCCTGCAGCTACTGTTGATGCTAATCAGACATCACAACAGTAATCCCGGAGACAGCAAAAGACTTCGGATCCGAGACTCCAAAAAGAGTACTCCTTCAAGGACGAAGATGTTCCAGCCATTTTCAAATCCCTCCTCGAGAACAATAAGATCAAGCTATCACCTATCGCAAATCAGGAGGAAACTGATAATACTGCGGATCCAAAGTACTGTGCGTACCACAAGAGGATCATTCATCCTACCAAGGCTTGCTTCGCTCTCAAGAATAGCATCCAAAACTTGGTTGAAGCCATCGTCATAATGCTCAATTAAGTCGAATGAAGACTCCGACAAGTATAAGAGTATAAACTGCTCCTTCTAACACTCCGAAGTGTATACGAGTATAAACTGCTTCTTAATATTCTAACAGGTATATGAGTCTAAACTGTTTCCTTTCTTTCACCGGAAGTTCCTGGAGAGTGCCATGCCTGGTATTCTTAAGGATAACTCGGTCATCCAACTAAGTACAAAGTTAAACCCGATTTCGTAAAGAAAGCCGGGGGTGGATAATTCATGTAATGAGAAGTTCCCGAAAGAATGTTACATATAATATTTTTAGGGATAACCCGGTCACTACAAGAAGGTGATGAATAAAAAACTCTCACATAAACTCCCGCTACGTCGGTGCACTCAACACTCCCATTGTTAGAGTCTGGACATAGTATTCGGAATTTTAGTATCCTGATCATTGATAATTGTCAAGCCCCTTCGTATTAAGTATTTGTCACTTAACATCAGGGACTCTCTTCGAGTAATTTGGACAAATCAACACTCACATTGTAATTTATACTCCCACTCTCACTGTTTATTTGGTCAAACATTCCTATAATTAGGACCACAATCAAAGCCAAAATCTCCTCTCGATTCCTTCCATGAACGAGAGATCCACTTTTAAATCGAGTGATCAAACTTTCTTACAGTTAGGGTCACCTCAAACTCCCGCTTGGTTAAACCTTCCTACAGTTAGGACCAAAACCACAATTCACTCTCGATAAACGAAAAATTTACCTTTAGTTCGGTAATCAAACCTTTCGACAGTTAGGATTATCCGAATCTTTTCGATTCTCGGAGTGGAGATCACACTCTTAGTTTTACTCTTTAGATTCTCGAGGTGGAGATCCCACTTCGAGTCTCCTTTGCAACTGAAAATAGAATATAAAATTCTTCCTCTTCAGCTTTGGGAGATAGAATATAAAATTCTTCCTCTCCCGCATCGGGTTCGTCTTTGCCCCAAGAGAAGACACTATTTTTTTCAACTCTCATAATCCGTGCCTCACACGCAGTGGGGAATTTTATCCCAAAACCTAAGTAGGGATAAGTCAGCGCCTAACACGCGTTGTCGGTTAGTCTTTGACCGTAAAAAGGACAAAAGCCCACATATTCGACATTATGACAGATTGTTATTAATAACACCATAATCCGTGCCTTACATGCACGGAGAACTTTATCTCGACTCCTAAATAGAGATAAGTCAACGTCTAACACGCGTTACCGATTTAGTCTTTCGTCGAGTGAAAAAGACATCAGAATCCGAGTCGGGGAACTTTTATCCCGAATCCTAAGAAGGGATAAGTCAACGTCTAACACACATTGCCGGGTAGTCTATTCCCGTGATAAAGACAAAGTCTTCGTATTCCACATCGTAGCACTAAAAAAATTAATTCTTTTAGCACAACGTTATATGTGGAACGAACTTATACAATCTGCATGCTAGCCCGATTCAAACGGTAGTCGGTACAGGCTCATCAAACTCGTTGATGGCTGAGGGTTTGCCACAAATCCTATAAGTGTGAAAGTCATTGACGCACCAACTCCATTAGTTGGTCTCGTGACTTAAGAATCCTACAACTTCAGAATGAAATCTATACATGCAGAAGAACCAAGCCCTAATAGTTTGTCCTGCAGCCTCGATATTCACGTCGGGCGATCCGAAACCCAAGGTCAACGCCGGTCAACGCGTAACCTTAGGTCAACGCTAGTCAACGTGTTGTAATAAAAAGTCAACGTCGACGATCCGAAATCCTAGGTTAATACCGGTCAACGCGTAATCCTAGGTCAACGTCAGTCAACACGTTACGATGAAAGTCAGCGCAAGTCAATATATTATGATGGAGATGGTCAGTTCATAGTCAACTCGACGACACGAGCCAAAATCAACTCACCAGTTTTGATTCAAGACTTCGACGACGGCCAGACGATAAATGCAGCGCCGGGAGAACTTTAGTTATTCGTCAAAATATCGAATAGATTAAAAATCGAAGGAGTCAAGAATCAAAGCTAACTATAGGTCTTTTACACCGACTGAAGGTTGGACCGATTATATCCAAAGTATTTCAGGCTCATTTATAAAAGAAACGAGACTGAAACACTTTGGGGGGTATCTATAGGCGTCAAAAATTACCTATAGGTCCCCGCACGCGGCTCAAGACAGAAAGAAGATGATGAACGTTGCTATTTGAGTTACAGAAGCTCATTTGACGATGACAAATGCGTGAAGTGAGTCGACGGACCATGCGAAGCAACGGAATTTTGGAATAACGGAAACACGAATGAACCGGGAGCTGCACGTCGCTTACGAAAGACGAAGCGCCCCTCGTGTCTCATTTAATCCACATATGATTCAATCATGGGAGCTTGTAGATCTCCTCGTCGGTTTTCCGACGCATTCTGGATCGCGCGATTCCGAGTTCGGATGATGAAAATACGATGAAAATGGACGGAACACGCAGACCGAGCCCTAAGCCAAAGTCAAGACACCCCTTTGATGTCTCGGTCAACCCGAGACACCCAAAGGTGTCTCGGCTTGGCCAAGACACTCACAAGTGTCTCGGCCACGCCGAGACACCCACGGGTGTCTGCAGACCCAAAAATCAGATTTGACGGTTTTTCGACCGTTAACCGTCTGGATTTGCTCCAACTGATAAAATATCATCCATGAATGTGATTAAGTGATTACAACTGAGGATAAGAGGGAATCGACAGTTCTTATCCAAAAACAGGGGTCTCGAAGCCTATAAATATAGCCCCAGGGCCTTTATTTTTTCAGATCTGGAATTCACGAGCGTCGGCGAAGCCCTGCTGAATTAAAGACTGAAGGAGCACGAATTTCAGAGAGGAGGATGAGACTTTAGCGAATTCTTCAGCATAAAGAAGAGGAGTTCGTCAGATCTGTAGCCCGGTTCTTTGCCTTGAGATTGCCCCGTTACGGTGATCTCGAGAGGAGTGATTATCTCGCTGTTGTCGAGATAATTGTTTTGGTTTCTTGATTCCTTCGCGAATCAACGAAGCTCCGGATCTGATCTGATCGTTTGGTGATCCACGGATATCAACGTCCCCGTCACAGGCCAAGATCTCACGCAAGCAGCGGATGATAAACACTCGTTGCGCTGTTTGACGAGAGTTATACTTTTTTGTTTTCATTATGTAAAGGTGTTATAAAAAGACTATCCTTTTTTTTGTCATTGTAACAACTGAAGTTGTAATGACTACATCAATGAAGACATCGACTTTCTCCCCAAACAATAGAGGGACAGAATATAGTATTTATCTATGTACTGTCAGCAGAATCGGCATACATAGATAAAGCAAAAAAGAATAAGACGGCTAATCTGTGGCATGCTCGACTTGACCATGTGAGCTATCAAAAGCTCAAGATTATGATGGAAAAGTCGATGTTGAATAGACTCCCACACTTGGAGATTCGAGGAGGGACCATACGCGGAGGTTGTCAGCACGGTAAGACGCATCAATTACCATATTAGGAGTTACAGTTCAGAGCTAAGGAACCTTTTGAGCTTGTACACTCAGATGTATTTGATCGAGTAAAACAAGAATCAATCGGTGGGATGCGGTACATGATCACTTTCATCGATGATTAATCGAGGTATGTATGGGTTGATTTTATAAAGGAAAAGTCTGAAGCACTCTCCAAATTCAAGCAATTTCGAGACGAAGTCGAATGAGAATTCGACAAGAAGATTTGTTGTCTATGCACAGACAACGAAGGAGAATACACATCGAAGGAGTTTTACGACTACATGAAGCAGCACAAGATTCGGCGACAACTAACTTGCCTAAATACTCCGCAGCAGAATAACATAGCCGACAAAAAGAATCGTCATCTTGTTGAAATTTGCAGAAGCATGCTTCACGTTAAAAATGTACCAGGACGTTTTTAGGCCGAGTGTATGAAGACTGTGACACACGTGATCAATCGATTACCATAACCGAAGCTGGAGTTCATGTCACCCTTTCAGAAGTTGTGGAATACCAACCTAATCGTAAGCCATTTCAGAATCTTCGATTGTATATGTTATGTCTTTGTGCCTGATCACCTTCGCAGCAAGTTCGACAAAAAGGCTGTAAGGTGTATTTTTGTAGGGTATGACAGTGAATGAAAAGGATAGAAATGCTGTGATCCCATAACCGGACGATATTATACATCAAGGAATGTTGTATTTGACGAAACCTCATTTTGGTGGGCTTCACAAAAAGTTGCGCTACCAGATTCTAAAGAACTGGAGGATCAGCTACAAGAGAAGTTAGGGGAGGATCAATCAGAGAAGACATAACCAGGCTCTTCAATATCCTCAAAGGAGAATAATCCATGGACAACTGGTGTTTATCAGACAATGCCAGAAGAAGTGCGTCCGAGCCAGATAAAGAACATCAAAGAAGAATCAGTTGAACAACTTCGAACATCAACCAGACCCAGGAAGACGAATCCCAAGTATGCTAATGAGGCCATTACGAAAGATGTGAAGGAGCCATTTACCTTCAAAGAAGCATATAAGAGTGAAGAATGGAGACAAGCAATGAGAGAGGAAATCCAAGCATTGAAAAGGAAGATCGAATTCTTAGACTTGTGAATAAAGAAGTCGCTACTAAGGGAGAGTGCTAGAAATCAGCGGGTATCCCCACCTATCAAGCCATCATCCTAATAGTGTTCACCCACCACCAAATAGTCTCCACCAATCCCTTCAAAAACTAGTGTAAGAACTCTATATAAGAGGTCAAAGATGAGTGTATGAAGCATCCCAAGCCACTGAGAAAGAATAAAAGAAAGAGTGAAGAGCTTGTGGATCCAAATAGGGAAAAATAAAGAGTAGTGTGATGAGATCCCAGTAGCAGAGAGAGAGAGAGAGAGAGAGAGAGAGAGAGAGAGAGAGAGAGTGAGTATTTGTATTTGAGAGTATAATGTGTTTGTACCACTAAAGAAATAGTAACAATATATTTCTTAGTGTCCACCACTCCTCTTACCTCAACAAAATTAGTAATTAGTAGATATTATGCAAACTCTTCCTTTCACAATTTTCCATAACGATTAAATACAGAATTAAGGGCAAATTAGACTAAACCCCCAAGAACATTCAACGTTTGTAGTGAACCCTCAATAACTTCAAAATCGCACTAAACCCCCCAATAACTTTTGCTGAAAAATCCCCCGATATTTTTTGGGTAAATTACACTAAACCCCCAATAACTCTCGAAAACCCTTTTTATATTCTTTTTTGGTTCGAGTTTATGCGGGTTATCTGCAAAAAGGCGGAAACATGTTGGGGTTTTCTGTAAGTTTTTAGGGGTTTATTGCAAAACGCTGAAAGTTCGTAGGTGTTTAGCGTAATTTATCCTCGAATTAAAATGCCAGTTCTAGAGTAACCCAACTGCCCTTCATCGGAAACATACTAGTAGAAATGCTTCAAAGGAGCGTTTGGCTACCGATGTGTTTTTTCTGTTTCCGTTTTTTTTTTCAAAAAAACAATGAAACTTGTTTGGGAACTAGGGTGTTTTTTTAAGTTGCCCCTTTACAAATATGAAAATATCCACGCTTTTCCTAAAACACCTTTTAAGTGTTTTGAGATCCCCGTTTATTTTCCCCAAACCAACGCGATCCCCCTTTTCTCCCCCTCAACCATTCATCGCCATCGTCGCCTTCACCGCCTTATCGTCGCCTTCGCCTCCTCGTCGTCACCTTCGTCGCTGCTGCCTCGTCGTCGCCTTCGCCTCCTCGTCGTCGCCTTCACTGTTGCCACCTTCGCTGTTGTAGGCGTCAAAAAATGCTTACAGACATCCAAATACCCCGTTGCCGCCTCGTCGTCGCCGCTGCCACCTCGTCGGAGCCTTCGCCGCCTCGTCGGAGCACTTTTAACCACACTCTCAGCTCCTTATGGCAGAACCGCAGGAGCCCTAATGTCCGCAGAGGTGAGTTGATTTCTTCTGCTCTCTCTCCCCCCTTCATTTGATGGTTAATTCTTGGGTAGGATTGCATTTTTTTTTTAGAGGGCTTCAGCTTGTTTGTGGGAATTGGGGGAGTTTTTGCAGAAAAGATTGTATTTTGAGGTGAATGTGGTTGTTTTTCACATGGGATTTTTGTTTTTTTTTGCTTCTTTGTTGGGTCAATTGTGCCATTTTTAGGTTGCAGAGTTCCAATTTGGGGTCAGTTTCATGGGGTCAATTGTGCCAATTTTACAATGGTGTTTTCAAACACTTTAGGTGAAAAAACACAACACCAATGTGTTTTTTAGGAAAACACTACAACAAAAAACGTCTTGGAAGCCAAACACACAAAGTTTTTCAAATATTAGTAAATTGATTAATTATGATTAGGACTACGGTGTTTTAATTTACTAGTGAAACAGCGATTGGATCAAAACAATGCAGACGCTTGCGAAAAGAAACCCTGAGAACTGGAACACCAAAGCTTGATCTCAGTTATTAATCAAGATCGAGAAGGAGAGCAGATAGAACCTTCTAGAAGCTGAAGAAGATCCCGATGCGTCTGCGGGCTTCGATTTCACGCTAGATCGCAGCGGATGATACCTCGGCTTTTTGATCCCGACGGAGCCACTGGATAGTCATCACGAATCAGTGAAAAAGTCAAACAAAATTTGAAATTGGCCGGGATGTAAAAAAATTAAAGAGAAGAGGATACCGGGGAGAGGGGACCGCTCTTTTTTGACGTTTTCCATAATAATAAAAAAGGAATTCCTAATTTGAATTAAGAAATAGAACGATTGTTTCGGGACCGTGAATTTTGCTGGACCAAAAATTGGAGTTTTTAAGATTTACTCCTCAAATCATTATAGTTTTAAATTTATCCCTCGTATTGTAATTATCATCAATGTTCAGAAATTACTATTTCATTCTTGTGAAATCAATTAAATCTCATGCACGTATTTATTTTAACTGATCACTTTAGAAGAGCCACTATATTCACTTTGGGAGTTCATTTTCAGCTTGTTTTGTTTTGATCAAGAGTCCTACTTACATTAGATTTTGTACAACCAATCATATTGGAGGTCTATTTCTACTTGGACTCTTGTTGGATTTCAAAACATGTGGACTTATATTCATATTAGAACTCTCATTCCCTAGACAGCAAGGAGCTGGAATCTTTAAGGCTACATAAGAACAGTCTTTCAAGCCAATTAGAATCATCAATCTTCAGAGCACCAATCAAGAAGAGAAAGTTTTTTTGTGAAGCCTATTTGATGTTCTTCTCTTTTATTCCTTTAGTTGAGAGTTGTATTAGGCTCTTGGGGTGTTATTTAGGATTGAGAAGTTGAGAGATCCACTTTATATTCCTTACAATTTAGTAAAGCTTTTCTCCTCCTTTGCCCATGGACGTAGGCTACAAGCCGAACCACGTATATCTTGGTGTTCTTGATATTTTTCGTGCTCTCGTGTGATTGATATTAGCTTATCCTAGGGAATTTGTCATAACAAATTGGTATCAGAGCCCTCAGCTATCGATCGGACGAGCAGATGACGACAACTACTACGAAGTGGGATATCGAGAAGTTTGACAACAATATCAGTTTTAGCCTTTGGGAAGTTAGGATGATCGATGTGTTGTAAGAAGGCTTTGTTCAAGAAGTCGAAGAAACCGGCTATCATGACGGAGGAAAACTGGAACGAGTTGGATGATAGAGGTCTCACAACGATCCAATTATGTTTGACAAACGAAGTTTTGCAATAAGTTATCACGAAGATGGCAGCCGATGATTTGTGGTCTAAATTAGAGGATTTGTATTTGACGAAGTCGCTCACTAATCGCCTCCTTTTAAAACAGCGTTTGTACACACTTCGGTTGTTGGAAGGAACACCCATCAAATCTCATATTAGTGAATTTAATTCTGTGAAGAAAGATTTGAGTAAGATTGATGTTAAGATCGATGATGAAGATCAAGCCCTATTGTTATTGTGTTCTTTGACGCCTTCCTACAAGCACTTCAGGGATACTATGATTTATGATCGAAATTCTATTGGTATCATTGTAGGCTGTCTAAAAATCACAATAGATAGCTGATCCAAATAAGCTCCGACAATGGAGGTCACACGACTTCTCAATCACTGCATCCGCAACTCCACAATCGCCACAAACATGACCTCACTTCTGAGATGATTGATCTTGATGGCTGCAACAACAGCATGAATAGTATTATTAGCAACTATTGGAGATGCTGATGAGCAGTGTAATGATTTTAGAAAGAAAAGGTTGGACTTAGGTGGTGAGTTGCCTGGTAGAGAGCTGTGGGCAAATATTCGTCTTCAAGACACTATGGATGTTGATTCCCGTCAAGCTCTCACAACGAAAGCTACAATCAAATAGCTTTCGCGCCGACAATCGAAACATACAATCAAATAGTTGCTTGGTAGAGAGTTGTGGGAAAATATTCGTCTTCAAGACACTATGGATGTTGATTCCCATCAAGCTCTCACAACGAAAGCTACAATCAAATAGCTTTCGGATCGACAATCGAAAGCGGCAAATAGAGGACTTTTCACATAGATCGAGAAGAGTTACAATTCAACGATACTTCCGACAACTGATGAAAACTCTATCCAGCAGTCTTCACATTCTACAGTGAAAGTTACAATCTGACAACTTTCATACCCTACAACAGCTAAAATCAGGATTACTGAACAACGGTCCTCGCAACGCTTCACAGAAGAGGCTACAAGTCAAAAAGCTCCTTCTGAAACGTGGATGTCATCCCCGCGTTACGAATATGGAAAGGCAGGTGACCCCCGCGTCTCCAAGGCACAAGCCAAACGTGAGCGACCCTCGCGTTCATAGGGGTTCAACCAACACTGACCCCCGCGTTTCCAAGCAGGCAACAAGCTAAACACGAGTGACCCTCGCGTTCAATGGTGTTCAGCTAACACCCAACCTCGCGTCTCAATCCTAAGACACGAAGTTGGGTTCTGAACGCCAGAATGGGCGTTTGACTCGTTCAAACATGAGTCGAACGGTTCCAAAACCGTTTATCCCACGTTCTGAGGGATGTTCGCCCACGTAGGAGCGGATATAGGGGTCAGTTATAACCTCCTACCCCCCTATAAAAGCTCAACAAACCCAACAGAGCAAGGGTTGGATTTTTGGCATCTAAACCACATAGGTTGGAGGTACAAGATCTAAACCGTACAGGTTGGGGATTCAGCAGCAGCGTAATCCTTGGAGATAGGATTTTCGAATCATACTCAGAAGATCAAATCTGAGAGGATTCTTCTACAACAGAATAACAGCTTGATCATTAACCGAATTTTCGGTTCTAACAACTCTATTCACAGAGTTCAAACTCGTTCAGAGTTCTTAAACTCATTCAGAGGTATTTATCAAACTTTCCACAGAAGTTCATCGTTCCCACGAGATAGAGACGGTCGGATCGTCAACGGAGAGCAAATTCGACGCGAGCAATCGAAGGAGGCATTCCATCGCTACCGAGAAGAACCCAGTTTTAAACAAAGGAGAGAACTAAATTTGTTTCTCTTTGTCACGCCCCGCTTCCCAAAATACTGGGAAATCAGAACGTGAACAAGTCCGCGACGTATTCGATTGAGGAGAAATATTATCATCATTTTTTTTTCTTTTCTTCTCAATCCAATACGCTAAGCGTCAAATACATAAATCTCAATCACAGGTCCCCGATCACAATAGCAAGAATAGAAAGACAATCCAGAATAAGAAATAAACATATCATCCATAGTGAATCATCCCAGACATAAATATGGGTTCATCATACCCTTACTACAACAACAGTTCAACTAGGAAATAAGAAATACATAGTCCATAAAAGGAAATACTAACAAAATAACCAAATCTGTCACCAAACTAAAGAAAATACTGCAAGAGTGCTCTATTAGCTACTACAGAAAAGAAAATGCGTCTAGGCTTCAGTTTGTTCTTCCACTCCATCAGAAGGACATTCCGGCTGAGCATACACTGGTTCGGCGGCATCATCGAACTGAACCTGTTCGTCTCCTAAGTCTGACGCACACCAGAGAAAACAGGTGTACGTCAGGTGCATGGCGCACGGCAATATCTCACATGAACAAATAAAACGGTCTAATGATCCATGCTACGATAGTAATAATAATAACAAAAAGATAATGATACATGCAACTGAAATCTAATGGTAACATACGACTATGTGAATACAGTGACTGGGTCGAATACTAACCAACCTAAAACTCAGTGGTCCACATCTCACACAGAGTCAACGCCCCTATCATCGGATAACTGGCTGTTCACAAATCCCCTACGTGCATCCAATACCGCTACACGAATCGGTCAGAGGACTACACGCAATCCGATTTCGGCCTGGTCCGAACTCAAGCAGAACTCGGGTGACTACACAAATTCACTGACTAAAGTGACTACACGAATTCACTTTAGCCCATCAAACCAACCCCAGTGACTACACGAATTCACTGGCGCGAGCCTGGAAGATACATCAACAGCTATATCCGATCACATGAACATTAACTTCCCCATCCCAACTCTTCTCGTTTTTCTAAGTCAACACAACACATGTCTTTAGGTCTTATTCATGTCACACAGGTCACTATAGTCATAAACTCCTAACGGTTCTCAATCACAACAAGGAACAATCAATGCAACTAATCATGTACAATAGTATCATAGCATATCAGATAATCAAGACTAAGAATTTGAATCATAAAATTGTTCTAAAATAATCTTTTGAAATAATAAAGTTATTTACTTAAAAATAATCCCTTTTTCAAAATAAGTTATTTTCTCACTATATTAATTCTAAAAATAATCTTTTAAAAATAATAAATTCATAAATTCAAAAATAATCTTTTTATAAGATAAATTCTTATTAATTCAAAATAGTCTATTTTCCCAAACATAATTTCTTTTTAAAAATATGTCATTCTAAAATGATTTCTTCCACAAAATAATTTCTAAAAATTATTATAATTATTCTAAAATGATTCTTTTTCCAAGATAATTCCTTTTAAATTATTATAATTTTCCTAAAAAATGATTTTGTTCTCACATAAATTCTTTTTAATTACTATAATTGTCCAAAAATAATTCCGCTGCCAAAATAAATTCTTTTAATTTGTCATAATTATTCTAAAAATACTAATTATCATATTATTATGATTTATCTAAAATCATTCATCAAACAATCCCACGCAGATAATTATTGACAAATCTAAAATTACAGATAATTCATAATAAATACAAAAATTCAGTTTTGAACAAGTGGGATCTTGCCTTGGGTATATCGTGGACTGTAGTAGGGACCGTCGGGGTGGTTGCACAGCGTTACGACGGGTTTCGTGGAAACGACGGCTAAAATTACAATTTGAGTGTTAATGCGACGTGTGATATTCGAACGAGTATAACGAGGTGTACATAAGGAGCCCAAGTGAAAGAAATATACCGTGTGATAGATAACACGAAGGGCTACGCACCGGCGAAGGAATCGACGGAAACGGAGGTCGGAGTTGGCCGGAAAACGCGCGCGAAGTTGGCTCCGAACTGCAGTTTTCTGCAGTGAAGCTCACTGATCCGAGCTCGCTGTTCGGAGCTTCTTCCCGCTGTGCGGGCTCGCCGGAGGTGGGAGGGGTGACGACGAGCGGAGACGGGGCTTGGGCTCGGCGAGGGTGGCTGTCGGAGGTGGAGGCTTGGTCGGAGTTCGTGGAGGAGGGGGTTCGAAGTTGGGGGAGGTGGAGAACGGAGGGTAGGACGCGGGTGGTCGTGGAGCTCGTCGGAGCAGCGGCGAGGCTGAGACGACGGGGTTGGGCTGGAGTCAACGACGGTGAACTGGAGGCGGTGGTCGTGTGCGGTGGTCGGAGGGGCGACGTGGGGTTGAAGGGGGTGGCGGAGCTAGAGGGGAGGAGGGGACATGAAGCTGAGAAGGAAGCCCTACACAAAGAAGAGGAATTCGTCAAAAGCTTCAACGAGGAAAGGAATGGCATTGCTCAGTTAATTAAATTATACCTCCTTCCCCTCGAGTCACTGGGGGTGATGGAGATGTAACGACTGTAGCAGCATCGACTGGTGGAGTTGGTCGCACAGCCGGCTCAACAGGGTCAGCCTCAGCGAAAGCTCCTGTTAGACACAAAACAGAAACATCATTTTATAGTTGCATTAGTCAAGGAATTGGCTAGTCCTATAGTTAGCTTGAGAAGAGGCACGCACCTTCAAAATAACCGTTCCCGGGAGTCTGAGGGAGTACAGACTCAGGAAACATATCCTGAGGCGGCTGGCCATCGATCTGAGGAGAGTCATACATGAAGCTGAACATAGAAGTGTCCATAGGCAGGCCCTCCCCATCGAAGTCATCAATCGAAAAATCTGACATAAAAAGATATAAGGGAAGAGGAAGGAAATTATAGCCAATAGAGACAAGTTACCTCTTGAAGATGTACCTGGAATCACCGAACTGGGTCCTTCATTGACAGACTCCCCAACATGGGCGGTCTCTGCAGGCTTTTCTACCTGGGGCGGTGAGTCAGGCTCACCAGGAGATGCACAATCATCAGGACTCATCTCGCCTTCCTCACGATATCCTGCATAGGATGGGAAAGCATGAGCCAGAAGTTCTAAACGATCAAGAAAATGATCTATAGAATAGACGTTACCTCCGTCACTAACAGGATCCTCACCAGCCAAGTCCATCTCTGATGCTCGTGAAATTGCAGGCGGCTTGTGGGCTAATCTTTTCCGCCTATCAGCACGGACAGCAATCGAAGGTCTGGCCCGGGTAAAAGGACGGAATTCGTCGTCACTGTTGATCGCTGTCCCTGAAACAACGAATAGTGGTCAGAAATAGTAATTTGAAAATGCAAGAAAAAAGAAAGATAGGTGACTAACCTTGCTCCAAATCTGCCTCGTAGTCTTCAGGGTCTCCGCCTGAGGCCTCTCCAGCAGAACTAAAGGCCCTGTGACCTTCTGCATCAAGTCGGCGGGTCTTGCCCTGAGCCCTCTGTGATCGAGCACCGTCCTGGATAACACGAGAATCAAGTTGAGAGGCTTCTTCGGTCACCAACTCTTCGATAGGCTTCACACGGACAGTCTTATTAGCTGCTAGCAACCACTTGCAGCTCAGGAAAGTGAGGTTCAACTGTCGCTCAGTACCTGGGAGACTGAACCTAGCTCCAGTGCAACCAGTCACGGTCCACAACCATGCACGAAGACCGTCCACCAGACCTCCATGAGCCCGAAGCTGCTGGCGCGGGTTCCCTACATAAAGCTGGTCATAACCGAACTGGCGGGCGAATCGGCAAGGTAGATACGGCTCTATAAAACACTGATTCCCCACCCGGAAAGTCAGGTAACCCGGCCTAATGTTCACTAGCCAATTAAAGCAGCCCATATCCAAATAAGTCCTATACTCCCTGACTGGTGGAGTTGGTCGCACAGCCGGCTCAACAGGGTCAGCCTCAGCGAAAGCTCCTGTTAGACACAAAACAGAAACATCATTTTATAGTTGCATTAGTCAAGGAATTGGCTAGTCCTATAGTTAGCTTGAGAAGAGGCACGCACCTTCAAAATAACCGTTCCCGGGAGTCTGAGGGAGTACAGACTCAGGAAACATATCCTGAGGCGGCTGGCCATCGATCTGAGGAGAGTCATACATGAAGCTGAACATAGAAGTGTCCATAGGCAGGCCCTCCCCATCGAAGTCATCAATCGAAAAATCTGACATAAAAAGATATAAGGGAAGAGGAAGGAAATTATAGCCAATAGAGACAAGTTACCTCTTGAAGATGTACCTGGAATCACCGAACTGGGTCCTTCATTGACAGACTCCCCAACATGGGCGGTCTCTGCAGGCTTTTCTACCTGGGGCGGTGAGTCAGGCTCACCAGGAGATGCACAATCATCAGGACTCATCTCGCCTTCCTCACGATATCCTGCATAGGATGGGAAAGCATGAGCCAGAAGTTCTAAACGATCAAGAAAATGATCTATAGAATAGACGTTACCTCCGTCACTAACAGGATCCTCACCAGCCAAGTCCATCTCTGATGCTCGTGAAATTGCAGGCGGCTTGTGGGCTAATCTTTTCCGCCTATCAGCACGGACAGCAATCGAAGGTCTGGCCCGGGTAAAAGGACGGAATTCGTCGTCACTGTTGATCGCTGTCCCTGAAACAACGAATAGTGGTCAGAAATAGTAATTTGAAAATGCAAGAAAAAAGAAAGATAGGTGACTAACCTTGCTCCAAATCTGCCTCGTAGTCTTCAGGGTCTCCGCCTGAGGCCTCTCCAGCAGAACTAAAGGCCCTGTGACCTTCTGCATCAAGTCGGCGGGTCTTGCCCTGAGCCCTCTGTGATCGAGCACCGTCCTGGATAACACGAGAATCAAGTTGAGAGGCTTCTTCGGTCACCAACTCTTCGATAGGCTTCACACGGACAGTCTTATTAGCTGCTAGCAACCACTTGCAGCTCAGGAAAGTGAGGTTCAACTGTCGCTCAGTACCTGGGAGACTGAACCTAGCTCCAGTGCAACCAGTCACGGTCCACAACCATGCACGAAGACCGTCCACCAGACCTCCATGAGCCCGAAGCTGCTGGCGCGGGTTCCCAACATAAAGTTGGTCATAACCGAATTTGCGGGCGAATCGGCAAGGTAGATACGGCTCTATGAAGCACTGGTTCCCCACCCGGAAAGTCAGGTAACCCGGCCTAATGTTCACTAGCCAATTAAAGCAGCCCATATCCAGATAAGTCCTATACTCCCTCGGCTTCTCCTCATCAATCAAACACTCGCCGTACCGGCTGGAGAACTGGGGAAAGCAAGTGGAGAATGCCCAGCACTTGTGGACTTGTAGCTGACGCCTGATATCGGGGAATCCTCGGCCCTCCCATTCACCATTCTCAAGCAACTGTAGAAAGGGGACAGACTGATCTATGGCATTCGGTATTGACATCACGTCGGAACGATGAAGAACGAACCAAGCCATCAAATAAATATACGGGAGCTCTACCTTAATGGTAGGAATCTGAGTCGGTTTATCATCATCTCTCCGTGTAAAAGCACCAGAAATCTGCCGAAGCCCTCGATGAATGTTAGCAACCATCACCGGAAGAAGCGAAAGTTCCTTCTTGTAGGCAAGCTGAACTGCAGGATAGAGCACTTCCAGTGGCAGAGCGTCACCAGACTGATACGGAACCACACATTTCTTCAACCATATGGCGAGATAACCGGCAAGGAGAGTCATCGGACGAATCGGTGTGGTCGCATGATATAAGAACGATCTGAATTTAGTCCCTGCAGGAAAGCCACTCTCAGGACTGCTAATGGTATAGGATTGGGCGTTAGTCTTCTTTAGCAGCTCATTAACCTCTGAAGGAGTCAGCGGTGCCAGTTCACAAATAGATTGGCCAGAATGGCTCTCCAGATTCCTGAACAAATATGATGCGAACTGCTTCAGGCTCACATTTGCTTTGGTCCTCTTCGCTAGGGGCTTAGACTGCGCCAAAGCAATGTGATAATGACAAGTGAGGTCCCATAAGGTCTCGTAGCGGTCGGGCATGCGATCCTTCAGCTGACTCAACTCATGGTTGGAGGGAAAGTACTCCTGGTATAGCATCTGTCCCATGGGCAAGCCAGAAATCTTGTGCATCTCATGAAGAGCCAATCCCAACTCTCCGTGCCTGGTCAGAAAAGTGTTGGAATCTGGATTGTAAAGCTCGCATAGGGCAAAGAAATGCCTCGCGCTTGTAGGCAAGCCATGCATGGTGGCCCGAATGGCTGCATAAAGGCCGCAAGCATGTAACTCCTCGCTCCATCGGCTCAAGACATACTTCGTCATACGAGCCCACCAAAACCTGTCCAAAGAATGGACCCAACCATAGAATCTGTGGCGTGGTGCGGGCATCTCCCGTCCTAAGTTAGCAAGGCGATTCCTCAAGGTAGAAGCAGAAGTGAGGAACTCGTTACGAGGCGGAGTATCTAGCCCCAATACTCCAGGACGCAGTCCAACAATGTGATCCCTGCTCGAACCAGGAACTGCCTGATGAGTAATATAGCCGCAATGGACGCTCTCATGCTCCTCTGTCAAATGCCACGACATCTCCCGTTTCACAGCCTGGCGTCTGAACTCAGTCAAGGAACGGTGCCGAGGAATCTTCGGCAAATACATAAAATGACTGCCAGTCTGGTAAAGCCACTGCTCAGCTTCAATAAGTGCTGCATCGGGATCTCTAGTAGAGTCGCCAAACAAGAAGTCAGTCTTCCTGAGAGACTGAACGGAACCGGCATCCTTCACGAGAGGCGCATCTGTAATCAGTTGACGAAGGGCTTGATGTCCACCTTCCCTCACCACTTGAGCAACTTCCGGCGACGTGCCCGGACCAAACTGAGAAGTAGGCGGAATGGGCGAAAAGTCATCAGACGTCGAATAATATTCGTCACGACGTCCATTCACCGCATGCGACGAAAAAGCTCCGGAAGGATATTCCACTGAAAACAAGCAGTTAAGTGTTTGTTAATTTCAGATATAAAAGGAAATTGAACTCATCTTACAAATTGGTAAGATAGAGTCATTGCCTTATAAAGGGCGAGACGATTTGGCCACATTGCGCATTTATAAGATAAGGTATATCGACAATATATCCCTGCCTTATAAAGCACGATGCAGCGTCAAAACGCCCCCTTTATTATGAGATGTAGTTTTGACCAAGCAAAACCCATCCTTAAAGCGTCGATCCTCACCAAGGAGAATCAAGGCTTTTCCCGATCGCCTCACCAAGGAGAATCAAGGCTTTTCCCGATCGCCTCACCAAGGAGAGCAAAATGGGGTAAAAGGACTAATTTGCAAATTTTCAGAAAAAAGAGGGTTAATTTGCAAAATTTCCATAAAGCGTCGATCCTCACCAAGGAGAACCAAGGCCTTTCCCGGTTGCCTCACCAAGGAGAACAACGGGGGGTAAAAGGGACCAATTTGTAAATATCCAGAAAAAGGAGGACTAATTTGTAAATTTTCGAAAAGGTCAAAAATATCTCACCAGCATATGAGGGAAGCACGCCATTAGCCGATGCAGCAGGAGAATGACCTCTCGAGACTCGCGACATAGTGACCTACAAAGAAAATCAAGAGGTCAGATCTAGAAAAAAAAATCACATTTTTACCCCCTGAAAGATAAGCTCGAGGCGACGAATCATAATCCTAACCCTCGCACGCAACCCCACGAGTTCATAAATTAAATTAAGCATAAAAATACTAAAATTATGGAGATATACCTGAGGGGAAGCTCGAAGATCCAATAAAGATTAGATCTTGAAAAGTGCTCGAACCACGCGCTCGAGGGGCCTGAGAGAAATTCCAAAAATGGAAGTTTCAAGGGATTTTCTCAGTCAAGGATCAAGAGAAAGGATGAATCTAAGACGAATATCGAGTTTTGAGGGAGAACGGAGGCTCGAGGGAAGAGAAATTCAAAAAAGAGGCAAAAGGGGGGGGCCGACCCTAGGGTAAAGAAAAAAGAAAAGAAAAAAAAAACCCCCTTTTATATAGAGTGGACCGGGTTTAGACCAAACCGAACCGGACCGGACCGGGTTTGAACCGGAAGCTAAATTGAAGCCGAACCGAGCACCGAAATGACTTCAAATCGAGCGACGGTTCAGTCCATCATTCACTCATTCCTCTCCCATTTGTTCGGAAGAGTCGGAGGACTTTTTGAGCCGATTTACTGCCTTTTTTGGCTCATTTTAAGCCGGTTCAGCTCATTTGAATCTCACTCCGAAAAGTATACGAGTATAAACTGCTTCTTAATACTCCAATAAGGTATATGAGTATAAACTATTCCCTATTTTTGGTTTGAGAAGTTCCTGGAGAATATGTTTTTATAAATATTCTTAAGGATAACTCAACAACACTACGCCGGACAACGCGTTGCAAATAAAGACTCGACGCCAACAATCGATGTTTAGCTAAAAGATCAGGAATCAACTCCAAGTTTAAAATTCCGACAACGGTCAGACAATAAATGCAGCACCGGAACTCTTACAGATATTCGACAAAGCACCGAATAACCTGGAAGATTGAAGGAATCAAGAACGGAGATCATTCCAAAGGTCCCGTTACACCGACTAAAGGTGGGGACGATCGTATCCAAAGTGTTCCAGACTCTTCTATAAAAGAACGAGACTAAAATACTTTGGAGGGGGTATCTGTAGGCATATAAAATTGCTTATAGGTCCCTTAGCACAGTTCGGCATAAACCGACGAACCAACGAGGCGACGAGATCGAGTCTGCCCGACCAGATAATGTCGCATCTTCTGAATGGCGAACACCAAGGCGAGGCATTCCCTCTCAATCATAGGATATCGAGACTCGGCGCCCACCATGGTTCGGCTCAAGTAATACACTGCCTGCTCGTGACCGTTATCGTCATCTTGTGCAAGCAATGCACTTAATGAATGGCTCGTCGCCTTGACATAAATCAAGAACGGTTTGCCCGATTTCGGTGCAACGAGTACGGGAGGTTTTGAGAGATATTCTTTAATGCTCTCGAACGCTTTCTGACAAGCTTCATCCCATACAAATGATACGCCCTTCTTTGCGAGCTTGGAGAATGGTTGGCATTTTCCTGAGAGGTTCGAAATGAACCGACGGATATAAGCCAATCGCCCCTGCAATCCTCTGAGCTCCCTGAGGTTTCTCGGAGGTTGTAATTCATTGATCGCCTTTACCTTATCAGGATCGATGTGGATACCTTTGGTGGTGACGACGAATCCCAGGAATTTTCCACTCGACATTCCGAGGAAAGACTTGGTAGGATTCATCTTCAACTGATGGGCTCGCATTAAGTCGAACATGGTCTTTAAGTCTTTGATGTGATCCTTTTTATCACGACTTTTCACGACCAGATCATCTACGTAGCATTCAACAGTCTTTCGGAGATGATCCTGAAAGATCTTTGACATAGCTCGTTGATATGTAGCACCTGCATTCTTCAAGCCGAAGGGCATAACTGTGTAGCAAAAGACGCCGAGAGGCATTCTGAAAGCAGTATGCTTTTCATCATCTGGATGCATCTGCGAACAGTTATAACCAGAGAAACCATCCATGAAAGACATCCTCTCGAACCCACACGTATTGTCGATGATAACATCTGTGATGGGGAGGGGAAAATCGTCTTTTGGGCAAGCAGCGTTGAGATCCCAAAAGTCGATACAAATCCTGACCTTCCCGTTCTTCTTAAGGACCGGGACGATATTGGCAAGCCACTCTGGGTGTTGCTCTTCCCGAACGAAGCCCGAGTCAATAAGCTTCTTAATTTCGGCCTCGATCGCCTCCATCATTTGCGGGCGAAACCGTCTTTGTTGTTGTTTGACAGGTTTGACATCCGCCTTGATATTGAGACGATGCACTGCTACGTTTGGATCGAGCCCTGGCATATCTTCATAATTCCAGGCGAACACATCGATGTACTCCCTAATAAGAGAGATTAACTCCTCTTTCTCTTCGGGCGGGAGGCTGTCGCTAATGAATATAGGCTTCGGATTATCTTCGATGCCCATATTTACCTGGAGTACTTCATCTTCGGTAGGAGGTTCTCTTTGCTCGAACCTATCACCATACTGCATGTTTAGGTGATGAACCCAAGGATCTTCCCATGTCGGCATCTGGTCGTCTTCCTCTATGGTGGTAGGATCGACCGTAACCATGTTCGACATCAGCTTCTTGAACATCTCACCGATACTAGAATCGGAATCCCAAGCTGAGGAATCGGATGAGCCTCCGTTTCTAGCTTTGTTAGCAATTTGATCGATGATTTGCCAGCAACATTCATCGTCGGATGAGGAGACATAACCGAGACCTCTCTTGTGACGATAATAATCATCGGGTTTTCCCTTCGGTACATAGGCCATTCGAGGTGGAACTCGCGGACCTCGACCAAAGAAAAGACCCTCTCCGAGTGTGAAGTCATACCCATATCTTTCCATCATATCGCGCGCTTTTACGTCATATCTAAATAGATGAGGGGCAGGTTTATCTTCATCGTCTTCTTCTTCTAAGAAGTGATCGGGCATCGGAGCTTCTTTTCCTTTGCCGTAGATGACTTCCTTTCCCCTCCATGGTCCCGCGGGGATGATAAGCGTCGCTCCGCACGGATCTTGTACCTGCTTTTTTGTCAGACAAAATGATTGTAGAGGCATATACAAATCGGGGTTATCATATAGCTCTTTAGTGACATTATCAAGACACATCGAGTACTCTAAATCATCGTTTATTGATAGTTCTTCGGCAAGTTGCCAATTACAACTATTCTCCGATGATTCTTCATCATCAAGATTGATTACAATGGGTACAATGTCATTAAGTACAAAACCACCATCGTAATCAAGCCCAGTTTCGGTACCAGCTTCATCTCCGCTGTCCGTTCCTTGGGCCGGTGATTCAGTATCGGATTCAGCGCCGTATAGAAGGGAATCGGTGAAATAGTTTTCCAATCCCTTAAACGGTTGCTTATCCGCGACCACCGTCTTGACTTCATTATTCGAGTCTACGTACTTGAGGCATTGATGCAGAGTTGACGGAACTATAAGGTTACCGTGGATCCAAGGTCGACCCAACAGCAAATTATAGGACGTTTCTGCATCAATTACATAGCAAGTAACTTCTGATTTTAAATCCCCAATCTGGCATTTGATTCGAATTTTCCCCAAGGGTCTAGACCCGCTGGTGTTGAATCCGTAAATCGTAGTGCCGGTGGAGGCTAGTTTGCTCGTCGGGATTCCGAGATGATGCATCAATCGGAATGGCATTATGCTAACAGCGGAACCCGGATCAACTTGGATCCGGTTGACCATGCTGGAGCCAATGTGCCCGGTGAAATACAAGGGCCGATCATGCTTTGAGTTCTTCATCTGCATGTCTTCTTTGGTAAAAGAGATGCATGGAAAATGATGCGCCGCAAGATTGCAATGCTGAGCTGATGGCTCTGGTCCTTCAGGAGATGGCTTGATTCGAGTTAGAAAAGCTTCAGAGTCGCTCAAGGCCTCTTGTAGTGCTTTCCTTGTATCTTTGGACAGACGCAATAGCTCGTACAGGGTTATCCTAGCCGGGATGTTGGCCAACTGCGCCATGATGTCGAAATGGGGTGGAGAGCTCGCATTTCCCGGTTTGTCTCTCCCAATCGGATGATTGAATCGAGACTGCCTCGGGTTTTGGGCTTCCTGACGTAAAGGCTCTTTCCCCTTCTCTTTCTGCTGGATTTTCTCCGTGGCTACAGGCGTTGGGGGAATTGCTGCTATTCCCAGTTCTGCCAATGTCTTGGAAGGAGGGGTTTTGGTACCTAATTGCTCGGAAGCATCCGGGTACCTGTAGTGATACTCATTCCCGCTTCGGGTCGCAAATGCCTCCTGTTCATCTTCAGAAAGCGGGAAGGCGGGGATTTATTCGTCGTCTTTTCCTGGCATAGCAGAAGCTCCATAACAAGACTTACCTTTCCCTTTTGACTTTTTCTTGGAAGAGGTTCCAGTCCATTGTTCATGTCCGATCAAATCTGGATGAACCCAAAGAATCTCACCATTAGGGGCTGTGTGTGGCACAAGTCCCTTCTGACGCTGCTTGTGAGGATCATCGTTCACCGTCTTCACAGCTGCATTTATTACTGGCTCATGTTGGAACCAGTTTAAGGGAACAGAACCGAAGCTGATCGATATTGCATTTGCTCCGACTCTCTTCTCCTTCGGCTGCTTCATGGTGATGACCCCGACATCGATGAGAGCTTGGATCTTGTCCTTAAGATCATAGCATACCTTGGTAGGATGGTGCACCGCTCTATGAAATGCGCAGTATTTCGGATCATTGATTCTCTTGGCATCTTCCTGATCCTGAATTGGAGGCAGTTTGATCTCAATGAGGTACTTGAAGATACCGGGAACTTCATCCCCTGTGAACGAATAGACTTTTGGGAACTTCGGCTCCGAGGCTTTTGGCTTCGGGGTCTGTTGTTGCCACCTTGGTTGTTGAGGCGCCTTTTGCTGTTGCTGTTGCGGCTGTGCTTGCACCTCAAACGTCTGATTCGCGTTCACGGCATTTGCGTGTGCTTTTCCTCTTCCCTTAGGGGCGAAGTTTGGTTGCGGAGCGCTATTAGCTATTTGACCCCTTTCCGCCTTCTTCCTTTTGAGGAATCGTTCGGCTCGCTCTCCTTGCACCTTCAGATCCTTCCAGGTCTTTGGTGGCGCCAGTCCCATAGCTTCGAGGATGTCCAAGGAAAGATTGTTGTGACAGGTTTCGAGGATGAAATCTTCGCTGACCGGATCCCTACAATTCATTGCTTTATTCCGGAACCTCTTCACAAAGTTTTCGACTGTCTCACCATTCTTCTGCTTCTCCTCAAACAGGGTGCTGATTGAGACCTCAGTGTCGTCGTTGAAAAAGTTCGTCAGAAACATATCCTCCATGTCGTCCCAACTGCTGATGCTCCCCGGTTTGAGGCGACGATACCAATCGAAGGCCGCTCCGCGAAGAGTCCCAACGAATGACCGTACCATCAAGGGTTCATTGCCGGAGATTATTCCTAAGTGAGACTTGAAATATATTAAATGTTGGGTAGGGGAACCCTTTCCATCAAACGGCGTAAAGTTGATTAAATTGAACTTTGCCGGATATGGAATTGATTCCCACTCCCTTGGATACGGACATGGTATGCCGGACCTTTTTACCTCTTGAGCGTTCATCAACGCGTTGATTTTGCTCTCCAAGTCCTTCATCTTCTTGTCTTCACTCGTTTCTATCTTCGAGTGGCTTTGGGGAGAGGTAACGTGGTCCTCTTTACATTATCATCTATAGGGCCACCTCCGTTGTCGTTGTTGATAGGGGGAATAATTATGTTGATATTATTCCCTTCCCGTTCATTCTCATCTTGATTCTGAGGATTGTGTCGAGTGGGTTCTCCTTGATGAGTTGTAAGAGCCGCGATTTGCTGGTCATGCATCTCTCTCATCTGTTGCACGGCCATCTCCATCTCGAACTTGAAAGCTTCCTTCTGCTTAGCCAGGGCATCTTCAAGCATCTTGGTCATTTGTTCGGTGCTGATCATGAGCGCCTCGCGGGGTTGTCCCTCGCTGGATACAGTGTTGTCCGATGCAATCGCAGAGCAAGCATCTGATCCTTCGTCTTCTGACGGTGATCTCGTCCGAACCCTACCATAAGTCCCTCGTGTAATGGTTCCGGACTGCAGATGAGTTAAATACTAGGGTACTAGAGGAATTGAATCGGGATTATCCCCCGTCGATGCCCTTTTGCTGGTCATATTAGTGGTGACCTTCGGAAATTCTCTGTCTTTGACTATCCTTCTTCTTCGTTAGAAACGCCTAGGCTTAGTCTCAGACGTTCCGGTGGAAATTCTCCTGAACACCGAAACTCTCCTTGGGGCTTCAGAACAACAGCACTCTGATAACACCGCCCTGATGATGTTGGCACATGGACAGTGAGGTTCCGCGTCTAGCGTGTTTCGCTTCCAAGACTTACTCGCACCCCCAGCTCTATAGTACAACTCATCAGTTTGATAACTGGAGCAACCCATAGAGTGTTGGCACGATTTCCCAGGTATAACACCGTCATCATCAGACGAATATGTTTCCCTCTGGGGATATGACGCATTATTAGCGTTTTCAGGAGTCGCTCGTTCAAGTCTATGCTTTTGCGGGCGTAAAAACTTAACGGGCTCTTGAACTTCGACACGCAACCCGATGCGGTCGGCAATAGGGGTTTTCCCTTTGTTATTTTCCATGGGGGGATTAGAACGACCCCCAGTCGGGTTTATCATTTGGGGACCTTTCAACGGACCCAATCGCTCTTTGATAGGTACTTTACCTCGATTCCCCGGTAAGGGACCGAGGCGACCTTTCAAAGGGACCCTGGATGTTGAAGGATCCGTGTTCTTACCTGACTCCACCGGAGGTGCGGGGGCAAGGGGAACGGGACCTGGATTTGATGAAGGTTGGGCAGCAACATCTTCAGCTCTCGTCTTAGGCGCTGGCTTTGTCTTTAGCACCCATACCTGCTTGAGCTTTGACGGGTTCTTAACCGTCTCTTATTTCTACATCTCCTCCGCTTTCTGTAGGAGAGCTCGGGCATGCGCAAGCAGTGCGCGGCGCTTCTTGATTCGCTCTTCGAGGGTCGAGCGAGTCCTCGTGACACGAACCCACTCGTTCGTTTCTGCCTTGGAGGAGGAGTTGGTTACGTACCGTTGTTGCTCTTGGTGCTGTCTGGATTTGAGATCTTCATTATAGCGGATCCCGTCCATCGGCTCCAAAGCCTTGGCCACCTGACGAGCAAGGCGTTGACGCCGTCTTTGGCGCGTCCTCTTTGATACAGCTGGAGCACCTTCAGTAGCCATCTTCTTGGCGGAGGAGAAGCCCAGATCTGCGATCTCGACCACGTTGGACGACGCGGGGACGTCACGTGGTGCAAGTGCAGCGGCGGCAATGGGGGCTTGGATCTTCGAGCCGAAGGTCCCACGAACGTTTCTGGAAGAGGATGCCTTCCTGCGCCTGTTCGGAGAGGCGGATCTGGAGGAGGAGGAAGAGAGGTACTCTTCGAACTTTTGCTGATCGAACTCGTATTCGATCTCTTCATTCACCCGGATCTTGAATGCCGGTTGCGTCACGACGGCCTCGGCAGTGAGGCCATTGTCTCCCACTGTGGTCGCCAGTTTGTTTTCAGGAAAAGCTGCCTTTATCATTGATTAAATTAAACTTCTGTCATTACAACGAATTCGAATAACAAAGAAATAAAAATTACAACTTTCTTGAAAATAAACGCAACATCCTGTTTTGCGGTCTCTTGCTTGCGTGGGTCTTTGGCCTGTGACGGGGACGTTGATATTCGTGGACCACCGGGCACTCAAATATGTTCCGAAAGAATCGAACAGAGCTTCGTTGATCCGCGTGAGATCTAGAAGCCTAAAGCGTCTATCTCAGCTAAAACGAGATATCAGCTCTTCTTAGTGACTACCGGCGAAGGGTAATACTAAGGAAAGGGGGGAATGGGTGATGAAGACTCTGATGAAGACCTCTCCTCCTCGGTTGAAGCGCTCGACCACTCTTCACTACAGCAGGGCTTCGCCAAGCTTTCCCCAAAAATCCTCCTCCAAAACAAAGGCCCAAGGGGGCTATTTATAGGTGTATGGAGGGGTCTAGGGGGCCTAGACACCCCCTGGTGTCTCGGCCAGGCCGAGACACCCTTGGGGTGTCTCGGCTTGGCCCGGCCATGGCCGAGACACCCTTGGGGTGTCTCGGTTTGGCCGAGACACCCCTGGGGTGTCTAGGCTTTTCCTAGACACCTCCGGGGTGTTTCGATTTCCCGGGACTCCGTTTGAGGTGTATTATTGTTTTCCCTGTAGATTCTTCGTCCGAACTCGGATTTGAGTGATTCCAGGTGCGCTGGATGCTTGACAAAGAGTTCGATCCGCTCTGGTGGTTGGATTGTCTTTAGAGTGATCGAGGCATGAAGGGCGTTGTCCTTTTTGTGAACACCGCCGGGTTCCCGATTGGTCCGGGTCTTCGTTGTTCCGAAATCCTATCCGCTCACGTAGCTCGTCGATTCACTTCAGTCGTTTGTCGACGTCAATTGGACTCCTGTGGATCGGATAGTGACGTTCATTGTCACTCTTTAACACTGAACCGTTCGTGGAGACCTATAGGCAATTTTCGATGCCTACACTCCTATTTGTCACACACACAACATAAGAACCGATTTTATATTTCTCCTACAAAAACACCTTCCTCGTGGGATCGATATCTTTATACTATAACTTAACACTGTTGTGCACTTGCAACCTTTTTGGTATATGTTTATGCCGCATCAAGTTTTTGGCGCCGTTGCCGGGGAGGGTGCTTAAGTAGGTTTTAATTATTTTGGTTCTTTAACTTGTGTTTTTCTTGTGAAGGAACCGCTTAGAGCTTGAAAAGCTTGGATTGACGATCAAGAACTTGGAGAATTGCTTTCAGGTAAGTATTCTTTCTAGCGTTTTCAATTCCACCCTTTTTAGTTAGCTTCACAATTAGAGACAATTAGGATTTTAAAAAAAAATTATTTTTGTTGACCATAATAAAATTCATCTTTCACTTGGACATTAACTAACAAGATAATAAACTCAAACAATGTTTCCCCTTCTCATAGTTGTTTGATTGTTAACCCTAATAAAAAATATAAAGATTTTCTTTTTATCATCCTTTTTTGTCGTTTTTAATTTTTAGGGTTGCATTTCATATAGTGTAGGAATTCACCAAAGTGATTGAAGTACTTGATTTGACACACACTTAAAAATATTTTTAAGGGCAAAACCCCATAATCAAGATAAGGTGAGGGATTTCATCACCCTTTCCTTAGCCCAAAAATCACTAATTCCTCATTACACTACCCAAGCCTAATAAAACTCATTAGACGTTGGCCCTAAGGACTCGAGCTCAATAAGGAACAAGAAATCCTGAAGTGAACCGGTTTAAGTTTTCTCAGATTAGTTGGTGTCTAAGGTAAGGTTTAGGGGTTGCGTAAAGTGCTCCGTAAGGAACAAGGTACTTAATTAATCTTTGATCACCCTCTAGTACTATCCTTACCTGGCTAACTACCCGGGTAAAACTTTAATCTTTTCACTTTAGGAGTTTTTGGTTAGGAGCTAGTCTAGTTGAGTTAGGCTTAACCCTAGAGTTAGAGTGATTGAAAAGTGATTGATTTTGATTTGTTTTAGTTAGGTTTTTCCTCTTTTTCCATTCTCTCGTCATTAAAAAAAACTAACTTTAAAATAAAAAAAAAGAGTATAAAAAGAAATAGTTTTGGTGTATGCAATCGTGGATTAGGGATAATACACATCGATTAATTTGCTTTGAACCAATCATAGAAATAGAGCATCCTAATCCACCCGTTCTTCAAGATATGTACTATCCCAGTAGAAATACAATCCCCTCTTGCATTAGGCTCCCTGAAACAAATAGAATAAATTTTAAGCTTAGACCGCATTACATAAACATGCTTTCCAAATTCCTTGGAAATAAAATAGAATATGCATATATTTTTATCTCGGAATTTGAGGAAGTGTGTATTATGATTAAAATGAGAGAATTAATAGAAGATGCCATCAAACTCAGATTTATTCCATTTGCTCCCAAAGACAAAGCAAAAAAATGGCTGTATAGCTTACCCGTAAATTCCATCACTACTTGGGAGGAATTTATCACCGTTTTTCTAAAGAAATTTTTTCCTATCCATAAAACGGTAAAGCTAAGAAACAGCATCATGAATTTTAAAATTGTCCCGGGAGAATCTTTTTGGAAGTATTTTGACCGATTTAAAGATCTTCTCATCCAATGTCCTCATCACGGTTTAGAAAAATGGCGATTGTGCCAAATAATTTATGAGGGATAAGATTATTTTGCAAAAACTTCCTTAGAATCAATGTGCCACGGGGATTTTATGAGGAAAAATGCAGACGAAGTTTGGAAATTTCTAGAGAGTCTATCCGAGAAAACAATGCAATGGGAACACTGTGATGACAGGGTTTCATCAGTTCTCAATTCTAAGTCTAGTGATCCTTCCTTGGAGTCAAACATTGCTTTTGAAGCGAAGATGGCGACAATTCTGCGGAGGTTAGAAGCCTTAGAAATTAAGGAACGAGCTCCAGCTCAAATCAATCATGTTTTTGCCTAAGGATGTCATAATTGTCAGTCTCCTACCCACGTTTCAGAGGAATGCCCTCTCCTAGGAAATAACCATATATTAGAACAGATGAACGTTGCATTCCAGCGCCCTAAAAATGATCTATTTTCTCCAACCTATAATCCAGGTTGGAGAAATCATCCCGACTTTGTATGGAATCAAGGAAATTCTCCCAGAACTCAAAACTTCACTCCCGCTTCGACCCAACAATTTCCTAGGGGAAACACATTTCCTTTCAATCCACAATTTCAACAACCCAATCTGTCATATCAAAATCAGTCTCCTCTTTATCAAGCTGTAATTCAGACTCCACACAATCCAGATCAGGATAAACGTCTTAATATCTTGGAAAGGGGTTTGGAAACCATAATTAAGGCCTCTACTCAAACCACGAATATGTTGACTCAAACGTCCAGCACTCTGAATTCCTTTATACAATCAACCGGACAAATGCTCAACTCCAACACTCAAGCTATAGCTAGATTAGAATCCCAGCTTGGTCAAAAATTTTCGAGTCAACCCGTGGTCAACCCTAAGGACACAGGATGCAGTTCATCCTATGAAGCTCAAGTGAATGCAATCCATTCACTTCGGTCAGGTAGATAGGTCGATAATCAAGTGAGAACTCCCCCAAGTCAAACTTTTGATCCAGTACAAATTCCTTCTCCTTCTCCTTCTGATGAATCTATTCAACAATCACCCTCCTTAGATGACCAAGAACCTGGACCGGAACCTGAGCCTGCTTTTGATAGGTTTAGACCAGTTGCTCCTTTTCAAGATAGACTCAGGCTTAGGAAACACTCCCCTAAAGAGGAGAAGATCCTAGAAACATTCAAGCAGGTTAAGGTCAATATTCCTCTCTTAGATGTAATTGAACAAATTCCATCTTATGCTAAATTTTTAAAAGGATTATGCACTAAGAAGAGGAGAATAAATACTCCAAAGAAAGTCTTTTTAGCCACCAATATCAGTGAAATGCTATCAAATCCCATACCTTTGAAACGAAAAGATCCAGGTTCCCCCATCATTTCATGTATCATTGGTGTGACGCCCCTGGGTTCACACAAGTCTGCAGTCCAAGGTGAAACCAAGAATGTCAAACCTGCCATGCACCACACCGTGCAACGACATGTTTCACCATCATAATTAATATCTATCTAGTAGAGTCAACAACAGGTGTAGGTACAAAATCAAGTAAAATATAATACAAGAAAGACTGATGAAATGATAGTAATCAACTTAATGTCTCATCATCCAACAACCAGAAATACATAGTCAAGGTCTGAGTAGATAAACTGGACTGACAAGAGGAAATAAGGCACACAGCCTTTACAACTTCTAGAACAAGACTCTCAAATGTCTAAACACAAGTCTACTGTGGAACTCCAAAAGAAAATATATAACTAACTAGACAGCTGAAGCTAAAAATGCATCGCCATTAACCTGCGACTCTCCGGGCTCCTGGCTCGTTACCTGAAAGGGGGAGGGACAACGAACGTCAAAGCGCTAGCGAATAACATCACAACCAACCCCAAGGGAAAGGCTCGTTGTATAGGAAAATACGGTTATTACATAAAAAATTTAAATCATAGATCCTATCAAAGAGGATTTTAGTATTTAGAGATTTACAACACGAGCATAGGTACGTCGATCGAAATAATCCAAACAAGGAAACCCTCATGTATATACCTTGTATCTCAAGTTGTAAATCTCTAAACACTAAATCCGAGTTCTAGTATAGAAACACAATAAAAGAAATACAACTCATCTCAGAGCATAAAATATTGTATCTTCTCATAACCAAATAAGTGTCCATTGTCAAAAATTTACACAAGTGTCATGTCCTGATTCAAATAAGTGTCATACTCATAGCTTAGCAAAAAGCCGACACATGGTCAAAAAGGGAAGATGTCCAACACGAGGACTGAAATGGATTATAGTCCAACACGAGGACTTTAATGGATTATAGTCCAACACGAGGACTGAAATGGTATAGTTTGCCCAACACATGGGTCAAATTGGCAATATCGATGAGATATGTGACAAGATATACTTATACAAGTTTCACACGCGTCTCGGCGTAACATTCTAAAATTTGTTGCCCCTAGGTCATCTATCGTGCATAGGATTATGGAAAAACTGAAAACTCGTAATAGATAGTCGAGGCCAATCCCTCGAACACATGAAACATGCACCAGATATCAACAGTGCACAAAACTGTGCGGCGGTCGACCGCACCGGTCGACCGCGCACGGAGCAGAACCTCACTATGCAGCAGAAAATTTCATGGTCGACCGCTGCGGCGTGCGGTTGACCGCCAAGACATCACGGTCGACCGACCCGGTCGACCACGCAGTGGACAGACATATTCTGCCAGCGAGATAAAAGAATGCGAGATAAAGGGGTGGAAACTGATAAAGGGGTGTCTAGAGGCTGAGCCATGAGCTGGAGTCTATCCATAAATGCATGCGAGATAAAAGAATGCGAAGCTCCCGAATCGAAAAGGATACGGGTGGGAAAGAAATTCACAAAGAACGTCCCCTCCACTACGGCTCCGCTGGCTCCATGATCACGGGGAACTACTGCATATATCCTGCCTGTGGCTGAAGACTGCTCTGCTGCTAGAGATGGAGAATATGGGATAATCTGCCCCTGAGGAACCTCCTGAACTGCTCGAATCTGTCCCTCAGTCCTCTGAGCTACTGGCGGTGCCTTAAGCCTGTTCTGCTGGCCCTGACCTCTGCCCTGCTGGCACTGCTGCTGCTGCTGGTTCGGACCCTTGCCCTGCTAGGCTCCTGTTGGTGCGCTACGGCACTCTGATGCCTTATGCCCGACCTTGTGACAATTAAAACAAGATCCTTGGAACTTGCGCTGCTGATGCGCTCTTTGATCATGTTGGGGTCCCCTTTTATAAGGGCCCTGATGCTGCTGCTGATGTCCAGAAAAGAGTCTCTTGTTCTTGCTCTTATCCCCACTCTGTCCTGTCTTGGTCTTCCCTTCCATGTCTTTCTGGAACATAGTAGTCTCAATCTCTTGAGAAGTGGCAGCCTCAGCTACCTCCCTAACTGAATAAAACCTTCTCGACACGAGGTACCGTCGGAGATTAGAGCGAAGCCCTGCTAAGAACATCTGAGCCTGACGCTCTCCCGTCTGCCACATGCCCATTAAATGTAGCAACTCCATGAACCGGCTCTCAAAATCTGCCACTGACATGTCCCCCTGAGTCAATCAGGACAACTCGAGCTCCTTCCCAGTCCGTGCTGCAGAAGAAATGTACTGCCCATCAAAGAAGTATATGAAGTCCTCCCAGATGTGGGTCATCCTCTGCTCTGGGGTAAACTGAACTCGGTACCATCTCCCGGCATCTCCCTTCAGACTGTAGGATGCCAACCTCTGCTTCTGAACTGAATCCACACTGAGTATGTCAAGTATGTTGCTCACATCCTCCTTCCACTTATGGGCTACAAGGGGGTCTGGTGACCCCTGGAACTCTGGTGCCCTCATCTTCTGGTACCTCTCCACCATACGGAGCCAAGCCTCCTGCTCTGTGGCTCTATCTGGGACTGCTAGAGGAATGGTTGTGGGCGTGATCCCTGGGGATCTCTCTCTAACAGGAACGGCAGGTATCCCCTGCTGCTGAGCTACCGGTGGTGGTGGTGTCCGTGGTGTTATATGAGTCGTCACCAACTCCTCTATGCCTGTCATCCGGGCAATGAGAGGGGCCATAATGTCCACCAAATACTGAGGAGCCTGTTGCAGCAGGGGTGGAGTCTGCTGAGGCTCAGATTGAGCTGGCTGCTGCTTAGATGATGTCTGTTGTGACTCTGCCTGGCTAGCTCTCCGAGTACGAGGTCTACCACGTCCTGCCATCTCTCTCTGGTCATAAGAAAATGAGAGTTTATGAGTCAAAATAGACCTTTATAAATAACGTATCACATTGAAATTTTCACAACATATAGTATTTCACACAAATACTTTGAATTTACACCAAATAGTTATCATAAAAAAAAAATTCTCAAATTTTAAGATATACGCATTCATCGTCCTCACTCATACTAGGAACTCCTTACGGACTCTATACATGAATCCTAAAAAACTCTATCCTAGCTCCACGACTCGACACAGGATGATCCTAAGGATATTGGAACTAGAGCTCTGATACCAACTGTGACGCCCCTGGGTTCACACAAGGCTGCAGTCCAAGGTGAAACCAAGAATGTCAAACCTGCCATGCACCACACCGTGCAACGACATGTTTCTCCATCATAATTAATATCTATCTAGTAGAGTCAACAACAGGTGTAGGTACAAAAGCAAGTAAAAGATAATACAAGAAAGACTGATGAAATGATAGTAATCAACTTAATGTCTCAACATCCAACAACCAGAAATACATAGTCAAGGTCTGAGTAGATAAACTGGAGTACTCAACAAGTCACAAATACAAATATCTGACAAGAAGGAAATAAGGCACACAGCCTTTACAACTTCTAGAACAAGACTCTCAAATGTCTAAACACAAGTCTACTGTGGAACTCGAAAAGAAAATATATATCTAACTAGACAGCTGAAGCTAAAATGCATCGCCATCAACCTGCGACTCTCCGGGCTCCTGGCTCGTTACCTGAAAGGGGGAGGGACAACGAACGTCAAAACGCTAGCGAATAACATCACAACCAACCCTAAGGGAAAGGCTCGTTGTATAGGAAAATACGGTTATTACATAAAAATTTTAAATCATAGATCCTATCAAAGAGGATTTTAGTATTTAGAGATTTGCAACACGAGCATAGGTACGTCGAGCGAAATAATCCAAACAAGGAAACCCTCATGTATATACCTTGTATCTCAAGTTGTAAATCTCTAAACACTAAATCCGAGTTCTAGTAAAGAAAAACAATAAAAGAAGTACAACTCATCTCAGAGCATAAAATATTGTATCCTGTCATAACCAAATAAGTGTCAATTGTCAAAAATTTACACAAGTGTCATGTCCTGATTCAAATAAGTGTCATACTCATAGCTTAGCAAAAAGCCGATACATGGTCAAAAAGGGAAGATGTCCAACTCAAGGACTGAAATGGATTATAGTCCAACACGAGGACTTTAATGGATTATAGTCCAACACGAGGACTAAAATGGTATAGTTTGCCCAACACATGGGTCAAATTGGCAATATCGATGAGATATGTGATAAGATATACTTATACAAGTTTCACACGCGTCTCGGCGTAACATTCTAAAATTTGTTGCCCCTAGGTCATCTATCGTGCATAGGATTATGGCAAAACTGAAAACTCGTAATAGATAGTAGAGGCCAATCCCTCGAACACATGAAACATGCACCAGATATCAACAGTGCACAAAACTGTGCGGTGGTCGACCGCACCGGTCGACCGCGCATGGAGCAGAACCTCACTATGCAGCAGAAAATTTCACGGTCGACCGCCGCGACGTGCGGTCGACCGCCAAGACATCGCGGTCGACCGACCCGGTCGACCGCGCAGTGGGCAGACGAGTTCTGCCCCTTCTGCGCGCCCAGCGGTCGACCGGTGCGGTCGACCGCAAGGCAGACAGAGGCCCAGATCTGGGTTTTTCTGTCAGCTTCGAAACCTGTATATTCGCAGACGTGCTCTGCCCTTGCTGCGTGCCCAGCGGTCGACCGATGCGGTCGACCGCGAGGCAGACAGAAACCCAGATCTGGTTTCTGTCAGCTTCTAAACCTGTAAAACTTTTCTCTTTATCAAAACTCAACATATGAATATGTCATATAGCAGTAAACCACGAATTTAAACCTTTAAAAATTATCACCAAGATCCCATATATATATATACATGATTTAAGCAAAAACATAGGTGTAGAGCAGTAAAAACAGGTTTTTTACTTATACTAAAACGTTCTTAAATCTGGATCTCGTTGATAAAAATCCTTTGGTGAGCTTTTAAAATCTGAAAACATGGTTCTCATAACATGTACCATATAGATCTACTATCTCTACCAGAAAATACGATTTTTGGCCCAATAAATTCAATAAAAACTCAAACTTTGCATGAAAACAAAAAGGGGGTGGAGTTGGGCGAGAAGTTACTCGCCTCTAGTGAGAAATGACTCCCTAGATCTGCAGGAGGTTGATCCCCTTCGCTGAAATCCAACAATCCCGCTGAAAATCCTCAAGAACTCCTCCCAAATCACCAAGCAAGGAGAATTAGGGTTTTAGGGAAGAGAGGGGGGCTAGGGTTTTGGTTTCAGATCTCAGGGAGGCTCTCTCGGGCACATTAGTTTATATACCAAACCCACAATCCGACCCGAAACCCGATTAAACCAAACCTGAGAAAAACTCTCTGACCGCTGTGCGGTCGACCGACGCGGTCGACCACCACGGTCGACCGCGTCGGTCAACCGCGCAGCAGAAAAATATCATTGATTTCATTAAACTTCAGTCGTTACAATGAATTCGAATAACAAAGAAATAAAAATTACAACTTTCTTGAAAATAAACACAAGATCCTGTTTTGCGGTCTCTTGCTTGCGTGGGTCTTTTGCCTGTGACGGGGACGTCAATATCCGTGGACCACCGGGCACTCAGATCTGTTCCGAATGAATCGGACAGAGCTTCGTCGATCCGCGTGAGATCTAGAAGCTTGAAGCGTCTATCTCGGCTAAAACGAGATATCAGCTCTTCTTAGTGATTACCGGCGAAGGGTAATACTAAGGAAAAGGGGGAATGGGTGATGAAGGCTCTGATGTAGACCTCTCCTCTCCTTGTTGAAGCGCACGAACACTCTTCACTGCAGCAGGGCTTCGCCAAGGGTCTCCAAAAATCCTCTCCCCAAAACAAAGAGGTAAGGGGGCTATTTATAGGCCTTAGGGGGGGTCTAGGGGGCCTAGACACCCCCTGGTGTCTCGGCTTGGCCGAGACACCCTTGGGGTGTCTCGGTTTGGCCGAGACACCCCTGGGGTGTCTAGGCTTTTCCTAGACACCCCCGGGGTGTTTCGACTTGCCGGGACTCCGTTTTGAGGTGTATGATTGTTTTCCCTGTAGATTCTTCGTCCGACCTCGGATTTGAGTAATTCCAGGTGCGTTAGATGCTTGACGAAGAGTTCGATCCGTTCTGGTGGTTGGATCATCTGTAGAGTGGTCGAGGCATGAAGGGCGTTGTCCTTTTTGTGAACACCGCCGAGTTCCCGATTGGCCCGAGTCTTCGTTGTTCTGAAATCCTATCAACTCACGTAGCTCGTCGATTCACTTCAGTCGTTCATCGACGTCAATTGGACTCCTGTGGCTCGGATAGTGACGTTCATCGTCATTCTTTAACACTGAACCGTTCGTGGAGACCTATAGGCAGTTTTCGATGCCTACAGATACCCCCTCCGAAGTGTTCCGGACTCGTTTCTTTTATAGAAGAGGCTGGAATACTTTGGATGTGATTGGTCTGGCCTTCAGTCGGCGTAAGGACCTGTAGTTAGCTTCAACTCTTGGCTCCTTCGATTTTTGGTCTATTCGATACTTTGACGAATAGCCGAAGTTCTTTCGGCGCTGCGTTTATCGCTTGGCCGTCGTCGGAGTCTCGAGTTTGCAGCTGATGAATTGAGTTTGGCTCGTGTCATTAAGTTGACTTTGAACTACCTCCGCCACATTGTGCTGGCTTAGGGTTTCGGATCATCGAACGCTGATTGGTGTGGATTTTGAATCCTCGAACGTTGACTTTGGTTGCAACGCGTTGACTGGCGCTGACCTAGGGTTACGCGTTGACCGGTGTTGACCCTTAGGGTTTTGAATCGTCAAATGTTGACTCTGGTTGCAACGCGTTGACTGGCATTGACCTAGGGTTACGCGTTGACCGGCATTGACCCTTAGGGTTTTGAATCGTCAAATGTTGACTCTGGTTGCAACGCGTTGACTGGCGTTGACCTAGGGTTACGCGTTGACCGGCGTTGACCCTTAGGGTTTTGAACTGTCAAACGTTGACTTTTGTTGCAACGCGTTGACTGGCGTTGACCTAGGGTTACGCGCTGACCGGCGTTAACCCTTAGGGTTTACGGATCGCCATTAACACAGTTTATACTCGTACGTTTGCTGGAGTATACACAGTTTAAGCTCGTAAGGTATTGGAGCATAGCGGTCCCAAGTGTCGGGGCTGCAGGACCAACTGTTAAAGCTGATTCGTCCGCATGTATAGATCTTATCCTGAAGTTGTTGGATGCTCAAGTCACGAGACCAACTAATGGAGCTGGTACGTCAATGACTTGCATTTATAGAATTTTTGGCAAATTCTCAGCCATCAACGGGTTTGATGAGCCTTCTTATCCTTACTTAGGATTCAGGATAAAATTCCCCGTGCGTGTGAGGCACGGATTATGGTGTTATTAATAACAACCTGCCACAATGTTGAATATGTGGTCTTTTGTCCTTTTTACGGTCAAGACTAAACCGGCAATGCGTGTTAGACATAGGCTTTGGGGTTTTTGGCAAACCCCCAGCCATCAACGGGTTTGACGTGCCTTTACCGATTACCGTTTGAATCGGGCTAGCATGTGAATTATTAAAACCCGTTTCATATGTAACGTTGTGCTAAGAGAATTGCTTCTCTTAGACTTAATGCTATGATCTTGAATACATAGACTTCGCCATTGTTACGGGAATAGGCTACCCGGCAACGTGTATTAGACGTTGACTTATCCCTACTTAGGCTTCGGGATAAAATTCCCCGTGCATCGAGTGCCCAGATTGGAAGTTGAGAATCGTGTCTTTTCTAAAAGCAAAGACAGATTGAGAAACAGGAGAGGAAGAATTTTATATTCTATCTCCCGGTGCTGAAGAGGAAGAATTTTATATTCTATCTTCGGTCGGAAAGGGAACGGGAGAGGAAGAATTTTATATTCTATCTCCCGGTGCTAAAGAGGAAGAATTTTATATTCTATCTTCAGCTGGAAAGGAAACGGGAGAGGAAGAATTTTATATTCTATCCCCCGGTGCTGAAGAGGAAGAATTTTATATTCTATCTACAGCTGGAAAGGAAACTCGAGGTGGGATCTCCACCCCCAGAATCCGGAAGGATGAAACTAAGAGTGGGATCTCCACTCCGAGAATCGGAAAAAATCAGATAACCCTAACTGTCGGAAGATTTGATTACTCGATTTGAAAGTGGACCTCTCGTTCATTGGGGGAATCGAGAGGGGATTTTGACTGTGGTCCTAATTGTATGAAGGTTTGACCAAGCAGGAGTTTGAGATGACCCTAACTGTAGGAAGGTTTGATCACTCGATTTGGAAAGTGGACCTCTCGTTCATGGAAGGAATCGAGAGGGGATTTTGGCTTTGGCCCTATCTTTTGTAGGTTTGACCAGAAAGCAAAGAAAGTGGAATACGGGTAGCAAAGAAAGTGCCAACTCGTATTATCACTCAAAGGGAGACTTTAATGCTAGGCGTTTAGGACCTTGAACGTTAAGCCTGAGAAATGCCAACGACGGGCGAATGGAAATATTGGTAGATCCACTGTCGTTTAATTTGATCAGCGGATGGTTTGGTGAGGAAAGATTAACCTACCAGAGGATTGGATCTCATCTCACAAGAATAACTCATAAGAGTTAGAGAATTTTGGTAAGAATAAGAAGAGACATTCTGACCTTCAGAGTTCGAACGTGAATTTCTTATCCATCAATTCCACAATGACTGGGTTATCCCTAAGAATACCCATGTGGTATTCTTCCGGGAACTTCCTGATGCATTGGTTCATCCATCCCCAGCTTCTCTCTTGGAACTGGGTTTGACTTTGTTATCCGACCGGGTTATCCTTAAGAATATTAGCGTAATATCCTCCAGGAACTTCCCGTCAATGCTAGGAAATAGTTTAGACTCATATACCTATTGGAGTATCAGGTAGCAGTTTAACCTCTTATACCGGTCGGAGGATTGAGAAGCAGTTTATACTCATATACTCTTCGGAGTCTTGAGAAGCAGTTTATACTCGTATACTCTTCGGAGTGTCTCCGTTCTCAATTGGCTTACCCTAGCGTTATAACGCCGGCTTCAACCAAGGTCTGAATGCTATTTTTGAGAGCAAAGCAATCCTTGGTGGGATGAACGACCCTCCTATGGTATGCACAGTACTTTAGGTCTGCAGTACTGTCAGCTTCCTCCTGATTCATGATGGGTGGCAGCTTGATCTTGTTGTTTTCAAGAAGGGACTCGAAGATGGCTGGAATGTCTTCGTCCTTAAACGAGTACTCGTTTTGGAGCCTTGGATCCGAATTCTTCTGTTGTCTTCGGGATTGGTGTTGTGACGTTTGATTGACGTCAACAACTGTTGTAGGTGCCTCCTCTTCATCATGGGACACGAGACTTGAATCCAGAGGGTTGACCATCGGTTGGTTTCTTTCGAGCTTCCTCCTTCTGATGAAGCGTTCGGCCTGTTCTCCGCGCACCTTCAACTCTTTCCAGGTATTGAGCGGCTCTACTCCCATAACATCCAAGATGTTAACGGACAAATTGTTATGACAAGTCTGCAAGATGAATTCCTCCGTGACGGGATCCTTGCAGTTCATTGCCTGATTGCGGAAGCGTTTGATGAAGGTATCTACCGACTCTCCTCCTTTTTGTTTCTCATCGAAGAGTGTCCTGACCGACACGTCGGTGTCATCATCGAAGAAATGAGTGAGGAACATGCTCTCCAGGTCCTCCCAGCTGTTGATGCTTTCGGGCTTAAGACGGCGGTACCAATCGAAAGCAGGCCCGCGAAGGGTGCCAACGAATGACCGAACCATCAAAGGCTCGTTGCCGGAGATCACCCCCAAGTGGGACTTGAAATAAATTAGATGCTGAGTTGGCGAGCCCTTCCCGTTGAACGACGTGAAGTTAATCAGGTTGAACTTCGTTGGATACGGGATCGAGTCCCACTCTTTCGGGTAAGGACACTGAACGCCGGTCTTCTTCACCTCTCGGGCAGACATCAAGGCGTTAATTTTCCTTTCGAGATCCCTAATCTTTTTGGCCTCATCCATATCCTGTTTTGGACAATTTTTGAGAGGAATAATACAGTCACCCCTAGTGTTATCATTACTGGTGGGTCCACCCCCAGCGTCGTTAGTTTTAGTGGGGCCACCCCCAGTACTTTTGGGCGGTGCGTCGGCCATGATGATTTCGTCCACTTCCGGATCGCTATCAACTGCGGCGTTCTGGGTACGACGGCTGAATTCAACTAGCTGGTTCGACAAAGCACGGATTTGTTGGTCGTGCATTTGTCTCATCTCCTGCATAGCCATTTCCATTTCGAACTTGAAGATTTCCTTCTGCCTAGTCAGTGCCTCTTCCATGATTTTGGCTATCTGCTCGGTGTTGATCATGAACACTTCTCGAGCTTGCCCTATGCTAGACGTTGTATCGTCAGAGGCGAGAGCGGAATAAGAATCCGAAAGTTCATCATCGGAATGGACTTCTTCATGGATCCCATGGTCGTCGTCATATCTGACGGCTTCTAGCTGAAGCTGAGCTATTCTCGAACTGACTCTGCTTCCTAGAGAGAAATTAGGGTAGGAACCACTTGAAACAATTGGAGATTTTCCCTTGTTGACCATGTTGATGGTAACTTCTGGGAATTCATCATCTCGAGCAACCGATCCTCTTTGGTGGAAATGCCCTGATTTGGGCTTCGTCGTTCCATTGGAGATTCTCTCGAATATCGAGACCCTCTGTGGAGCGGTCTTGGGGCAGCTACAGGTTGATAATACTGCCCTGATAAATTTGATACACGGACAGTGAGAGTCCGCTTCCTGGGTACTTCCCTTTTGAGATTCATTCGTACCCCCAGCCCGATAGTACAACTCATCGACGTTGCGGTCGGAGTAACCTATCGGCTGCTCACATGGGTTCTCAGGTATAACGCGTTCGTCTGTCCGACGCGTTTTCCTCTGAGTAATCATTGCCTTGTTGGCTTTTACAGGAGTCACACGTTTGGAATCACACCTTTGTGAGGGTGAAACCTTAACGGGCTCTTGATTTTCTGCACACACCGCCAAGCGGGCCGTTGCAGAAAACAATTTGTTAGGAAGTCGTGTACGACCCCCAGTCTGGATGTTGGCCCGAAGCTCCTTCAACGATCTCCAGCTTTCCTTGACAAGCGCTTTTCCTCGATTCTCGGGTAGAGCACCGATATGATTGTTCAGAGGATTCCTAAACTTAGGGAAATCCACGCTGCGGTGGGGCTTTACCGGAGGTTCGGGATCTGAAATTGACGAAGGTTGGAGAGCAACATTACCTGCTTTTGCCTTAGACGTTGATTTGGCCTTTAGCATCCAAACTCGTTCGGATCTCGGCGATTTCTTAACTGCCTTTTCCCTTTGCGTTTCTTGTGCTTTTCGCGTAAGGGTCCGGGCATGCGCACGCAAGGCGCGGCGCTTCTGGATTCGCTCCTCGAGAGTAGAACGGGTTCTTTTGACACGAACCCATTTGTTCGTTTCTGCTTTGGAGGAGGGGCTGGTTGTTTGCCGTTGTTGCTCTTGGCGATGTCGGGACTTGAGATTTCATTGTAGCCAGCTGACGAGCAAGGCTTTGACGCCGTCTTTGTCGTGCTCTCTTTGACAATGCTGGAGCGTCTTCAGTAGCCATCTCCTCGGCGGAGGAGAAGTCTGGATCTGCGGTCTCGACCACGTTGGACGACGTGGGGATGTCGCGTGGTGCAAGTGCAGCGGCGGCAACGGGGTCTTGGATCTTCGAGCCGAAGGTCCTGCGAACATTTCTGGAAGAATTTACCTTTATGCGCCTATTCGGAGAGGCGGATCTGGAGGAGGAGGAGGAGAGGCCTTCTTCGAACTTTTGCTGATCGAACTCATATTCGATCTCTTCATTCACCCGGATCTTGAATGCCGGTTGCGTCACGACGGCATCGGTAGCGATGCCGTTGGCTCCCACTGTGGTCGCCAGTTTGTTTTCAGGAAAAGCTGCCTTCATCATTGATTTCATTAAACTCCAGTCGTTACAATGAATTCGAATAACAAAGAAATAAAAATTACAACTTTCTTGAAAATAAACACAAGATCCTGTTTTGCGGTCTCTTGCTTGCGTGGGTCTTTTGCCTATGACGGGGACGTCAATATCCGTGGACCACCGGGCACTCAGATCTGTTCCAAAAGAATTAGACAGAGCTTCGTCGATCCGCGTGAGATCTAGAAGTTTGAAGCGTCTATCTCGGCTAAAACGAGATATCAGCTCTTCTTAGTGATTACCGGTGAAGGGTAATACTAAGGAAAAGAGGGAACGGGTGATGAAGGCTCTGATGTAGACCTCTCCTCTCCTTGTTGAAGCGCACGAACACTCTTCACTGCAGCAGGGCTTCGCCAAGGGTCTCCAAAAATCCTCTCCCCAAAACAAAGAGGTAAGGGGGCTATTTATAGGCCTTAGGGGGCCTCTAGGGGGCCTAGACACCCCCTGGTGTCTCGGCCAGGCCAAGACACCCCTGGGGTGTCTAGGCTTTTCCTAGACACCCCTGGGGTGTTTCGGACTTGCCGGGACTCGTTGAGGTGTATGATTGGTTTTCACGCTGTAAGATTCTCTTACGTCGCGAGCCTCGATTTGAGTGATCAGGTGTGTTAGATGCTTGACGAAGAGTTAGATCACATTCTATTGGTTGGATCATCTGTAGAGTGGTCGAGGCCATGAAGGGCGTTGTCCTTTTTGTGAACACCGCCGATGTTCCCGATTGGCACGAGTCTTCGTTTGTTCTGAAATCCTATCAACTCACGTAGCTCGTCGATTCACTTCAGTCGTTATCGACGTCAATTGGATCCTGTGGCTCGGATAGTGACGTTCATCATCGTTCTTTAATACTGAAACCGTTCGTGGAGACCTATAGGCAGTTTTCGATGCGCCGTACACGCGATCCGGCGCGCAGAAAAAAATGCCTGCTGCTAGGCATTTAACATGTTGGTCATATCACTCGATTTCTCTACATAGAAACACTTGAATGGGTTATCAACAGATAATTACATTCCATCTGATAATATATATATGTATTATATATATATATATATATATATATATATATATATATTATATATATAGTATAATATATAATATATATATATATATATATATATATAATATATATATATATATATATATATATAATATATATATATATATATATATATAATATAGTATATATATATATATAATTATTTATCATAAGGGAATTATTCACTATTAATAATACACATATATTTATTATAGAAATTTCAGGGTTTTACAATTGGTAATACTCACATTGATAAGGCACTTTTAGACCTAGGGGCCAGTATCAATTTGCTTCCATATTCAGTCTACCAGCTATTGGGTCTAGGTGTACTGAACCCAACCAAATGCACCTTACAGTTGGCTGATAGATCTGTTAAGGTCCCTATGTGTGAGTTAGAGGATGTTCTGATTAAGGTTGGAGATTTTATTTTTTCAGTAGATTTTGTAGTCTTGGAAACACAGCCTGTTTCCAATCCCAAAGGACAGACACCTGTCATTTTAGGACGACCTTCTAATGCTCTCATCAACTGTAGAACTGGTCAAATGAAGCTGTCCTTTGGGAATTTGATTGCTGATCTCAACATTTTTAATCCAGGGGACCAGCCAAATAATCAGCCTCTAGAAATAAATTACATTAATGAAAGATCAGAAGAAAAAGAAGAAGAAGAAGAAGAGTCTGCTTTGAGTTTTGAGGAAATTTTTGATAAAGAGTTAGAGTTTTTAGAAGAAGCAGATCAGGTCCTTGAGAATAATGAAACTATGTTAAACATTTGCTGCTTTGAATTAAATTTTGAAGAACTCTTTCTTGATGAACTTAGATTCTTGGAGAATAATCAACAACCAAATTTTCAGAACTCTACAGAAGAATTTGTTGTTAGAAAACAAAACTTCACAGTACAAGAGTCTGAGTTCATTGAGAAATACAAAATGCATGACACCAATAATACCTACCTTACTTTGTTGCAAGAATTATTGAACACCCCGAATTGCTTGAAATTTCACATTATTGATTATATCATTCTGAATTTATTTAAAATCCGGGAAAAAATTTTCAACAATAAGGTAGGATTCAATGTAGAATACGAGCTCTTCGTGTTGAACACTTCATTCTACATTATTTGTTTTGTTTATTTCAGAATAATAAAAAGAATTTATTCTTCTCTCATTCGAGAGTTTCTTATTCAATTATAATAATAATAATAATAATAATAAAGAAAAAAAAAGAAAAGAAAAAAAAGAGAAAGAATAATAAATTTTTGATTCCATCCTCCTCAGACCAAAGGTAATTGCAGATTTTTATCAGCCGACCAAATGTAAGTATTTTACTTCTTATCTATTTTACTTTGTGCATCATAGAGTTTGCATTGAGGATAATGCAAAATTTAATTAGGTGTGGGGGTGGGAATTAGTTATTTTTCCTCTTTGTTTTACATTTTTTTTGTTGTATTTTTGTGATTTTTTTTCTTTTTCCAAAAAAAATATAAAAATATCGTCACTTGCCAAATTGATAGAGTTATGTAATAATTGATTTATTTGATAAATTTTAAATTTTCTAATCTGTTATTTACTCAAGTTCATTTTTTATGATAACTGTAAATAAAATTCTTAAGAAATAATTTTCAAAGTAGTATACTTTACTTAAGCCTTAACTTAGATTTTTATTTAAAATAATGGAATACATGCTTAGCTTAGAGTTAAAAATAATTTTTCAAAGTGGCTTGACTTACATATTTTTCAGAATATATACACATATACATATAAAAAAAAGTGTTAAAAGAAGAGTGCGAAAAATGGGCACCAAAAGAAAAAAAAAGAAGAAAAAAAGAAAAAGAAAAAAAATCCAATTGACCGCAATTCATCGCGGTCGACCGCCTCAACTCCAGAACAGCCTCCAAACTAAAGAAACTTCTGCGGTCGACCGCGGCAGTCGACCGTGATGAAAACAGAAACTTCTGTGGTCGACCGCCGTGGTCGTCTGCTGCTGATCCAGACGCATAGTGAACGTGGTGCACGAACGCGGTCGACCGCCAAACTGTAAACCTGATTCTGAGCCTTCTGAGCCTGCCAATCCTACATATACCTTATCTAAAATTAAGCTCTTGTCTCTGAATCTCTCTCATAATTTCTATCCTTAATTGGAGTAGCTTGCAACCTCTCACCAACTTACCCAGCTTCTCTCTGTCCTGCTTGTCGACCACCATCAAGGACAACAGCGCTAACAAAAGTGTCAGTTATAAGCTAATAAGATACAAGAACTCCATGCAGATGGCTACAGATTTTGAGAGTCTCTTTCTATGCATGTTTAATATTCCCTTTTTTCTCCTTTTTCCCCTAAATTTCATATGCTTTTTTTTGGCCATTTCAGAAGCAAGCATTTGGAGATACATGCTCGAAAAACTCACTTCAAGTTATCATGATGTTACTTGTTATCAAAGTTAAAGATTCAAGTCATGCAAGAGAGCGGTGTGCTTGAATGCATGTTTACTCTTTGTTTTATAGTAACAGGGGAAAAGGATTTGATATGGATTTTTATTGTGGCTATTGAGGGGAGGGTTTCTCTCTGTGTTTTTATTTTTGGGTTTTTTAGGCATATATCCCTCACATTGTTCATATTTTTAAATTTGCTCCAAATTATTGTATTTATTAATTTGCCTTCCATTCTCTCCCTCTATAAAACACAATAACATCTACAACGACCCTTGATAACACACTCATCTGTGACATCACAGCCACTCAACTCAGCATATCACTCATTTTGATGTTCCTCCCTTTGGATCAAAGTTTTTTTTCTTTTCGAGTGGGATGATTGAAATTGTTCACATTACAAGCCTTTGTTTCGGAGACCTGTAATTGTTTGCTATCCGTGCCTAATCATGATGCTCAATTATTGACAACATTATAATTTGTACAAGTATGTTTACTTTACGAGATTGTGTACAAGAGAATGATTACTGAAAATATTTGGTGAAGTTGCAGAAGTATACTTGCTTATACTTGATCTTTGTGTCATCTGGGTAACAAATTGCAACCATGGGTTCTTTGGTGTGGCTGGGAAGACTTATTTTTTTAAGTTTTTAAGTTACGCTAGATTTTAGTGGCTTTTGGCTTTATTGATAAACATGTTGTAAAAAATTATTTGAGTAGAATAGTAATTTGTTTGCTCAAACCTAGCTTTTTAAATGAGCTTATAAGTTTGTTTTTTAAAAGCTGGGGCATATCAACCTTTTAAAATGTGACTTATAAGCTAACTTATTAGTCATTTTATCAGACAGATAGAAATAAAAAAGCTAGCTTAAAATCTAATTTGACCAAAAAATAAGCCTCCCCAAACACCCTCTTTGTTGGGCTAAGTGAAATGAAAAAAGTCATGGTGAATTTTCTAGGGCTTTTGCTTGTCTCTTATGAAAAATATGATAGGGGGGTATAAATGTAATTTGAGTTATTTGAACTTAAAAAAGGCGGAGGGTAGTTTGAGGAAAGTCAACAATTTGAGGCCTCATTTAACAGTTAGAATAATTTGAGTGCCAAGTTAAGAATAATTTGGAGGGTGAAAAACACTTTTATTATTTTTTAACTGATTTTGAGATTGCTTGGATGTATAGTATAAGTAACAACATTCCACAGTAAAGAGGGTGTATTTGTAATTAATTTTTATCCCACATAGAGATTAGTTGTCTGATAAAATGTTTGCAAAAAACCACCAAATTGCTTCCTAAAAAAACAAATCAATCTTACAACTATTTTTGTTACTAGATTCTTTTTGAAGTAAATATTGCATGATATATTAGTTCATGTGTTAAATTAATAAAACATTAATAACTAAAAAAATGTACATCGGTTGTGGGTGTAAAATTTGATTTCTCCGGAATGAGGACTTCGTTTGTATTGATAAGAATAGCTTATTACAAACTAATGAATCAAAGTTACAACAGAAGCAGAGGGAATGCGTTTGTATTGATAAGAATAGCTTATTACAAACTAATGAATCAAAGTTACAACAGAAGCAGAGGGAATGCCCTCCTTGTTTAACGTGGGGTCTTTGGTAGCAATAGGATGCCTCCATCGGTCCTCGTGCCGAGTTTGCTTCCCTTGGATGATCCGATTGAGGTTGCAGGCGAGCTTCAGTACGCAGTAGAAGCTCGTATTGATCGAGTTAGAGTTCCCAAGCTTAATGGTTGTCAAGGCCGAAAGCTAGAAGGAGATGCTACAGTGTAGGGACTATGCAAAGAGTAGGTCGCCAATCAACTAAGAAGTGAGCTAGTCAGCCGAAGAGCAAGCCCCTTTCACGTAGCTAGGAGTGTCTCTTAAATAGGGAAGAGACAGCATGATCACTCCCTTGAATCATGGGATGTGACAATGCACTGTTGAGAGATGCCATGCCTCTCACTTGTACTGTGAGCGGCTACTTGATGGGCTCTGAGCACTGTACTCCTCCCCCTTCACATCTGTAGGCGTATAAAATTGCTTATAGAATCCTTAGTAAAGCTCGGTACAAACCGACGAACCATCGGGAGACGTATCTAAACACGAGCGTCTGTCCGCAAACACCGAAGCTAAGTGAGACGCGATGAAGCGGATTAACGAGGCGACGAGGTTAACGAACCGCACGTAAGCAACGGAATACATCCATTCGCGTGCGGAATCAAGCCAACGGCTCGATGAGTCAACGAGTCATCCAACTACGGAACGAATTCGAACTCAGACCCCAAAGCCGATTTACTGCCAAATCAGACCAACGAATCAGAGTCTGAAACAACCGAATCACGGACAAACCGAAAGACGAAAACACGACGGAACCCAACACCAAGGGGGGGCTCGGCCAAAAGCCGAGCCACCTCAAGGTGGCTCGGCCAAAAGCCGAGCCACCCTGAGGTGGCCGGCCCAGTACTGTGCCCGGGCACAGTAAAGAGAGCCTATAAATAGGCCCCCCTTGGTTCATTTTAAAAGGTTGAAACTTTTGGAGGCGAAGCTCTGCTGGATCGAAGGCTCGAGACTTAAAAAAATTGGATCTTTGGAACGTCGAGGGCTTGGACGTATCAGATCTGGTGCTCGGCGATCATCAACACTCAAAAAAGGCAGGTGTTCGAGAGGACCGGATCTCAGATCTACGCGTGCGTACTCCGGATCAAAGCTTGGCCTTTGATCCCGAGATTTGGACGGTTAGTTCCTTGGTGAACTAATCCTCCCCGGCTATTATTTCCTTGGCGAAATAATACCCATCGTACTGCGTAGATCCGACTGGATCTAGATCTCGCGGTGGTCCACGGATAAACCCCAGCGCAGGCGAAGAACCCACAAAGCGAGCGACCGCAAAACAGGAGCTCGCGATTCATTCGACAAATAAGGAAAGAATTGTAGTTTTTATTTCTTTTTCTTTGATTTTCATTGTAACCGGATCTTATAAAAAGACCGGATCTTTTGTAACCTATAAACTATTATTTGAGATAGCAATGAATCCAATGAAGAAGAAGAACACAATTTTCCCCACGAACAATCTGGCGACCACAGTGGGAGGCACCGATCTCGCTGCCGAGATCGGAGCGTCGCAGTCGCGGATCTCAATCCCGGTCGTGGAGGAAGTCGAATACGAGTTCGATCAGGCCAAATTCGAGAAGTACCTTTCATCCTCGTCCGGATCTACCTCCCCCCGCAAGTCTAAGAAATCCCAGAAGTTCTCCTCCAGGAGAAAGGTTCGTTGGTCCGAAGAAGTTGAAGCCACCAACGAAGATCTCGCCCCGTTTGATGCCAAAGTCGCATCAGGTGAGATTCCTCCAGTTTCCAACCAGGTCAGGCCTGTTTCTGCCAATCCCTCCGTCACCAAAGGAGTGATGACTCTCTCAAAGAGAGCTCGCCAAAGGCGACGCCAACGCTTGGCCCGAGAATTCGCAAAAGCGATGGAGTCAACCGACGGAATCCGCTATAACGCGGATCTGAAGAACAGGAGAGGCAAACAGCCTCAACCACCGATGAATGGCAGTTCCTCCAAGCCGCCAACGAGCGAATGGGTCCGGGTCAAACGGAATCGTTCGACGCTTGAGGAGCGCATTCGCAAGCGCCGCGCAATGTCAGCGCAGGCACGAGCTCAAGTCCAAGAGGTGGCCAACGAAGAAGCCACCACCTACCCGCCAAGTATGGAAGCCGAAGTCTGAAGCGGCGACTCAGGCTAAGGCACAATCATTGCAGCCTTCGAAGCAAGTTCCACCTCCGGCGAACCGACCGAAGTCACCGGTGATTCCAGTTGTTACTCGAGGAGATCACGTAGAATCATCCCGGAGAAAGAAGTCAGTTTTGGATCGCCTCGGCCCACTTCCCGATGGACGATGCAAAGCTCCAGTTCAAGAACGTTTGGACCCGATGAAGAAGCCCCGAACGACTCAACATGCTGGGGGTCGCCGTCACCTCCAACATGACAAGGAGCTCAAGGCAGCTACGCGCACTAATTAAAATGAACTTTAAATCGTCAGAGGTGTAGTGTTAACTTGACGACATACAAAGTAGAAGAACTTATTTGTTCAGACAAACATTTGATGAGCAACCCCCAGCTAAGCTCAAGAAACTTGTAGCTTACGGGTAATATTGCTTGAGAAATTTTCCATTAATCGGCATCATAAGTCTGTCGCCTTTCTTGTTGATGAGACGATAAGCTCCGTTGGAATAGACTGTCTCAACAACAAAGGGTCCTTCCCATTTGGGATTGAACTTCCCCTTGGTTTTGTGGGTCATTACCATGGGTCGTCGATTAGCCAGAACTAAATCGCCTTTCTTGAAAATCCGTTCCTTAACCTTTTTGTTGTAGGCTTTAGAAATACGGGCTTGATATAGTTCGATCTGTTGTTGAGCCTGAAGTCGTTTGTCGTCTAAGGCTTCAAGCTCTTGCAGACGTCGCTCGTGTTTCTCTTCATCTGTCAATCCGGTTGCGATAGCGACTCTTAATGAAGGAATTTGGATTTCTAATGGCAGTACGGCCTCACAGCCGTATACCAAAGAAAACGGCGTAGCTCTTGTAGGGGTCCTTACTGTTGTACGGTAGGCCCACAAACATTCACCGAGTCTTTCGTCCCAATCGCGTCGGCTCTTGGACACGAACTTTTTGAGGAGCTTCACGATAGTTTTGTTAAAAGCCTCTGCAAGGCCGTTTGCCGGCGGATAGTATGCCGTGGATGCGACACTTTGGATGCGAAATTTATCACAGAATCTCTGAAATCCAAAGCTAACGAATTGTGTCCCGTTGTCGTGAACTATTCGTCTCGGGACTCCAAAGCGATATACGACATGATGTTTAATGAACTTGATCACGTTCTTTGTCTTGACTTCTTTTAGCGGGATTGCCTCCGCCCATTTGGAGAAATAGTCGGTCACGGCCAGAATGAACCGGTGTCCTTTGGAAGTCGGAGGAGAAATTGGTCCCACGATATCCATGCCCCACATTTCAAATGGCCAAGTTGCAGATGTAGGATGCAAATTACTTGGCGCTTGATGGATAAAATCGCCATGAATTTGACATTCGTGGCAATGTCTGGCGTAGTCCACCGCGTCTGCGAACATCTTCGGCCAATAATAACCAATTCGTCGAAGACGATCGCCTAACTTAGCTCCAGGCTGATGAGCTCCGCACATTCCGTCATGAGCTTCCTTAAGAGCTTCTTTTGCCTCCTTCCGGGAGAGACATCGAAGCAAAATTCCATCATGTGATCTACGATACAGGGTTTGAGAAACTGCATCGTAATAGAATTGGAGGGCCTTCCGTTTGATAGTGGCCGCTTCCTTGTGGTCATCGGGCAAAATTCCGTATATAGCATAATCGATGTACGGGAATCGCCAATCTCTAGCTTCTAATTCCATCGAGGTTGTACAGACTTCTCTTATTGATGTCTCCTCTGAGCTTTCCTCTGTAGGAATCCTGAAACAGCATAATTCGCGTCCTGCAACTGAGATAGTAGTCTCAGCCCCTGGGGGTAATGCTAATGAGGTTGCTAAAGAGGCTAATGCATCTGCATAAGCATTCTGAGCTCGCGGGATGTACTCAATAAAGAAGCCCTCGAACTTCTTAGCTTGCTCTAGCACTGCGAAGTAGTACGGGATCAAGTCTTCATGGCGTACTTCATATTCCCCCCGGATTTGATTGACGATGAGCTGGGAGTCACCGTAAGCTTCAAGGCGCTGAACATTAAGTCCCTCAGCAAATTGCATTCCTAATAATAGGGCATTATATTCGGCTACATTGTTGGTGCAGGGTTTGATTAGGGAAAATCCTCTTGGTATTATGTGACCATTCGGGGAGACGAGCACTACCCCCACTCCTGCAGTAATTGCTCCATGAGGATTCGCTCTGGATGCCCCGTCGAAGAACAACTTCCACACCTGCGTGGTTTCTTGAGTAACGCAAGTTTCAGCAACTTCATCTGGCAATTCTTCATACAACTTTGATGTTCCCGTCACTGGATGATCGGCTAAGAAGTCTGCCAATGCTTGACCCTTGACTGCCTTTTGCGGCATGAATTGCATATCATATTGTGACAGGAGGATGGCCCATTTTGCAAGCCGGCAATTTAGAGATGATGGTTTGGTCATCAGAACTCTTAAGGGATTCACCTTAGAAATGACATGAATTGTCTGTCCAACTAGGTAATGTCGCATCTTCTGAACTGCGAATACCAAGGCGAGACATTCTTTTTCGACTGGATTGTACCGGTGTTCGGCTCCCATCATAGTCCTGCTTAAATAGTAGATGGCCTGCTCCTGCCCTTGATCGTTATTCTGTGCTAACAAAGCACCAAGAGAGTGTTCCATGGCTCTTACATACAACAGGAATGGTTTCCCTGATATTGGAGCCACGAGAACAGGCGGTTGAGTGAGATATCTCTTAATCTCCTCGAATGCTTTTTGACATTCTCCATCCCAAACAAAGGATATTCCTTTCTTCATGAGTTTAGAGAAAGGTTGGCAACGCCCTGAAAGATTTGATATGAACCTTCGAATGTAGGCCAGTCTGCCTTGCAAACCTCTGAGCTCTTTGAGATTCTTTGGAGGTGGCATGTCTTGGATGGCACGCACTTTCTCTGGATCAAGAGAAATTCCCTTGGAAGTAACGATAAATCCCAGGAATTTTCCACTTGAAACTCCGAGGAACGATTTTGTCGGGTTCATCTTCAGCTGATGTGCTCGCATGATTTCGAACATTGTCTTCAGATCTGCAAGATGATCGTCTTTACATTGACTCTTTACTGCTATGTCATCAACGTAGCACTCGATCTTCTTTCGTAGATGTTCGTGAAAGATCGTGTTCATTGCACGTTGATAAGTTGCACCTGCATTTTTCAGGCCGAAGGGCATCACTGTGTAGCAATACACCCCCAGTGGTGTTCTAAAGGCAGTATGCTTTTCGTCATCTGGGTGCATCTTGATTTGATTATACCCAGAGAATCCGTCCATAAAAGACATCCTTTCGTATCCGCAAGTGTTGTCGATCATGACATCAGTAATAGGAAGAGGAAACTCGTCTTTTGGACAAGCTGCGTTAAGATCGCGGAAATCAATGCATATCCGGACCTTACCGTTTTTCTTGGGAACTGGAACAATGTTGGCTACCCAGTCTGGGTGTTGTTCTTCCCTGACAAAACCTGAGTCTATAAGCTTTTTAACTTCTGACTCGATTGATTCCATGATCTCTGGACGAAACCTGCGTTGTTGTTGTTTAACGGGTTTTACATCCGGATCGATGTTGAGACGATGCATAGCGACCTTTGGGTCAAGGCCGGGCATATCCTCATAATTCCAGGCGAAGACATCTATATACTCTCGGATGAGAGATATAAGATTCTCTTTTTCGGATGATGATAAGTCTTCCGCGATAAAGATAGGTTTGGGGTTGGATTCGTCTCCCATGTTGATCTGGATCACTTTATCTTCAGTGGGTGGTTCGCGTTGTTCAAAACACATGTCCCATAAGATGTTGAGGCGTTTGATCCAAGGATCGTCGGTGAATTCGATTAATTCTTCATCACCCCCTGCGTCTTCATCCGGATGACTGGTTGAAGTCATGTTTACAGTCAGACTCTTAAAGAAGGGTCCAACACTGACGTCAGATTCACAGGAAGATATTCTGGATGAATGATCTTGGCCCAGATAATTACTGATTTCATCTTCTGAGGCGGAGGGAGTTGTGACGTAACCTAAACCACTTCTGGTTTTGTGGTAATAATCCTGAGGTTTTCCTTCAGGGGCTAGAGACATTCGGACTGGGGTTCGTCTACCTTTCCCGAAATTCAGACCCTGTTTTTCATTAAAATTATACCCCATTCGTTTCATCAATTGGATGGAATTGGGTTCGTGATAATGAAACTGAGGAACTCCATCGTCTTCCTCTGAACTTCCTCGCTTAAGTTGTTCGGGTTTGACTCTGCCGAACTGGATCGGCTTCTGCCCTTTCCTTTTGGACGGGACTTTGTAGAAAGCCTTTTGTGCGTCTTCCACTTCTTCATTGGAAGCGAAAGATGACTTGATTGGCATTGTTAGACATGCCTCTGTGCACAATGCGTGCCATGAGTGGGTACCTGCATCACGATCATTTACTATTTGTCCAACTTTAAAGGATTCGTCAGACAAGTACGCCAAAATAAAATCTTCATTAATGCACCATTCGCCCTCACTCGGTACATTATTATTGTTCTCGACTGAACCAATTACATCAAAGTTTAACTCCCATGGACAATTCCCTTGTGGATCTGGTTCAACGTCTGCCTCATTACCGCTGTCAACGTCTTCTTCTTCTTGTGATTCTGAATAGAAAACGGAATCAGTGTGAAAGTTCTCCACTCCTCGGAAAGGGTATTTTTTCCGCAATCAGGGTTCAAACTTCTCCCTCTTCATTTGCATATTTCATGACCTGATGTAGGGTAGACAGGACAATGCGGTTTGCATGTATCCATGGTCGTCCTAGCAACAGATTGTAGGAAGTGTCAGCATCTATGATGTAGCATGTTACCTCAGACTTGAGGTCTCCAATTTGGCATCTGAGTTTGATTTTCCCTAGGGGTCGAGTGCTGTTTGCATTGAACCCGAAGATGGTGGTCTGGGTAGTGTGCAACCTGTGCATGGGAATTCCTAAGACCTGCATGACCCTGTAGGGCATGATGCTGAGTGCCGAACCCGGATCAACCTGGACACGACTGATTTCGGAAGATCCGATATACCCCGTGTAGTACAACGGTCTATCGTGTTCATGTTTAACCTGCATATCTTCTTGAGTAAACGATATACAAGGTAAACTTCTTGCAGTTTGCAAACATTGCCGACAAGTCTGAAGCTTCAGGAACTGGGATGACTTGGGTGATGAAACTCTCCGTGTTCTTTAAGGCCTCGATCAGGGCTTCTTTGGTAGTTTTGGACAACCTCAGGAGCTCATATAGAGTAATTATGGCCGGTATGTTGGCCAATTGTGCCATGACGTTGAATTGAAAGGGAGTGCTGGACTCCCCGTGTTCCGGGTAGAGATTACTGTTGAAACGGAGTTCTTTTTGTTTCCCTTTATCAGTCGACTTCTTCGGGACAGAACCCCCAGCATCTTGGGGCTGTTCCTCAACCTCTTGAACATTCTGGCCGTAGTCTTTCAAGTAAGTCTTTCCAGACCGAGTACCAGGGTTATCCCCCGGGTATGCTGCCAGGGCAATCCTCTCCTCTTTTGAATCTGTAAGGGTTTTGAGGTGGTCATCGTTCTCAGTAACGGAGGGGCTAATCATGTTAGAAGACTTAGCCTTGCCTCCTTTCTTCTTGGACGAGGTATTCGTCCACTGTTGGTCTTCCACTAGATCAGGGTGGACCCACATGATTTCTCCTTTGGAGGTTGTGAGGGGTACCAACCCCCTGTCCTTCTGACTGTGTAAGTCGGTGTTTTTTAGGTGCAATTCCCCTTTATGGACGGGAATGACACCATCTGCAGCAGCTACGGGGGTAAGTCACCGAGCTGGACCGCAATCAGGTTAGTGGATACAGTCTTCTGCTCTGGTTTCAGAGTGAGTACATTAGCATTCACCAAATTTTGCAAGATGTCCTTGAACACGTAGCATTTTCTGGTAGGATGTCCCAGGAACCTGTGATAGCGACAGTAATTGGGGTCATCTATCTTCCCTGCTTCATCTGGCTTTCTGATTTCGGGGAGCTGCAATTTATTGTTCTTCCGAAGTAGTTGGAACAGAGTGTCCACATGCTCTTCTTTGAACGAATACTGCTTGGGTGCTCTTTGCTGATTGGGCGTCTTGCCTTGCTTAGTAGGCGGTGGGACTTGCGTGTAGTCAGCTGCTAAAGTCTCTTTTCCCTTAGACCGCTGGGCATTGTTCTGATTGCGTTGTTGCTGCGGTTTGGGTTGTGGCTCTTCTTCAGCTTTTATCTGAGCGACAATCTCTTCAGCTTGCTCCCCTTGTGAAACTAGTTGTCTCCAAGAGCGACATTCTGCTACTCCCATCTGGGCGAGGAGCTGAGTCTGCAGGTTGTGCCTGCAAGTTTCAACTAGAGTTGATTGGGTCATACCTGATGGGCATCGCAATGCCATGCTACGGAACCTTTCCACATAGGCTTTAATAGATTCTCCCTTCTTTTGCTTTGTGGCGAGAAGAGTAGGAACCGAAACCTCTGTGTCATCTTCGAAGAATCTGGCCAAGAAAAGCCTTTCCAAATCTACCCACTTCTGGATAGATCCAGCAGGCAGTTTCATAAACCATTCAAAGGCCACCCCTTTAAGAGTGCCGATGAACAAGCGCGTCAGGATGGCATCATTGGCTACCACATCTCCTGTTTGAGACTTGAAGTAGTAGATATGCTGATTTGGTGACCCTGTACCGTCGAAAGGTTGTAGCGTTGGAGCCTTAAACTTTGGTGGGTAGGGAGCCGTATCCCATTCTGCAGGGTAGGGTCGTATCACTCCTTCCTCGCGAAGCTCGCTCCTGTTGGCCATTGCGTTAAGGCGGGCTTCTAGCTCGTCTACTTTGGTTGACTGAGGATACAGTTCTTTTTCCATCTCCTTCTCATTGTCAGAAGAAGAATCCAGGTTGTGAGTCTCACGATCTGAGTGTTCGTGCGCCTTCTGCTTTCCCTTTGACATGGTCCTCCGGGAAGATTCAGGTTTAAGGGCTTTTTCAGCAATAAGTTGGGCCATCATATCCTTTAATTGGAGAAGCATCTCCTGCTGCGCCTGAAGCATGACGTGATGTTCGTCAACTCTTTTGGCGATGTCCTCAGGATTTCCCGTCATATAAGCAGATACCCCTTGTGGTCCGATCGAGCTCGAAGATTGAGATTCAGCTATTGCTGAATGTTCATCAGTTGTTGTAATTCCTTTGGCTAACTTTTGGTAGTTAACCGGGCGGATAGCTCCTGTTCGAGACCGAGTATGTCGATATACCCCCTCGAACTCATCGCAAATTTCTCGAACCGTCGGAGAATGGCTCCTTTCTGATTCGTCAGAACTAGGATACAGGACCTTTCCCCCGCTGGTCATGTTGACGGAGACTTGTGGGTATTCGGCTTCCGATACTCTCTTCTTTTGACGTCGCTATTTGGTAGGTCTTGTGACGTCAGTCAATCTGTCGAATACAGATCTGCGAGGTTCAGGCACACAACAGTGACATTCGGAAAGGACTGTTGAAATAAGCCGTTCGCAATGACATGGATGGGCTGCTCGTTGCGTTGGCTTTTCTCTGGAAAGCAACTCTCGCAAATCTGAGACCCGAGGACAGTTCTTCATCGGGGATGAAACCCCCTGTTCTTGAATGGGTGAAACTGGTTCTTGTTGAACTTGACGGACCCTATCGCATTCGGGAATCGAGGTGCGAGGATCACGTTTTGATTTATAAACACTAGGCCTTGGCCTGCGTTTAGTTGACGGAACAGGCCCCTTAGGGTCCTGTTTGGTTTGGACGCGCTCTTGAGGTGCTTGTTTTCCGTTGACAGGGCTGTGTTTTGATTGGACAACGCACCACTGAGGGTCGCGTTTAAGTTGAATCACCCGAGGTTTGTAATTGGATTCATTACCTCGAAGCGTGCGTTCTGGAGTGTGAACGCAATGTTTGGGCAGATCTTTGGCAAGGCAATCCTTGCGTTGGACTTGGGATTGATTTTCTCGGAGATGTGCTCGTCGAATGGACCTTCTTCGTCTTCGAGCCGCGTTTTTCTTGGCTTGTCTCAAAGCCTTAGTATCAGTATCAGTGACGTTGACTGTGCTTTCCTCTGTCATAGGCCTTTTACAACCAAGTACACGCTGTGTCGACATAGACGTGGGATCTTCGGTTTGCAGAGAGAGCTTGAGGCTTTGGCCAAGGGAGAGGACTTTCTTTGGCGTCTCAACAGCAACTAAGACCTCTTTAGAGCTCTTACAGGCATCTTGTCTAGCCTTAGGGCTAAGTGATCTGGAAGAGAGGGCCTCCTCGTATTTGGCTTGGTCAAATTCCACGACCAAGGTTTCCACGGTCGTTCCAGTGAGGTGAATGTCGGATTGCGCCACCACCTTTTCGTCAGAGAAGCTTGTCCCCAGCGGAGTCGCCATCTTTTGTTTGTGGGAAAATTTGCAAATAAGAAAATAAATGAAAGAACTGTATTTGAATTTTATTCTCTCTAACTGCTTAGAAAAAGAATGTTTACAACTCTCTCTATTCTCAATTACAATTGGATTTCCGTTTACAAAAGAGAAGAGAATGATCTAGATTCTCTCCTTTGTTTAATTCTGAGTTCTTCTTGGTAGCGATGAGATGCCTCCCTCGAATGCTCGCGTCGAGTTTGCTTCTCGTTGACGATCCGAATATCTATACTCACTGGAACAACTGTCTTGGCCGGTTGATAACTCTTGTCGAGTTTTGTGACTCAGAACAAGTAATAAACTCTAATGACAGAGTTGTTCGAACCAAAAATAATTCAGTTAATAAGCCAAATATCGATGGTTTAGAGATCCTCCGTTTGTTGATTTCCCAGACTGTGTAAGGAGTCAATCCTCCTTTTTCTGATTCTGGAAGATTTGATCGAAAGATCCCCCTCCGATTAATGAAAAGAAATCTCTCTTGATCTAATTATCAAAAATCCGATCTCCCCTCTCCAAAAAAGATCCCTTAGTCTGTTGAGTTTGTTGCTATTTATAGGGGGATTAGGGGTGTAACTGCCCCCATAATCCGCGCCTAAATGGGGGTTTAGTTACCCCATTAGTCGGGTGTAACAACCCACTAAAGCCACTCCTCAAATCGTGGGTGAAGAACAGCTTCGAAGTTGTTACGATCACGTTTGAATGAGTCAGAACCTTGACCTGCGTTCTGGCGGTGATTGAGCTGCGTTTGGCAGCGACTGACGGGCTGCGTTGGGCAGCGATTGATAAGCTGCGTTGGGCAGCGATGGAGCTGCGTTCGAGCTGTGCTTGGCAGCGATTGGAGCTGCGTTGGGCAGCGAT
>NC_033794.1:91385466-91438761 GCF_001876935.1 Asparagus officinalis | reverse complement strand
TTATTTCAAACTATAGTATTATATTATATTATATCATAATATTTTACTAATATTAGTAATTATTATATTATATTATAATAGTATGTCATATATATAATAACTATAATAATATTTTATAAATTAATTATATAATAATATATTATATAATAATATATGTTATTAAAATATTATATAATATTATAATAAATACGTTATACTATAATTACTAATTAATATTATATAATAATATATTACATAATATTATTAATATATGTTATTAAAATATTATATATTTTATTATATAATATTATTAATATATGTTATTACAATATTATATAATATTATAATAAATATGTTATACTACATTTACTATTATATAATATTATTAATATATGTTATTAAATTATATCATTAAAATATTAATATTATTAATATATGTTATTAAAATATTAATATATGTTATTATATAATATTATTAATATATGTTATTACAATATTATATAATATTATAATAAATATGTTATACTACATTTACTATTATATAATATTATTAATATATGTTATTAAATTATATCATTAAAATATTAATATATGTTATATTTTATATATCATGTCATATATTTATAATATAATTGCATGTATTAGTTAAGTAATACAAAAATATTTTAAAATTATCTCAATTGCCTTCAAAGTGGATAACATTGTTCCAATATGGAGGATGGGGTAAATTTTTACTATTGGGATAAAATTTTTATATATGAGTAGGGTAATTTTATCCCAAGTGGTGTAATTGTCTCACTAGTGTTTCAAAAAAACAATAACACAAAAAAGTATTATCATTGTTCCATTGTTCCAATGAATAACACTATGAAATAGAATCCCCAAAATTATCCCATTATCCCCCAAAATATCCCAACCAATAATTTTGAGACAATGGAACAAGGATAATACATTTTTGTGTTATTGGTTTTTTGGAACATTAGTGAGACAATTACACCACTTGGGAGAAAATTACCCCACTCCTATACAAAAATTTTGTCCCAACCAAAATATCTCATTACCCCACTCATATACAAAAATTATTGGTTGGGATATTTTGGGGAATAATGGGATAATTTTGGGGATTCTATTTTATAGTGTTATTCATTGGGATAATGGAACAAGGATAATACATTTTTGTGTTATTGGTTTTTTGGAACACTGGTGAGACAATTACACAACTTGGGATAAAATTACCCCACTCATATACAAAAAATTTGTCCCAATAGTAAAAGTTTACCACATCGTCCATATTGGAACAATGTTATTCCACTTTGAAGGCAATTAGGATAATTTTAAAATATTTTTATATTACTTAAGTAATACATGCTAATTATATTATAAATATATAACATGGTATATAAAATATAACATATATTAATATTTTAATAACATATATTAATAATATTATATAATGGTAATTATAAATATTTGAATAACATATATATAATATTTTAATAACATATATTAATAGTATTATGTAATATATTATTATATAATATTAATTAGTATAATTATTATATATAGTATAGCATACTAATATAATATAATATAATACAATATAATAATTAATAATAGTAATTTGTAAGTATAGTACAATATATTATATTTTAATATAAAGTAAAATAATATTTATATTATAATAATATACTAAATAATATATTAAATCAATTGGATAAGTAAATTTAGAAGTAATTAATAGATAAAATTATTTTTTAATAAGGTGCCACATCATGAATTATCCTACATGAATTATCAAATCAATGGCTCAAATTATCCCATTATCCCACTTTACCCCACTCAAAATATCCCAAAGGGGTAAAATTGTTCCATTGGAATAATTTTTCCACTTGGCCCCAATTTGTCCCAACCAATAACCCCCCTAGTTTTTGTAAGTATCTTTTTGTTGGGGAATTTCAATCTCCCCGCCTACTGCTATTTGCACAACTCAAAAGCCAACCACAATCAACAAGATAGAACAACCACAATCAAGAAGAAAAACATCAAGATTTACGTAGTTCGGTCAACCAACTTCGACCTACGTCCACGGGCAACAGTACGAAAAATTCACTATGTATCAGGGAGAACTATAAGAGGAACCACTCAACTCTCGTCTCTCAATCTCTCAACCTCCACTATGTATCAGGGAGAACTATAAGAGGAACCACTCAACTCTCGTCTCTCAATCTCTCAACCTCACATACATAATCAACTCTCATATTCTCTCCAAAACCCTCTCCTTGTAATCTTTTGCACGGATAAAGATCACGAAACTCTCTCCTCTCTCTCTCTCTCTCTCTCTCTCTCTCTCTCTCTCTCTCTCTCTCTCTCTCTCTCTCTATCTACTACATCTTTTCTCTACTCTCTTTTTCTCTCCTTTTTCCTCCACCAATAGAAGAATATTATATATAGGGAAACAAAAACCTTATCTCTAGCCTAACTTCCCAATTAGAATTGGATTCAAACTCTAATCATAATAAAACCCAAACTCCTAATCATGATAGAACCCAAACTCCTAATCATAATAGATCTCTAATCCTATCTAATTCTCATGAAGTTACACAAAGAATCAAGACAAAATCCCAACAATCTCCACCTTGGATTTGATTCCCAAACTCACTTGAAGATATATCATCGTCTTCAAGTCCAATGCCACCATCTTCATCTCCATGTGTGTCACTCGGTCGTGCATACTTGCAAACTCCACCTAATCTGGCACTATCCTCCTAGAATATACACACCAACCAACTCCTACTCCTTATCTGCCATCAGATTTGTCTTACCGTTAAATAGCGAAATATAAAACTTCGGACCCGAAGAAGTCATCACCCTCTAATCAAAATTCAAATCAGTCACTGTAGAGTTTGAATTTGATAAAACCGATGCCAAAAATGAACTCAGCACGTCGAAAAACTATAGGAATGACTCCTGGATCATCAAAATCCGCCTCCAAATCATCGATCAAAAGACAAGTCAATCTCAACTGTCGGATCCACATGGACAGTGACCCCGCGCCTCTGCTACAGTACCGCAGCTACAGTAACCTTTTCTTTTTCTTCATCTTGATTCTTGAAATGTCGATCTTCAATCTTACACGACGTCGTTTTCTATCTTACGAACTCGCTCCCGGATTCATCAACATAGCTCTGATACCACTTGTTGGGGAATTTTAATCTCCCCGCCTACTGCGATTTGCACAACTCGAAAGCCAACCACAATCAACAAGATAGAACAACCACAATCAAGAAAAAAAACACCAAGATTTACGTGGTTCGGTCGACCAACTTCGACCTGCGTCCACGGGCAACAATACGATAAATTCACTATGTATCAAGGAGAACTACAAGAGGAACCACTCAAGTCTCGTCTCTCAATCTCTCAACCTCACATACATAATCAACTCTCATATTCTCTCCAAAGCCCACTCCTTGTAATCTTTTGCACGGATAAAAATCACGAAACCCTCTCTCTCTCTCTCTCTCTCTCTCTCTACTACATTTTTCCTCTACTCTCTTTTTCTCTCCTTTTTCCTCCACCAATAGAAGAATATATATAGGGAAACAAAACCTTACCTCTAGCCTAACTTCCCAATTAGAATTGGATTCAAACTCTAATCATGATAAAACTCGAACTCTTAGTCATGATAGAACCCAAACTCCTAATCATGATAGATCTCTAATCCTATCTAATTCTCATGAAGTTACACAAAGAATCAAAGACAAAATCTCAGCACTTTTATCTTCGAAAGAAAGGTATTGGAATTTCAAACTGCAGTTTCGTTCTTCTTGATGCAACTTCGAGAGTATTATATGAAAAATAAATATCGAAATTTGGAAGCAAAGATGAAGTCTACGGTGAGAAATTTACGACATGTATCAAATCTTCAGACTTGTACCCGCGGTGGCACTTGAACTGGTTCTTGATCTGCATTTAAACAGAATATCTGAGAAGCTCATATCGTTACAATCCAAAATGTTTGCATTACGAACGTGTCGCCCATTTGTAACACTGGGAGTCACTGGTCTGAGGCACATCCAATGCATTTACATTGATAAATTTTTGTTAATTACCTCGGAAGAGAAGAATGAAAATTTACTACCCCGTCCTAATATGAAACATGTTGGATTTTTTGGTCAAAACCACTCTCTAAAATAATTAAGTTTTCAAACTATATATATTCTTGGCTTTCAAAAGGTGGTACCGTTGAGTGTCACCTTCTTCTGAAGCTGGAGTAGGAACTCTTGCACAAGGATCAAGTGCATTTATTATTCCTTACTTTTTAATTGTCATTTACTGCAATTCTGGAAGCTCAAGAAACAGCAAGTTTGATTAATATAACCCTTTGCATTCTCACTGTCCTGTCTTCATGGATCGTATCAACATTTGCAGATGCGACTAGCAAGCTCTTGCATTTTCACGGAGAGAGAGCAATATATTTTGGTAAACATGATCCCAATCCTTAGGTTTTTGGCCTTTGTGTCCATCCTAGACATTTTCTTTATGAATGGTACTACAGGCACATCCTTCCACCACACCTTGGGGCACACCCCTCTCACAGCTACAGTGCACGGGGCCCACTTTAGATTTAAAAAAAAATCTAAAATGGGTCCCGTGCACTGTAGCTGTGAGAGTGGTGTGCCCCAAAGTGTGGTGGAAGGGTGTGCCTGTAGTGTTATTTTTTCTTTATCAGAAGTCCCTACGGGTCGCCCCTTGCGTATCATGAACTTGAAAAGAGAGTACTAGTTTAAATTTGTCACCTTACTTGATAAAGTAAGTTACCAAGAGATGCGAGTGATAAGATTTGTTTGTTTTGATGTGTCTAACACGGTAGTTCTCACCACTGGCCTATGTATACAAAAATTGTTATAACATGGCGGCTCATTTTATATAATGAGGTCCGTAAGAGGCGAACTAATGGTGAACGATGTTCTATGAGACTATGACTCACATCCAATGGATATTTCTAACCATCTTTTATTGCTTGATAACTCATTTCGCCATCCGTGTTGCTGGCGTGACACAGAGTCAAACACGTACAGCTACCCGTTTAAAAACTTTAAATTAAACAGGACCAGACAACTACAATTATAGATATCATACCACACAAGTCGCATCAACTCTCGCTTCATGCAATTGACACGCAGCTTGTAGTTACCTTGTAGAATTTTGTTCAATCCTCTCGTATTTAAGCTTCTTAAATGATGACGATAGGCTGAGATGAGGACACAGAATAAGCCTCGGTACCCAATACCTAGAGCCTCGAATTTCGTCCAATCTCGGCCCAAAATTAAAAAAAGGCTGTATTTTTAAGTGTGCAAAGACCAATGGTGTTTCCGTTGATTGGGCCGGAGGTCTCAAAGCCAACAATTCATCATTCATTGTTTCGCTGCCATCTCACGGAATGAACCTTATCGGAAAATCTCGCTTATGAACGTAATATTTTTATAATACTCCTTTTAAAAACATGAGTTCGGAAAAATCTTTCTATGATCAATATTATCTTTAAGTTTTTTTAAATATTATATCGTTATCCTAATGTATTCTAATTATTATATCTTCTTTGAATTAGTAACTAAATAATTTATCATATCCATAATGAGACTTAACATGTTATTGGATAAAATAAATACATTTGATATAATTAAAATCCTTTACTTATTTCAGTTCGCAGAGAAATCTAGAAAACATATGCTAGCCAGCAACTAAAACTTTTTGTACTTTGTAAAAAATATCCTCCAAGTTTTTAAATTGCAAAAACACCCCTACAAATTTAAAATTTTATTAAAATATCTTAAAAATTATAAATTTTACTTATTTCAATTCAGTGAGAAATCTGAAAAACATATGCTAGCTAGCAACTAAAAGTTTTTTGACTTTGGAGAAAAAAATTTATAAGTTTTGAAAATTACAAAAAAACCCATAAAATTTTAAAATTTATAAAAAACATCTTAAAATTTTAAAACCTATAAACATAGTAAAAATCTACAAATAACACATACAAACCCCCAAAAATTTATGGAATTTTCAATAAGCACTCTGAACTTTTTACAAATTACAAAATAAAACCATCAAAATTATAAAATTTACAAAAATCTTGATAATTTCTAACCTAATAGTACATTAAAAATAAAGGAATTACAGATATCCCCTACATAATTTATAATTTATAGAAAACACCCTTGAAGTTTCAAAAAATACAAACAAAACCTTAAATTTTAAAATTTACAAATAACACCCTGAGAATTTCAAACTCAAAAGTAAATTAAAAGTATAGGAATTATAAATAGTCTATAAACAATTTACAATCCGTAGAAAAGACCTATAAGTTTAAAAAATTACAAAAAACCCTAAAATTCATAATTTAAAAAATTACCCCATGAGAATTTCTAACCTATAGACGCTAAATTGAATATACAAAATTACTAACAACCCCTAGACACTAGTAGAAAAACGATCAAACTAGACGGAACAATCTAGACGGAAATTTTTTCCGTCTAGATTGGATCAAAGTAGACGGAATAATTCCGTCTAGATTGTTCCGTCTAGTTTGGAGCAAACTAGACGGAATTTTCCGTCTAGTTTGACAAACCCAAACGGAACAGGAAACCTAGACGGAAATTCCGTCTAGGTTGCCTCAACCTAGACGGAATTTCCGTCTAGGTTGACTATACAACCTAGACGGACTACCGTCTAGGTTGTATAGTCAACCTAGACGGAAATTCCGTCTAGGTTGAGGCAACCTAGACGGAATTTCCGTCTAGGTTTCCTGTTCCGTTTGGGTTTGTCAAACTAGACGGAAAATTCCGTCTAGTTTGCTCCAAACTAGACGGAACAATCTAGACGGAATTTTTCCGTCTACTTTGATCCAATCTAGACGGAAAAAATTTCCGTCTAGATTGTTCCGTCTAGTTTGATCGTTTTTCTACTAGTGTCTAGGGGTTGTTAGTAATTTTGTATATTCAATTTAGCGTCTATAGGTTAGAAATTCTCATGGGGTAATTTTTTAAATTATGAATTTTAGGGTTTTTTGTAATTTTTTAAACTTATAGGTCTTTTCTACGGATTGTAAATTGTTTATAGACTATTTATAATTCCTATACTTTTAATTTACTTTTGAGTTTGAAATTCTCAGGGTGTTATTTGTAAATTTTAAAATTTAAGGTTTTGTTTGTATTTTTTGAAACTTCAAGGGTGTTTTCTATAAATTATAAATTATGTAGGGGATATCTGTAATTCCTTTATTTTTAATGTACTATTAGGTTAGAAATTATCAAGATTTTTGTAAATTTTATAATTTTGATGGTTTTATTTTGTAATTTGTAAAAAGTTCAGAGTGCTTATTGAAAATTCCATAAATTTTTGGGGGTTTGTATGTGTTATTTGTAGATTTTTACTATGTTTATAGGTTTTAAAATTTTAAGATGTTTTTTATAAATTTTAAAATTTTATGGGTTTTTTTGTAATTTTCAAAACTTATAAATTTTTTTCTCCAAAGTCAAAAAACTTTTAGTTGCTAGCTAGCATATGTTTTTCAGATTTCTCACTGAATTGAAATAAGTAAAATTTATAATTTTTAAGATATTTTAATAAAATTTTAAATTTGTAGGGGTGTTTTTGCAATTTAAAAACTTGGAGGATATTTTTTACAAAGTCCAAAAACTTTTAGGTGTTGGCTAATGTCATCCAACCGAGAGCGGACTCGGACGAATCACGATCGAATCAAGATCAATTTCGGACTCGAACTCAGAAGCGGATTTACTGCCAAATCAGGAATCCAACTTACTGCCAAATCAGATCATCAAATCAGAGTCTCAGGTCAACCGAAACACGGACAAACGAGACAACGGAAAACGACTCGAAAAAGTCGGAAAACACCGCCCGCGGGGGCTCGGCCAAAGCCGAGCCACCTCAAGGTGGCTCGGCCAAGGCCGAGCCACCCTGAGGTGGCTCGGTGGCCGAGCCACCTCGGGGTGGCTCGGCCAAGGCCGAGCCACCTTGGGGTGGCTCGGCCATGAGCCGAGCCACCCCAAGGTGGCTAGGCACAGTGTCGGCCACCCCGAGGTGGCCGACAGTGGCCCGAGGTGGCCGACAGTGGCCAGAGGTGGCCGACGATTCTCTTTTTGCAGCCACTGTCCTGAGAGCCTATAAATAGGCCTAGAGATGTTCATTTTCAGAGGTCGAACTTTCAAGAGCCGAAACTCTGCCGGATTGAAGAGTGAACTCGGAGCTTGAAGACCAGAAGACTTGCACCATTCAGATCTGATCCTCGGCGACCATCCACGTCAGAAAAGGCAGGATTTCGAGAGGAAGAAAGAACAGATCTGAGATCTACACGAGACTACACTCCAGATCTAAGCTTGGTCTTAGATCTCGAGATCCGAGCGATTATTCCCTTGGTGGATTAATCCCTCCTGGCTATTATTCCCTTCGTGGAATAATACCCGCATAATCGTGTAGATCCGACCGGATCTAGATCGCGCGGTGGTCCACGGATTAACCCCGGCGCAGGCAAAGAACCCACCAAAGCGAGCGACCGCAAAACAGGAGCTCGTGATTTGTTCACAGAAGGAAAGTTGTAATTTTTTCTTTATTTTCTTTGATTTAGTTGTAACCGGATCTATAAAAGACCGGATCTTTGTAATCCAAGATGACAATTATCTCAATGAAAAAGAAAACAGTTTTCCACGCGAACAATTAGTAAAGCGAGAAAACATAGCATCAATGGATTCATTAGGAAGCATTTTAAATAACTCATAGTCATACATAAGCCCACTAATTTTGGACTCCTTAACTTGGGGAGTTCCTTCATGTGTAATACATAATTTTACCCAAATTTCATGTGCGGTTGCATACATGGAGACCCTGTCATACTCATTTGGAGAAAGACCACAAATTAAGGCATTCATGGCCTTAGCATTGAGATTAGCTTGGTATCTTTCTCCATCGGTCATGGTACTAATCTTGGACTTTTCTACATACTTCTTTTCTATGATATCCAAGATGTCAAGATCAATGCAACGAAGGTAGATCCTCATTCTAGCTTTCCAATAGGTAAAATTGCTACCAATGAAAAGTGGGGGGTCTAGTGGTAGATTGTCCCTCAAGCATATGCACATTCAATTAAGCCTTCATTGGATCTTTCCTCTAAGATGGTTAGACCAAAAACAGATATAGAGACCAAGCTCTGATACCAATTGTTGGACCCTAGAGGAGGGGTGATTAGGTTCTAGAGGCAATAATAGTGCAATAAAAATTATGACAAGCAATACACCATAAAAAGAAAAGCAAGAGTAAAAGAGATAAGGTTAAAAATTGTTATCCAAGTGATGCACGATGTGTTCATGAGGTTCGGTCCGCTGACCTACATCCTCGTTCCCTACTCTCGAGGAGAATCCACTACACAACTCTGTTTTCATCAAAAGTTGATATATTCATTGCGATATTCATTACAACTTCAGTCGTTACAATGAAAACAAAAAAAATAGTCTTTTTATAAGACTCTTACACAATAAAACAAAAATTACAACTCTCATCAAAACAAACGCAGGGAGATCGTTTATCGGTCTTCTGCTTGTGCGAGATCTTTGTCTGTGCCGAGGATTTTGATATCTATAGACCGCCTTAGATCTAAATCCGCTTGATGAAAAATTAGACAGAGCTTCGTCTTCACTGAGGGAGTATTTGATTGAAGCACTGAAATCGACCAAGCGAAATTAGTAGCTCTTCTCGAGATTAAGACAAAGCCTAATATCAAGGAATGGACGTACGGGCTTCAGATCCTTCGAATAGCTCATTCTTTATGCTAGAGTTCGTCGGGATCTCGCTAACCCTCACTAAAATTCATGACTCTTAGCTCTGGAGTTTGACAGCACCTCCTCGTCTTGATAATAAATCACCCTCGCTGAAAGGAGGCCCTAGAAATGTATTTATAGGGCTCCAGATACGGGTATGTGGATGAGAATGAGCGGTTTGGCCTTATCTTCAGTCAATAACGGCCTAACCACGTTTGTAGATGATATCAAGCCAGTTGGGAACCCCTGGAACAGATAAACCCCGAGAAAACCGTATAAAACCGTCAAAAAGCGTGTTTTCGGGTCAAAACAGTGCGACGGGCGCTGCTGACCCGCGCGGCCATGGGTCGGTGCGGTTCGACTCGCGCGGGTGCGGGTAGTTCGGCTCTTTTGCTGAACTATTTGGTGTTTTCCGACTTTTTCGGGACTTTTATTTTCCACCGTTTTGCGTGTTTGACCGTCTTGTTTACTTGTACAATTTGCTAACTTACTTCATGCGCTCATTAGCTTCTTTATGGTACTTGGAATTGACCGATAAGTGCAAGTTGACTGACGAGTGCATTCGGTCGCTTGGAGTTGATCGACGCGCGCATGTTGACCGACGCGCGTGAGCTAATTGACGCACACGTGTTGACCGTCATGCACGAGCTGATAGACGCACGTGTGTTGACCGACGCGTGCGAGCTGGTTGACGTGAACCTTCTCAATTCGTCCACTCTTTGCTTCGAGTTGTATTCGGGGACCTATAAGTAACTTTTGACGCCTACAGATACCCCCTTCAAAGTGTTTCAGCCTCGTTCTTTTATAGATGAGTCTGAAATACTTTGGATGTGATAGACCCCCACCTTCAATCGGTGTCAAAAGACCTATAATTGGCTTCAGTTCTTAACTTCTCCACTTTTTAGTCTATTCAGTATTTTGTCGAATATCTAAAATTTTTTCGGTGCTGCGTTTATCGTCTGACCGTTGTCGAAGTCTTGAATCAAAATTGATAAGTTGATTTTGGCTCGTGTCATTGAGTTAACTTTGAACTAATTAACTACATCACAACGCATTAATCATCGTTGACCTTGGGCTACGTGTTGACCGGCGCTGACTTTAAGTTTTTGTATCGAACGGTGTTAACATAGTTTATACTCGTATGTTTGTTGGAGTCTACACAGTTTAACCTCTTAAGACGTTGGAGCGTGGCGGTCCCAAATATTGGGCTATAGGTCCAACTATTAAAGCTGATTCATCTGCATGTGTGGATCTTATCCCTAATTTGTTGGATGCCCAAGTCACGAGACTAACTAATGGAGCTGGTGCGTCAGTGACTTTCAAATATATAGGATTTTTGGAAAACCCTCGGCCATCAACGGGTTTGATGAGCCTTTACCGATTATCGTTTGGGTCGGGCTAGCATACAGATTGTTTAAGTCCATTCTACATATAACGTTATTGATGCAGCATAATTATGTACCAAAATTGCAAGTGCACAATTGATCAAGTTATAGTATAAAAATATCGATCCCAGGAGGAAGGCGATTTTAAGAGATTATTAGAATTGGTTCTTATGTTTTGTGCGTGACAATTAGAAATAAATAATAAGTGTGATAATGGAAAGAGATGTGATGAGTGAGTTTTGTGAATATATGCAAGAAATAATAAATTGAATTTTAGAGAAGAAAGAATCAAAGAATAAATAAAATCACAAGGCAAGGAAGAAGATTGAATAAAATCAAGAAATAAAACCAAGAATGAAAAGAAAAATTTAAGAAAGTTAAGATGGAGGATTCAAAAGAGGTAAGAAATCTAGAATGTAATCCACTAGCTAATTTTAATTACAAAATACAAATTATTCTTTTTTTATCATAATTCAACTTAGATTTATTAAGTATAGACTATCAAACCATTTAAGGAAAGTATAACCTATCAAATTATCATCTAAGTCAAAGTTACTATTCATGATAGGAACAACAATAAGATAATAATCCTAGAATTCATAAGCATAACCTATCAAACCATTTAAGATAAGTATAGATTATTAAATTCTTCTCCTACCGATTAGTTCTCTAGTTGATTATCCTAAACATGAACATTTTAAGTGAAAAAGAATAATTTGCAAATTATAAAGGAAATTAAACTAGCATCATACAATTCTAAGATTCCTACAAGAATTATTTTCACATCTTAAGAAATAAAAACAAAAATAAAAAGAACTAATTACAAAATTAAAAAGAAAATAAAAATCTAAACTATGAACAAGAAATAAATCTAACTACAAAGAATTAAAATATAAACTACAAAAATATATTACAAAAATTAAATGCAAGAAAATAAATCTACTCTACAAATTAAAGTGCAAAAAGAAATAAAAAGACAAGAAAATAAATCTACACTACAAGCATGAATTTAAATCTAACTAATAAGCAATAATAAAGAAATTACTAAAAAGAAATAAAAAAGAAAAACCTTCAAATTGCTCTTCATCTCCATCCTCATCATTCAACAAGAGGAGAAAGAACAAATTTAAAGAGGAAAAAATTATTATTATTAATTGCAACAAAAGTTATAATTTTTGGAAGGCCTTCTCAATTAAGAGTAGCCCTCCTCTCTAAGTAGAGTTACAAAATTTTTCACACCCCCTAACCCCTCACTCTCTACCCCTATTTATAGTAATCATCAATGAATATGAGCCATTGGATTTATCTTGAGCCCCAAGCAAAAGTAATCTTCACCTTTAAATTTGTTAGTGAAGAAATGAGTTGGAATTTTCATGTTTGCTTTTTGTTCTTGTCTAGCCCAACGTAGGAGGCTCATATGATTTTCAAAAACAAATGAAAATCTAAGTTTGCAGCAAGTCTGTCCGCATAAGAGCTTCCTTGGTGTGATCTCTCTTTTCTTTTTGATGGGCTTTGGGCCTTGCTTCATTTATTTTCACAATTCATGTGTCGCCATTTCAAACTCTTGGTGTGTTGGGTTATGGACTTCTTTTTGGCTTCATGGGCCTTGCTTTATAGAATTGATTTTGTGGGCTTTTGCTTCAATATCATGTGCTTTATGATGTGCTGGAGATCACACGTAGGAAAGGGATTTGCTTCATTTCTCTTTTTTTTTCTTTTGGACCATCATTTGCTTGATGGGCTTCATGCTCTTTGGGCCTTGGCATTTCTTGGCTTTAATCCTTTTTCTTAGCTTGGGCTTTGGATAAATTGGAAATTGATTTTCCAATGGGCTTCTTTGCTTCATTTCTTCATTTCTTCATTTCTTCATTTAATCAATGGGTTTTTGTTGAGAGATGAGAGTTTGAGATTTATTCTTCATTAACCTATAATTAAATGATAAAAACAATTATTAGTGGTGTATTTATTCATATAAAATAGATAATAATGGTATAAAATTGTAATAAAATATGATTATCAAATACCCCCACACCTAAACTTTTACTAGTCCTCTAACAAAGAAAATAAAAAGAAAATCCTAACACACTTTCGCAGGAATCACGGTTGTATTTAGCGCATACAACAAGCCTTTAAACCCCTAGGTTACCCTAGTGGACGAGTTGTAGTCTCGTGAGGGTTTGTAGTGAATATACCCATAAAATTCGGTCAACTTGCCAAGTTAAATAAGTCAGTAAATAACAGATTTTCCTTGATATATTTAAACATTCTAATTGAAGCTAGTTAATATTCAAGAAAACGTTTTTATATATAACTCCAATGTAAATCCCCTGGAAAATCTTTTTTTCATTATATTAATACAAAACCAAGTTAAATCTTAGAAATTTAATTAAAAAGTTTTGAAAAGAACATGTCAACTCTTTGTTTTAAATAACTTTCAAGTCTCTTGATCAAAAATTGTTTTTCAAGACCATATATACAAAACAACAATATATATAAAAACAATGGTTAGTGTTAAATATATATATATTTTTTTCACTCTCTAATTCTTGGTGATTATTTTCTATTTTAACAGGCTTTCTAAGTGACCATTTAACGAGTTTTGGGCCAATGAATCCCAACACAATTGGGCTTAAGTCATTAAGTATAGAGATACTCATTGGGCTTAATTACTCAGTCAACTTAGGCTTTATAAGATAGAATCACCTTGAATTTAAGAGTTTTTTTTTGTGGTGCCCATTTTTCGCACTCTTCTTTTATAAGGTTAGTTTTTTTTAATATATATACGTGTAAGTATATATAGTCTTAAAAAAATGTGTAAATCAAGATAACTTGAAAAAATATTTTCAACTCTAAGTTAAACATGCAAAAATTTCATTATTTTTAATTAAAAATCTAAGGTAAGACTTAAGTAGAGTATACTAGTTGAAAAATCATTTCTTGAGAATTTTATTTGGAGTTATCATAAAAGGTGAACTTGAATATGTCACTGACTAAGAATTAGAAAATTTAAAATCTATCAATTTGATCAATTATTACTTAACTCTATTAATTTGGCAAGTGACAATATTTTTATAATTTTTTTAACAAAAAGAAAAAAAAAGAAAAAATGACAAAAATGCAACTAAAAAGGTAAAATAAAGAGGATAATATGTACTTCTCACCCCCACACCTAAATTTTGCATTGTCCTCAATGCAAATTTGCTGAAGCAAAAAGTAAAGCAGATAAAATTGAAGAACTTATATTTATTCGGTTGACAATGATGATAAGGATCTGCAATTACTGTTAGTATGAGGATGAGAAATCAAATAAGAGGAAAAAAATTGTAAGTAAATTTTTTTTAAAGCCTATGTTACTTATTCAAATTTTGTTTTTTTTTATTTACAGATAATGAGGTTCATGAAGAACCAACACCTATTCCTCTCCGAGCGTAGAAAATTCTAAAAATGGTTTCAGACGTTGACCATTTATTTTAAAAATATTACCATTTTTAGGATTTTCTATCTCGACAGCCCCATGTGAGAAAACTTGTTTGACAAAAAATGGACCTGTCCATCTTGATCTTAATTTTCTAGGAAAAAGATACAATTTTGAATTGTACAATAAAACTTTCTGTCCTGGAGAGAAATTTTTTCACAAAATTGATTTGTCATGAAAAATCTTTGTTTTCTCTTTGTAAATTTTTGAGTTTATGTATGCATCATTCCGAATTTCGTCCAACTCATTTATTTGGAGCAACATGTTCTTACCTGCTAAGTCTGAATTAAAATTTAGCTGTTTTATTGCCCACATTGCTCGATGTTCCAATTCCACTGGTAGGTGACAAGCTTTCCCGAATACCAGTATATATGGTGACATCCCCAAATTGGCCTTAAAAGCTGTTCTATACGCCCACAGAGCATCACATAATTTTACAGACCAATCTTTTCTGTTATGATTAACTATTTTTTCTAAGATTTGTTTGATTTTCCTGTTTGTGACCTCTACTTGTCCACTGGTTTGAGGGTGATAAGGAGTTGACAATTTGTGTGTGATTGAGACCTCTACTTGTCCACTGGTTTGAGGGTGATAAGGAGTTGACAATTTGTGTGTGATTGAATATTTCCTTATCAAAGCCTCAAAAGAACGGTTACAGAAATATGTACCGTTATCACTGATGATCGCTCGGGGTACTCCAAACCGGGCAAAAATGTTCTCTTTTAAAAACTTGACAACGACCTTGTTGTCATTAGTTTTGCAAGCTACCGCCTCAACCCATTTTGACATGTATTCAACGGCTACTAGAATGTAAACATTTCCAAAGGAATTTGGTCCCATGAAATCGATACCCCACAGATCAAAAAGTTTAACTGATAAGATGGGTTGTAAAGACATCATATTTCTCCTAGTGACATTCCCTAAAAACTGACAGCGGTTACAGGTTTTGCAAAACTTGAATGAATCCTTGAAGAGAGTGAGCCAATACTGCCCAGATTGGAGAACTTTTTTAGCTGTTTTTCTCGGGCCAAAGTGGCCCCCACAGGCTTGTTCATGACAGAAGGATAGAACACTCCTAGTTTCTTCCGTGGGAACACACCTCCTGAAGATCTGATTAGGACAGTATTTGAACAGATATGGATCATCCCAGTAAAAATATTTTACTTGGGAGAGAAAACGGGATCTATCCTGTTTGGACCAATGAGAAGGGATCTGGTTCATGACTATGTAGTTCACAATGTCAGCGAACCATGGGACAGATTGGATTTGTAGGAGTTGTTCATCAGGGAAATACTCATTGATCGGAACGGTTGATGTTGGGGCATTTGGGAGTCAAGAGAGGTGATCTGCTACGGGGTTCTCTGTTCCCATCTGTCAAGAATTTGAATGTCAAAATCTTGAAGAAGGAGAATCCATCTAATGAGCCGTGCTTTAGCATCCTTTTTGGTAAAAAGATACTTTAGTGCGGCATGATCTGTGAAAACTTTGGTTAAGGAACCCATGAGGTAGGACCTGAATTTTTCTAAGGCAAAGACTATAGCTAAAAACTCTTTCTCTGTGACAGAGTAGTTTTGTTGGGCATCATTCAGAGTCCTACTGGCGTAATAGATCATATGCGGTTTTCCATCAAACCGTTGTCCTAAAACAGCACCAATCGCAGAATCAGATACATCACACATCAGTTCGAAGGGTAAGGTCCAGTCCGGTGCATGAATGATAGGAGCTGTGGTTAGCTCCTTTTTCAGATATTCAATAGCTTTGAGGCAGTTGGGAGAGAAGACAAATGATGTATCCTTGGCTAAGAGATTGGTCAAGGGTCGAGTAATTTTGCTGAAATCCTTGATGAAACATCGTTAAAAACCAGCATGACCAAGAAATGATCTGACATCTTTGACTGTTTTGGGAGGAGGGAGATTGGAAATGAGATCTACCTTAGCTTTGTCCACTTCAATTCCCCTATTGGAAACTACATGTCCTAAGACAATGCCTTGTTTGACCATGAAATAACATTTCTCCCAATTGAGAGTCATATTTTTCTCCCTACACCGTTCTAGGACCAATTTAAGATGATGCAAACATTGGGAAAATGTGTCACCAAAGATGGAAAAGTCGTCCATGAAAATTTTGAGAAATCGCTCCACCATGTCGAAAAAAATACTGATCATGCAACGTTGGAATATGGCCGGTGCGTTACACAGGCCAAAAGGCATGCGTCGGTATGTGAATGTTCCATACGGGCAAGTGAAGGTGGTTTTCTCCTGATCTTCGGGAGCGATAGGGATTTGATTGTAACCTGAATATCCATCCAGGAAACAATAGAACTTGTGTCCTGCTAAACGCTCTAACATTTGGTCAATAAAAGGAAGAGGGAAGTGATCTTTCCGAGTGGCCAAGTTGAGTTTTCTGTAGTCAATACAGACTCGCCATCCAGTTTGGATTCGAGTGGGAATCAGCTCATTAGCCTCATTTTGGATCACGGTGATCCCAGATATCTTTGGAACAACTTGGACCGGACTCACCCATGAACTATCAGAAATGGGATAAATGATCCCATGATCGAGACATTTCAGAATGTCTTTCCTAACGGCTTCTTTCATCACTGGGTTTAACCTACGTTGAGCATCTCTAGTAGGTTTGGCATCATCTATCAAATGGATTCGGTGTTGAACAATGGTTGGACTAATCCCTTTGATATCAGCCATGGTCCATCTAATGGCTTCCCTATTCTCTCTTAAAACATCTAAGAGAGCTTCCTTTTGACCGGTAGTCAAATCAGAAGAGATGATGACTGGTAAAGATTCGTTCTCTCCTAAGTAGGCATACTCTAGATTTTCAGGTAGATGTTTGAGCTCTAACTTAGGGGGTTCTTCCACAGATGGGCGAAGCTAGACTCGGGGTTCTATCTCTAAAGGTTCTCGTTGCCAGCCAACAGCAAAAACATGATTGATCAGCGGTTCTATCTCTAGTTCATCATCAGAAAGCTCTTCAATCATTAAATCAGATGCATTTGTATCAGACTCACACTCTCCCTCTTGTTGTTCACTGGATATTCCTTGAATGAAATTCACTTCCATGGGTTCATCAGATGGATCACTAGGCTGTCTCCCTAAGTTGAAGATATTGAGGTCAACAGTCATATTCCCAAAAGATAGTTTCATCTGACCGGTTCTACAATTTATCAAAGCATTTGAGGTAGCTAAGAACGGTCTTCCTAGAATGACGGGGATTTGACTTTTGAGATTGGAAACGGGCTACGTTTCTAAGACAATAAAATCAACAGGAAAAATAAACTCTCCAACTTTGATCAGAACATCCTCTACCTCTCCTTTGCAATAAAATCAACAGGAAAAATAAACTCTCCAACTTTGATCAGAACATCCTCTACCTCTCCTTTGGGAAATTTTCAGATCTATCAGCTAACTGTAGAGTGCATCTTGTCGGTTTAAGTTCTCCTACACCTAGCTGTTGATAGACGAATAAGAAAGGAGGTTGACGCTGGCTCCCAAGTCTAGAAGTGCCTTATCAATGTGAGTGTTACCTATGTCGCATGGAATTGTGGGACAACCAGGGTCCTTGTATTTCAACGGCATGGGTTTTGAAAAAATTTCACTGAGGTTGGCAGCTAAGAAGACTTTCTTAGGGACATTAGTGGTTCTTTTCTTAGTGCATAAGTCCTTCAAGAACTTTGCATAAGAAGGGATTTGTTCGATTGCATCTAGGAGAGGGATGTTGATCTTGACCTGTTTAAACGTTTCTAGGATTTTCTCAACCTGCAGGGAGTTTTTCCTAGGTTTGAGTCTATCTAGAAAGAGGGCAACGGGCCTATACCTATCTAGATCAGGCTCAATCTCAAGTTCAGCATTTTGGTTATTGGAAGGAATTTCTTCATCGGAAGGAGTGTGTTGGATGGGAGAAGGGGTTTGATCCGGTGACATTCTAACTTGATTGTCTATTTGTTTTCCTAATTGTAGTGTGTGAACTGCATTCACATGAGCTGGGTGGGATGAACTGGATCCATTGTCTTTAGGGTTTATAACAGGTTGACTTGGGAATTTTCCTTTTTCTCTCTCGCTTACGGCAGTGGCTAGTTGTCCAAGTTGGGTTTCTAACCGGGCTATGGCTTGAGTGTTCGAGTTGAGCACTTGGCCGGTTGTTTGCATGAATGAATTTAGCGTGGTGGATGATTGAGTCAACATGTTGGTAGTTTGTGTAGAAGCTTTGATCATAGCTTCTAAACCCTTTTCTAAGACACTCAAACGTTTGTCATGATCAGAATTTGAAGGATTTGTAGGCTGGTGAGGATTAGGATGTTGGTTTGGAAAAGGTGGGTTAGAAAAATTGTTTGCTGCATTGAATGTGATAGTGTTTCCCCTAGGGAATTGTTGGTTCGACGCGGGAATAAAGTTTTGGTTTCCATGAGAATTTCCTTGGTTCCAAGCAAAGTTGGGATGATTTCTCCAACCTGGATTGTAGGTTGGAGAAAATGGATCATTTCTAGGGCGCTGGAATGCAGCGTTCATCTGTTCTAAAGCATGGTTGTTTCCTAGGAGAGGGCATTCCTCTGAAACATGGGTAGAAGACTGACAATTATGACATCCCGGGGCAAAAATATGATTAATTTGAGCTGGAGCTCGTTCCTTAACTTCTAAGGCTTCTAACCTCTGCAGAATTGTCGCCATCTTTGCTTCAGAAGCAATGTTTGACTCCAGGGAAAGATCACTAGACTTAGATTAGGGAACTGATGAAACCCTGTCATCATAGTGTTCCCACTGCATTATTTTTTCGGATAAACTCTCAAGAAATTCCCAAGCTTCATCAGCGTCTTTCCTCATAAAATCTCCCTGACACATTGATTCTAAAGATGTTTTTGAAGAATAGTCCAATCCTTCATATATGACTTGGCACAATCGCCATTTTTCTAGACCGTGATGAGGACATTGGATTAAAAGATCTTTAAACCGGTAAAAATATTTTTAGGATGGCTCTCCTGGGATAATTTTAAAGTTTTGAATGCTGTTCCTAAGCTTTATCGTTTTGTGAATTGGGAAAATTTTCTTAAGAAAAATGGTGACAAATTCCTCCCAAGTTGAGATGGAATTTGTCGATAAGCTGTACAACCATTTTTTAGCCTTGTCCTTAAGAGCAAATGGAATAAATCTGAGCTTAATTGCATCTTCAGTTAATTCTCTTATTTTAATCATAATACATACTTCCTCAAATTCCGAGATAAAAATATATGCATCTTCTGTTTCATTACCTAGGAATTTGGGAAGCATGTTTATATAATACGGTCTAAGCTTGAAATTTGCTCCATTTACTTTGGGGAGTCTTATGCAAGATGGAATTGTATTTCTGGTGGGGTAACACATATCCTGAAGGACGGGTTGATTTGCCATTTCTTGAATTGGTTTAACATGGATTAAACGATGAGAATTATCCCGAACCTAAGTTTGCATACACCAAAATAATTTTTTTTTCTTTTTAAGGAAAGAAAGAAAATTAGTTTTTTTTAATGAAAAGATAAAGAAAAAGAAAAATCCTAACTAAAATAAATCAAAGCAATCACTTTTCAATCAACTCTAATTCTAGGGTTTAGCCTAACTCACTAGACCAGCTCCTAACCAAAAACTCCTACAGTGAAAAGATTAAAGTTTTACCCAGGTAGTTATCCAGGTAAGGATAGTACTAGAGGGTGATCAAAAATCAATTAAGTACCTCTTTTCTTGTAGAGCGCTTTACGCAACCCCTAAACATTGCCTTAGACACCAACTAATCTGAGAAAACTTAAACTGGTTCACTTAAGGATTTCTTGTTCCTTATTGAGCTCGAATCCTTAGGGGCCAACGTCTAATGAGTTTTAGAAGGCTTGGGTTTATGAAGTGAGGAATTAGTGATTTGTGGGCTAAGAAAAGGGTGATGAAATCCCTTACCTTATCTTGATTGGGTTTTGCCCTTAAGAATGTTTTAAGTGTGTGCCAAATCAAGTGCTACAATCACTTTGGTGAATTCCTACACTATATGAAATGCAATCCTAGAAATTAAAAGAGACTAAAAAGGATGATAAAAAGAAAATCTTTTTTTAATTATGGTCAACAACAATCAAATGTGAGAAGAAAGCTCTTGTTTGAATTTATTATCTTGTTAGTTAATGTTCAAGTGAAATGTAGATTTTATTATGGTCAACAAAAATAAAATCTTTTTTTTTTAAATCCTAATTGTCTCTAATTGTTAAGCTAACTAAAAAGGATAGAAATAAAAACTAGAAAGAGGACTTCCCCGAAAGCAATTCTCCAAATTCTTGATCTTCAATCCAAGACTTTCAAGCTCCAAGCGGTTCCTTCACAAGAAAACACACAAATTAAAGAACCAAAATAATAAAATCCTATTTTAGCATCTTCCCCGGCAACGGCGCCAAAAACTTGATGCGGATCAAGTTATAGTATAAAAATATCGATCCCACGAGGAAGGTGATTTTAAGAGATTATTAGAATTGGTTCTTATATTTTGTGCGTGACAATTAGAAATAAATAATAAGTGTGATTATGGAGAGAGATGTGATGAGTGAGTTTTGTGAATATATGCAAGAAATAATAAATTGAATTTTAGAGAAGAAAGAATCAAAGAATAAATAAAATCACAAGGCAAGGAAGAAGAATGAATAAAATCAAGAAATAAAACCAAGAATGAAAAGAAAAATTTAAGAAAGTTAAGATGGAGTATTCAAAAGAGGTAAGAAATATAGAATGTAATCCACTAGCTAATTTTAATTACAAAATACAAATTATTCTCTTTTTATCATAATTCAACTTAGATTTATTAAGCATAGACTATCAAACCATTTAAGAAAAGTATAACCTATCAAATTATCATCTAAGTCAAAGTTAGTATTCATGATAAGAACAACAATAAGATAATAATCCTAGAATTCATAAGCATAACCTATCAAACCATTTAAGATAAGTATAGATTATCAAATTCTTCTTCTACCGATTAGTTCTCTAGTTGATTATCCTAAACATGAACATTTTAAGTGAAAGAAAATAATTTGCATATTATAAAGGAAATTAAACTAGCATCATACAATTCTAAGATTCCTACAAGAATTATTTTCACATCTTAAGAAATAAAAACAAGAAGAAAAAGAACTAATTACAAAATTTAAAAAAAATAAAAATCTAAACTATGAACAAGAAATAAATTTAACTACAAAGAATTAAAATCTAAACTACAAAAATATATTACAAAAATTAAATGCAAGAAAATAAATCTACTCTACAAATTAAAGTGCAAAAAGAAATAAAAAGACAAGAAAATAAATCTACACTACAAGCATGAATTTAAATCTAACTAATAAGCAATAATAAAGAAATTATTAAAAAAATAAAAGAGGAAAATAAAAGAAATACAAACCTTCAAATTGCTCTTCATCTCCATCCTCATCATTCAACAAAGAGGAGAAAAGAAAATTTAAAGAGGAAAAAAATTATTATTATTAATTGCAACAAAAGTTACAATTTTTAGAAGGTCTTCTCAATTAAGAGTAGCCCTCCTCTCCAAATAGAGTTACAAAATTTTTTATACCCCCTAACCCCTCACTCTCTACCCCTATTTATAGTAATCATCAATGAATATGAGCCATTAGATTTGTCTTGAGCCCCAAGCAAAGCAATCTTCACCTTTAAATTTGTTAGTGAAGAAATGGGTTGGAATTTTCATGTTTGCTTTTTGTTCTTCTCTAGCTCAACGTAGGGGGCCCATATGATTTTCAAAAACAAATGAAAATCCAAGTTTGCAGCAGGTCTGTCCGCATAAGAGCTTCCTTGGTGTGATCTCTCTTTTCTTTTTGATGGGCTTTGGGCCTTGCTTCATTTATTTTCACAATTCATGTGTTGCCATTTCAAACTCTTGGTGTGTTGGGTTATGGGCTTCTTTTTGGCTTCATGGGCCTTGCTTCATAGAATTGATTTTGTGGGCTTTTGCTTCAATATCATGTGCATTATGATGTGCTGGAGATCACACGTAGGAAAGGGATTTGCTTCATTTCTCTTTTTTTTCTTTTGGACCATCATTTGCTTGATGGGCTTCATGCTCTTTGGGCCTTGGCATTTCTTGGCTTTAATCCTTTTTCTTAGCTTGGGCTTTGGATAAATTGGAAATTGATTTCCCAATGGGCTTCTTTGCTTCATTTCTTCATTTAATCAATGGGTTTTTGTTAAGAGATGAGAGTTTGAGAATTATTCTTCATTAACCTGCAATTAAATGATAAAAACAATTATTAGTGGTGTATTTATTCATATAAAATAGATAATGAGGGTATAAAATTGCAATATAATGTGATTATCAGTTATGCTAAAAGAGTTAACTCTTTTAGTGCTACGATATTGAATACGTAGACTTCGTCTTTCTCACGTGAAAAGACTAAACGGCGACGCGTATTAGGCGTAGACTTTAAGGTTTTTGGCAAACCCTCAGCCTTCAGCGGGTTTGACGTGCCTTTACCGATTTTCGTTTGAATTGAGCTTATATGCGGATTATTTAAGTTCGTTCCGCATGTAACGTTATGCTAAAAGAGTTAACTCTTTTAGTGCTACGATATTGAATGCGTAGACTTCGTCTTTCTCATGGGAATAAACTACCCGGCAACGCGTGTTAGACGCTAACTTATCCCTACTTAGGCTTCAGGATAAAAGTCCTCAGACTTGGATTCTGGTATCTTCTTCAATCGGTAAAAAACTAAACCGGCAACGCCTATTGGGCGCTGACTTATCCCTACTTAGGCTTCAGGATAAAAGTCCCCAGACTTGGATTCTGGTATCTTTTTTACTCGGTAAAAGACTAAACCGGCAACACGTGTTAGGTATTAACTTATCCCTACTTAGGCTTCGGGATAAAATTCTCCAGACTTGAATTCTGGTGTCTTTTTCACTCGGTGAAAGACTAAACCGGCAACGCGTGTTAGACGTTGACTTATCCCTACTCAGGATTCGGGATAAAATTCTCTGTGCGTGTGAGGCACGAATTTTAGGAGTTTGAAAAAGTTGTGTCTTCTCCTGGGGTAAAGACGAACCCGATGCGGGAGAGGAAGAATTTTATATTCTATCTCCCAAAGCCAAAGAGGAAGAATTTTATATTCTATCTTCAGTCACAAAAGAAAACTCAAAGTGGGATCTCCACTTCAAGAATCTGAGAAGATGAAACTAAGAGTGGGATCTCCACTCCGAGAATAAAAAAGATTCGAATAATCCTAACTGTCGGAAGGTTTGATTATCGAACTAAAGGTGGGTTTCTCATTTATCGAGAGTGAATTATGGTTTTGGCCCTAACTGTAGGAAGATTTGACCAAACGGGAGTTTGAGATGACCCTAACTGTAGGAAGATTTGATCACTCGATTTGAAAGTGGACCTCTCGTTCATTGCAGGAATCGAAAGGGGATTTTGACTGTGGTCCTAACTATAGGAAGGTTTGATCATTCGATTTGAAAGTATACCTCTCGTTCATTGGAGGAATCGATAGGAGATTTTGGTTTTGGCCCTAACTGTAGGAAAATTTAACTGAGTGGGAGGTTTGAGACGATCCTAACTGTAGGAAGGTTTGATCGCTCGATTCGTGGACCTCTCGTTCATTGGAGGAATCGAGAGGGGATTTTGGTTGTGGTCCTAACTGTAGGAAGGTTTGACCAGGTAGACAGTGAGAGTGAGAGTACAAATCACAGTGGGAGTGTTGACTTATACAAATCACTCAGGAGGGTTCTTTGTGTTTAGTGACAAATACTTAACACGGAGGGGTTTGACAATCGTCAATGATCAGGATATTTAACTATGGGAATGTTAAGTGCACAAACGTATCAAAAGTTTGAGTGGATTCAACCGAAAGGAATTTTGGTGGTCCCACCGTCAATTAGTCTGATCGATGGGGGATTTTGTGATGGAAGACTATGAGTCGTCAAACACAAATGGGAGTTTTGTGAGGAAAGATTGATCTAACGAAGTGATCGAATCTCGTCTCAGTAAAAGAGTGTTCAGAAATCACAGTGGGGGTTTAGTGTTTATCACTTTGTTCGTAATGATCGGGTTATCCCTAAGAAAATTACATGTAGCATTCTTCCGGGAACTTCATCTACCCCCAGCTTCCTTCGCGAAACTAGGTCTAACATTATACTGAATTACATGATCGGATTATCCTTAAGAATATTACGTATAAAAATTCTCCAGGAACTTCTCGTCAAGAGTGGGAAATAGTTTAGACTCGTATACCTATTGGAGTATCAAGGAACAGTTTAACCTCATATACCGGTTGGAGGATGGAGAAGCAGTTTATACTCGTATACTCTTCGGAGTGTCGCCGCTCTCACTAGGCTTAGTTTAGTGTTATGACGCCGGCTTCAACCAAGGTTTGGATACTGTTCTTAAGAGCGAAGCAAGCCTTGGTGGGATGAATAATCCTCCTATGGTATGCATAATACTTTGGATCCGAAATGTTATCAGCTTCCTCCTGATTTGCGATAGGTGGAAGCTTGATCTTATTGTTTTCAAGGAGAGATTCGAAAATGGCTAGAACGTCTTCGTTCTTGAAAGAGTACTCTTTTTAGAGTCTTGAATCCGAAGTCTTTTGCTATCTCCGGGATTGTTGTTGTGACGTTTGATTAGCATCAACAACTGCTGCAGGTGCCTTCCTCTTTCCACAGGAGACGAAGCTTGAGTTCGGAGGATTAGCCATCGGTTGGCTTCTCTCGGCCTGTTTCCTTCTGAGGAAGCGTTCGGCCCGCTCTCCGCGTACTTTCAACTCTTTCCAGGTATTGGACGGTGCTACTCCCATGACTTCCAACACATCCAAGGAGAGGTTATTGTGACAGGTTTAGAGGATGAAGTCCTATGTGATCGGATCTCAGTAGTTCATTGCCTTATTCCAGAAGCGTTTGACGAAGTCGTCGACTGTCTCATCGTCTTCTTGTTTCTCATCGAAGAGTGTCCTGATGCATACCTCGGCGTCGTTGTCAAAGAAATGAGCGAGGAACAGATTCTCCAGGTCGTCCTAGCTGTTGATACTTGCAGACTTGAGATGGCGGTACCAATCGAAGGTAGGCCCGCGAAGGGTGCTAACGAATGACCGAACCATCAAGGCTTCATTGCCAAAGATTATGCCCAAGTGGGACTTAAAGTAGATCAAATACTGAGTGGGCGAACCCTTCCCATCGAACGACGTGAAGTTGATCAAGTTGAACTTCACCGGATATGGGATCGAATCCCACTCTCTTGGGTAAGGACACAGAATTCCAGACTTCTTTACCTCTCGATCAGATATCAGAGCATTGACTTTTCTCTCGAGGTCTTTCATCTTTTTGTCCTCGTCTGTATCATGCTTCAGAAGATTTGTGAGAGGAACAACGGGGCCACCCCCAGTGTTGTTATCATTAGCGGGACCACCCCTGGTGTTTTTGTCTTCAGTGGGGCCACCCCCAGTGTTCTGGTCAATGGGAAGATTCTTAGCATTGAGACGTTCATCCATATCTGAATCGCTACTTGCTTGGTCAGCAAGGTTGAGACCGCTGGATTCACCGAACTGATTGGACAGAGCCCGAATTTGTTGGTCATGCTCTTCCCTCATCCGTAGCATAGCCATTTTCATTTTAATCTTGAATGCCTCTTTCTGCTTGGTTAGAGCATCCTCGAGAATTTTGGCGATTTGCTCGGTGTTGATCATGAATGCCTCGTGGGGTTGTCCTGGGCTGGACACCATTTTGTCAGAAGTAACTGTAGAGTTGGCATCTGATGCTTTATCATCCGAGGATAATCCCCTCTACATTCTCTGATAATCTCTTTGTCTAATAGTTCCCGATCGCAACCGGGTTAGACGATGCGATATAAGCGGGTCAGAGCTAGAAGGTCGAATTGACTTTCCCTTATCAGCCATATTTATTGTGACTTTCAGAAGTTCGTCACCTTGAACGGTTGATTGTTTCTTGCGGAAACGTTTTAGTTTGGACTTAGTCGCTTCGTTAGAGATCCTCTCAAATACTGAGACCCTCTACGGAGCGGTCTTGCGGCAGTTACACACTGATAATACTGCCCTGATAAACTTGGTACATGGATAGTAAGAGTTTGTTTCCCGGGTACCTCTCTTCCGAGACTTGTTCGTACCCCCAGCCCGATAGTACAACTCGTCGGTCAGATGACTGGGGCAACCTATCGTGTGTTGGCACGACTTCCCAGGTATAACGTTATCATCGTCAGATGAATATATTTCTCTCAGGGGATTTGCTGCCTTGTTGGCGTTCTCAAGAGTCATGCGTTTAGAGCCATACATTTGTAAGCGTGAACTCTTGACAAGCTCTTGGACTATGACTCGTGGTCCGAGGCGGTCAATTACAAGAGTTTTTCGTGTGAGACCCCTAGCTCGAGTAATTGCTCGGGGTTCAGTCACCAGACCCAAGCGTTCTTTGATCGCAACCTTGCCTTGATCCTTATGAAAAGGACCCAGATGATCCGCCATTGACTTCTTGCTTTTGACCAAGTCTACACTGCCGTGAGGCTTCATTGGAAGTATCGGATCAATAAGAGCAGGGGCAGAATTCGATGGAACAAGTGTAGAATGTCTCATGTTTTGACCTTGGCACGGGTCAGATCCACGGTTAGGAGGGTCGGATTTGAGTGACCCACGGGTTGGAGGGTCAGATTTGAGTGACCCGCAGCTTGGAGGGTCGGATCTGGGTGATCCGCGAGCTGGAGGGTCGGATCTGGGTGACCCGCGAGCTAGAAGGTCGGATCTGAGTGATCCACGAGCTGGAGAGTCAGATTCGGGTGACCTACGGCTTGGAGGGTCGGATTTGAGTGACCTGCGAGCTGGAGGGTTGGATCTGGGTGACCCGCGAGCTGGAGGGTCTGATCTGGGTGACCCGTATTTTTTGATCTTTTCAACCGCTGTTTCAGACTTTGACCTCCAAGTTTGATGCAGTCTTGGTTGTTTTCCAACAATGTCCTTCTTCTGCATCTTTTGTGCTTTCTACATAAGAATTCGAGCATGCGCAAGCAACGCACGGTGTTTTAGGATCCGTTCTTCGAGCGTTGAACACATCCTTTTGACGCGGACCCATTCATTTATCGTTGGCTTGGAGAAAAGACCATTTGTTGGCTGTTGAGGGGGTTGGCACCTTCTGGACTTCAGATCCGCTTCGTAGCGAATCCCATCAACTGGCTCCAAAGCCTTATCAAGTCGACGCGCAAGTCGTTGGTGTTGTCTTTGACGTACCCTCTTCGATATGATTGATGTGGATCCATCGGCTATCTCCTTGATTGAGGAGGAACTCAGATCTGTAACTCCGACTTCATTGGACGCCGAAGGGGCATTGTGAGGTGCAGCCATTGCAGCAACGGGGGTATTGATCTTCCTGCGCTTACGAAGGACGGAAGATCTGGAGGAGGACGGCAGATACTCCTCGAACTTCAATTGGTCGAACTCGTATTCGACTACTTCTTCAACCGGGATGCAGATCCGAGGTTGCGACACGACAGCTTTGGCAGCGGAGTTGTTGGCTCCCACTGTGGTCGCCAGTTTGTTTTCGTCTAAAGTTGATATATTCATTACGATATTCATTATAACTTCAGTCGTTACAATAAAAACAAAAAAAGATAGTCTTTTTATAAGACTCTTACATAATAAAAACAAAAATTATAACTCTCGTCAAAATAAACGCAGGGAGATCGTTTATCGGTTTTCTGCTTATGCGGGATCTTTGCCTGTGCCGGAGATTTTGATATCCGTGGACCACCTTAGATCTGAATCCGGTTGATGGAAAATTGGACAGAGCTTCGCCTTCACTGAGGGAGTATTTGATTGAAGCGCTAAAATCGACCAAGCGAAATCAGTAGCTCTTCTCGAGATTAAGACAAAGCCTAATCTCAAGGAATGGACGTACAGGCTTCAGATCCTTTGAATAGCTCCTTCTTTCTACTGGAGTTCGCCGGCATCTCGCTAACCCTTGCTGAAATTCATGACTCTTAGCTTTGGAGTTTGACAGTACCTCCTCGTCTTGATAATAAATCGCTCTCGCTGAAAGGAGGCCCTAGACTTGTATTTATAGGGCTTCGGATGCGGGTATGTGGATGAGAATGAGCGATTTGGCCTTATCTTCAATCAATAACAGCCTAACCATATTTATAGATGATATCAAGTCAGTTGGGAACCCCTGGAAGAGATAAATCCCGAGAAAACCACACAAAACCGTCGAAAAACATGTTTTCGGGTCAAAACAGCGCGACGAGTGTTGCTGACCCGTGGGGGCGCGAGTCGGCACGGTCTGACCCGCGTGGGCATGGGTCGGATGCGGCCAACCCGTGTGGTCGTGCCGTTCGCGTCGTTGCCGACCCCGCCGGCCGCGGGTCATCGTCCGGTTCACTCGCGCGGGTGCGGGTAGTTCGGTTCTTTTGCTGAACTATTTGGTGTTTTTTGACTTTTTTGAGACTTTTATTTTCCACCGTTTTGCGTGTTTGACTATCTTGTTTACTTGTACGATTTGCTAACTTGCTTCATACGCTCATTAGCTTCTTTACAACACTTAGAACTGACCGATAAGCGCAAGTTGACTGACGAGTGCATTCGGTCGCTTGGAGTTGATCGACGCGCACTTGTTGACTGACGCACGTGAGCTGATTGACGCGCGCGTGTTGACCATCGTGCACGAGCTGATAGACATGCGTGTGTTGATCGACACGCACGAGCTGGCTATTGTGAACCTTCTCGATTCGTCCACTCTTTGCTTCGAGTTGTATTCGGGGACCTATACGCAATTTTTAACGTCTACAAATCCGATTTGGAAGCCGGAACTTCTTCTATACAACGATCTTCACGAGATCTCACAACCACACAATTGATCTCTATGAGATCACACTCACAACAGTATCAATCGCAGGAAAAAGTCTCTCTTTACAGCAGTCCTATGGCAAGAAGAGAGATTGCACTTGAAGCTTGAGATGTGAAAACGAAACAGTGAATGATAGGATGAAAGTTGAAGCTCTTTGAAAACAATAAACTTGAAAATAAGAGTTTTGCAATTAAGGTTTAAGTCTGAAGTAGTTAGGGTGTTGGATATTTATGAGGAAAGAAAACAGTAGCCAAAGCCCCAAAGAATCAGACAAAATCCCCCAAAAACAGAATTTCTAAAATTGAACAAAAATAGTCGTTACAGTGTTATGAGTCGACTCAGTATTGTTCATGTGTCGACTCATAAGTAGCTGTTACAGGCTAAAAATCAACTTATGGGTCGACTCATGAAATTCATGAGTTGACTCATCATGCATGGGTCGACTCATGAATTCATGGGTCGACTCAGCAGAAACAAAACATATTTTTCAGCACAGTTTATGAGTCGACTTATGATAGGCATGAGTCGACTCAACCTGATGGGTCGACTCATGATGTTGTAAGTCGACTCATCAGAAACAATTGAAAACTATGTAGCAGTTTGTGAGTCGACTCATCACTATTCATAAGTCGACTCATAAACATGCACACATAAAATATCAACTTTGAGCCTTGTTAAAAATTATCAAATAAATTCAGAAAAATATAAAACTTTGAGAATAATTTATAAACATTTTGACAAACTTGTTTAAAAAGAAATTTTGCAAAAATGTCCTCGTATTTGTGAAAGACATCATTTTAACACACGTACCAAAATATGAGTTTTGAAAAATGTATAAGTGTGTGTGTGATATCCCAAATAGCTTCAAATAAAATCTACAATTACTTGCCTACATTTAAGTACTAGAGAGAAAATAAAATAGCAAATATCTCTCACATAGAAATACATTTCTTGAGTCTTTGATATTGCTTTAGAGTTTATGAAGCTTCTCATTGCATTAAGTGTTCTTGATAAACATTACTTCATCACTTTAGATATTGACGTTGTAGCTCATATTCCATCCAATGCTTCATAAATGGTACTAATGAGATTGATATTCATATTAACTACAATATCACTTAACAAGTAATTAGTATCGATAATAGTGGTTATAAATCATCATCAAAACGGCCTAGGTTTCGGCCTAGGTAGCTACCTTCGACACTCTTCATAGAAGATCAGGTGTTTGCCTGATAATGGTGCTATTAGGCAAAGAGTGTCGAAGGTAGCTATCACATGATCTTCTCTGAAGTCATATTGCCTCAGAGGGCGCTGTTCAAACGGCCTAGGTTTCGGCCTCTGGGTTGGTTTAGGAGCCGGAGTGAATAAACAGCAATGATCTCCTTTCCTATTGATCAAGGAGGATTTCTGGGCACGCATGGTTCTGAGGCTGTCTTTTTCGGGTGAGGCTCTTCGGCCTCTAGCCTCTTGATCATGTTCTCTACCTGCTCGCCTTGACGAACAAGTTCTTTCCAGGTTCGGGTTTCCACCGCGCCAACCTTGGATAGAATGTTGATCGAGAGATTATTGTAGCACATCTCGTTTAGGGTAGCTTCGGAGACCTGGTCCCGGCAATGAACTGACCGATTCTTGAATCTCTTTATGAAATCGTTGACTGACTCCGACTTCCTTTGTTTTTCAGCAAGGAGGGTAGCCATCGATACTTCTGTATCATCGTCAAAGAAACAGGCCAAGAAGAGTCTTTCCGCATAGGCCCATGATGTGATAGAGCCCGGTTCTAGCTTACGGAACCACTCGAAGGTTACCCCCTTAAGGGTACCGATGAATATCTGAGTGAGGATGGCATCGTTCCCCGTGAGGAATCCCACTCGATCAGGTATGGACTGACTACCCCCAACTTGTTCATGTTTTGTTGAAGCTTCAAGGTGTCGAGTTGGCTTTGGAACTCATCGAGCCTCTTGTCTCGGAAAGTACCTTCAGTATGCGATGTTCTTGCTGATGACTTGGAAGAATGATCCAAATGCGGATCGATGTTATCTTCTTGTTCAGTCGTCTGATTAGGAGTAGGCTCCCATTCTTTGTTCCCCGCGTACTTCTATGGGGTGCGTGAAGTCCTTTTCTTCTTTTTCTTCCTGTTCAGGAGTTGCTCCAACATCTCTCTTATGGAGTCGATGGCGGCCTGATGCTCTTCAACCTTTTTAGTGATTGTTTGATCATCCGCGGTTTCGGCCATGTGCACCCTCGCTTATTCGCCCTGAATCAAGTTTGAGGTTTGGGATGTAGCCATTGCTGAGCAAACCTCATCCTCACCTCCGGAAGGAGATGCTAAGAGTGCATAATTGAGTGGGATGGCGGCCCCCGTTCGAGTACATGTGCGCAAGAATATACCCTCGCGTTTGCTTTAACGAGTGGGTGGCTAGGCCCCAGGAAAGAGTCCGAGTCCGAGGAATCCAAATGTGTGGCTTTAGCTTTTCTCGATCATGTTGATCGTAGTAGACGGGAGCTCTAAGTCATCGACAACTCACCTTCTTTGATGGTTGCATCTCCGGCTAGGTCTCGATTTAGGAGGCTGCTGAGCAAGCCTCTCGAACATCGAGGGTCTGGATGCTCCTACACACTGGTAATCGGTAAGTAGTACTTGGATGAGCCTCTTGTAGTGGTACTGAGGATTCACCTCATGAATAGTGCGCTTGCGGGTTAGATGATCCCGGAGATCTCCCGCGGGTTGTTGGTGACAACCCCCAGAGTCAGAGGGGCCAGACATGTGATTGTGTGAGAGAGGTTGGAATGAACTCTCTTGAGTACACTAGGAGAAATCGCTAAGTGTTGAATTCAGATGAGCTCACCTTGACAGGTGGGTTCTTGCGTTCGGGCGAGCTCCAGCCAGTTAGTGAACTTTAACCGTTTGCATATTCAGACGAGCCTGATGGGGCTTGCCTGTCATCTCGCCTTTGTTAAGTCTTGTTCACACGTGAGGTGTGTTCATCAGGCGGACCTGATGGGATTCGCCTGTCTTCACTGGCTCGCCTGTTCGGGCAGACTCGCCTGACTTCGGCAGTCTTCTTGAATCAGGAATATGACCTGAGAAGCGAAGCTCGTCTGAATTAGTGGACTCGCTTAATTTGGTTGGTTCGCCTGGATTGCTAGGTTCGCCCAAAGTACAGAGTTCGCCAAAACAGATAACCCCGCGACCAGAGAGAGGCCCACCTAAACGTGGGGGCTCGTTTGACTTGCTCAGTTCTCTAGCATTGAGAAGATCGTGTCTCTGCTTAGCATTCTTCAGGCCTAAGTAATAATTCAGGCCATCGTAAGAGGCGAATGCACGGGCCTCTTGTCAGACGAGAGCCTGTCATTGGCGCTGGTGGGCTCTCCTAGAGAGAGGAGCATCCATGCAGACTATAACTGCGTGGTCTACGCCAAGGTGAACAACTGTATCTCCTCGAGCGGGGGGTCTGTGAGGATCGTTTAGCGACCCATCTAGCAGTATTTTGCTCCGTGCTCTTGGTATTCCACTTGGTCTTGACTGACTTGAGGGAGATAGAACCTCCTGCCATGGCTCGGGTAGAGTCCTCAGGCATGGATGCCTCGACCACTTGGGGTCGGGCCACATGCACAACTCTATGGTGCTTACGGGATGCATTATCACTAGAGGAGGAGGAAGAAAATTATTCTTCATACTTAGTTTGGTCGAACTCGATCGTGAGGGACTCTACGGTTGTCCCAACTGTGACTTTGTTGAACTGCGCTACCACCATTTCGGTTGAAAAAATGGTTTCTCCTATTGTGGTCACCATCTTCTGTAGGTGTAAAATTTGATTTCTCAAAACAGAGACTTCGTTTGTATTAATAAGAATAGCTTATTACAAACTAATAAATCAAAATTAAAACAAAAACGAAAAGAATGCCCTCATTGTTTACCGTGGGGTCTTTAGTAGCGATAGGATACCTTCCTCAGTGCTGGAACCGAGTTTGCTTCCCTTGGACGATCGGAGCAAAATTGCAGGTGAGCTTCAGTACGCAGTAGAAACTCACACTGATCGAGTTTGAGTTCCCGATCTTAAAGACTATCAAGGTTGAAAGCTAGAAGAAGATACTACAGTGCAAGAGCAATGCTAATAGTAGGTCGCTAAAACAACTGAGACGTGAACCAAAAAGCTGAAAGCCCCCCTTCACGTAGCCAGGAGAGGCTCTTAAATAGGGATGAGATAGCATGGTCACTCCCTTGAATCATGGGATGTGACCATGTACTGTTGAGAGATGTCATGCCTCTCACTTGTACTGTGAGCGGCTACCTGATGGGTGCGTGTTTGGATGAAATTTTGCAGTAAAAAGAATGAAAGAAAATTGACTTGTATTCTCTCGATCTCGATTATAATTGAATTTCTTGATTACAAAAGAGAGGAGAATTGATCTAAATTCTCCCCTTTGTTTAAGTCTGGGTTCTTCACGGTAGCGATGAGATGCCTCCCTCGAATGCTCGCGTCGAGTTTGCTTCTTATTGATGATCCGAACATCTTGTTTCACTGGAACGTGGTCTTCTCATCATGATTTGATGCTATAGAGAACTTGCAAAGCAAGTTTTAGAACTCTTAATGAGTTGATAACTCTGAACGAGTTTGAAACTCTATAAAAGAGTTGATTTAACCAAAAATCGGTTTGACAAGCCAAGGCCGAAAGCTCCAAGGAACTTTGTTGCTGCAGTAATTCCCCTCCCAAAAAGCCAGCCAAGGATCTCTTCATTATTGCCAAGGAGAAGGATCAATCCGAGAGCCAAAATCCCCACCCGAACTCAGTTAAGTTTTCTCCTATTTATAGGAGATTAGGGGGTGTAACCAACCCCTAAATCCGCTTCAACGTGGGCGAGAATCCCTCAAAACGTGGGGAAAACGCTTCTGAAACCGTTCGACTCATGTTTGAATGAGTCAAACGCCCAAGTTGGTGTTCAGGATCCTAACTCCGCGTTTTAGACTGGAGACGCGGAGTTGGGCACCCGCTGGATGTTGAAAAACACGAGGGTCGCCCACGTTTTGTTTGCGGAGGGTTGGAAACGACGGGGTCGTCTGCGTTTCAAGAACTAAAACACGAGGGTGAATTCCACATTTTAGAAGGAGCTAATGACTTATAGCTTCTTCTGTAGAGCATTGCAAAGACCACTGTTTAGTAATCTTCGTCTTGGCTCCTTAAAAATATAAGAGTCGTCAGATTGTAACTCCAGATGTTGATTGTGAAGGCTGTTGATTAGAGCTTTCATCAGTTATTACGAAGGTCGTCAGATTGTAACCTTTATCGATCTACGTGAAAGTCTTCAAATTGTAACCTTCTGGAAGTCGTCAGATTGTAACTTCCATCATTGGTGTTTGATGGGGATTGGCTATCTGTTGTGATTTTTAGACGGCCTACAGAACCCCTTCCAAAGTTTTCGAAAGTTCGCGGTTGACTGGGACGAATTTTCAGAATATTTTGGATCTTAACTCTAATCTTGGAGCTGTTGATTCCTTGTCGCAAAGGAGTCGTTCTCTGCACTCGCTTCAAAGGCATCTTGATTGAAGGGATTTACCACGCAGGACCTGTATGAAGGTATGCATCATAATCCTGCTTCTGGAATGCGAGGGTGGGTCCCTGCATTTTGAACTTGAGGCACAGGTCTCACCCTTGCATTTTAAATTTGGAACCCGGGTGTGACCTCGGCGTCGCGAGTCTAGCCTCGGCGTTTTGACTTGAGATACAGAGATGGCTTTCATGCATTTTTGACTAAGTCTTTGAGACTTGTGTAGGCTGTCTAAAAATCACAATAGATAGCTGATCCCTATCAAGCCCTGATAATGGAAGTTATAATCAGACGACTTTCTAATCACTGCATCCGCAACCCTGCAACCGCTATAAACACGGCCTCATCTCTGAGATAATTGATCTTGATGGCTGCGACAACAGCATGACTAATATTATATTAGCAACTATTAGAGATGCTGATGAGCAGTGAAATAATTTCAGAAATAAAAGATGGACTTAGTTGGTGAGTTGCTTGGTAGAGAGCTGTGGGCAACTATTCATCTTCAAAATACTATGGATGTTGATTCCCGTCAAGCTCTCACAACGAAAGCTACAATCAAATAAGCTTTCGGGTCGACAGTCGAAAGGGGCAAATAGGAGATTTTTCACACAGATCGAGAAGAGTTACAATTCGACGACGCTTCCAACAGCTGATGAAAACCCTATTCAGTGGCCTTCACAATCGATGGTGAGAGTTACAATCTGACGACTCTCATATCCCATAACAGGTAAAGATCAATAAGCAATGGTCTTTGCAATGTCATAATAGACGAGGTTACAAGTCAACAACCTTTATTAAATGCAGAAGGTCAATTCTGCGAAACGCACACAACTTGTGCGTTCTCCAGCAAATATCCAACTCTGCAACGTAGAGTTAAAGCACTAAACGCACACATAACATGCGTTCTTCAACAGGCTCAACTGTGTGTCCCAAACTCTGGACGCAGAGTTGAACTCCAACGCACCAGCGACCAGTGCGTTTCCAATTCCAGAACGCAAACGGCCTGTGCGTCTCAAATCTCTAACAGAGATTTAACTCTGCGTCTCAAGCCTTGGACGCAGAGTTAAAGCCCATAAGGTTAAAGAGGAGCTGGCATCAAACCCGCCCAAGGTCAACAAATCTCAGCAGTTCAACAGCACGAGGAAGGAGATCTTTTGAAGATCAAAGAACTGATCAACGATCAGTTAATCAAATCTCGAAGGATCCCTTCATCAACGTCATAATACACTTGGCAATTAACCGAATCTTCGGTTCCAACAACTCTGTTACAGAGTTTCAACTCATTCTGAGTTCTTAAACTCGTCAAGAGTTCTTAATTAACTTGCAACACAAGTTAATCACATCAAACCAAACATTCGGTTTTCAACAACTCTTGTCAGAGTTCTTAACTCGTTCAGAGTTCTTTACACTCGCTAAGAGTTCTAAACCGAAGTCAGCAAGCACTTCAATTATTCCAGTGAAGAAGGACGGTCGGATCGTCAACGGAGAGCAAGTTCGACGAGATCAATCGAAGGAGGCACTCCATCGCTACCAAGAAGAACCCAGTTTTAAACAAAGGGGAGAATCAAATTCATTCTCCTCTCTTTTGTAATCGGAATCCAAATTGTAATTGATTTTAAGAGAAATACAAGTCAAATTTTTCTTTCGTTTCCTTTACTGCAAATTTCTAACAAACAAAAGATGGCGACTCTGCTGGGGACTAGCTTCTCTGACGAGGAAGTGGTGGCGCAATCCGACGTTCACCTTACAGGAACCACCGTCGAAACTCTTGTCGTAGAGTTCGACCAAGCCAAGTATGAGGAGGTCCTCTCCTCTGGGTCCTTTAGCCCAAAAGCTAGGCGTGATACCCACAGAACCTCTATGGAGGTCAACACTACTGCTGAGATGCCAAATAAAGCCCTCTCCTTTGGCCAAGGCCTTAAACTCGCTTTGCGAGTTGAAGACTCCTCCCCCGTATCACTACGGCACATAATAGGTCAAAAGAGACCTATGTCGGAGGAAAACCCGACCAACGCCGACGATGCTGCGGCCAAGGCCTTGAAACAGGCCAAGAAAAATGCTGCTCGACGAAGGAGAAGATCCTTACGGCGAGCATACTTGCGGAACAGCCGAACTACTGCCCAACGCAAAAACTGCGTTTCTGAACCTTTGCCAGAATTGTGCGTTTCTGTTCCAAAACGCACACTTCATGGCAATGAGCCCGACTACGAGCCTCGGGTTATACAACTCAAACGCGACCCTCAGTGGCGCGTTGTTCAACATAGACGCACACCTCAAGAGTGCGTCCAGAAATGTGGCTTCCAAAAGCACGTTCAATCATCCAAACGCACGCCGTGCGTTCAATCAGAACAAGACCCTCAAGGGTCTATTCAAACAACCAAACGCACTCCACAAGGGTGCGTTCATCCAAAACAAGACCCTCAGGGGTTTGTTCAATCATCTAAACGCACACCACAAGTGTGCGTTCAATCAAAACCCGACCCTCAGGGGTCTGGGTCATCAACCAAACGCACATCACAAGTGTGCGTTCAAACAAAGAATGACCCTCAGGGGTCTGTTTCAAAACGCACGCCTCAAGTGTGCGTTCAATCAAAACAAGACCCTCAGGGGTCTGTTTCAACATCAAAACGCACACCACAGGTGTGCGTTCAATTAAGACAAGGTCCACAAGGATCTAGTCCATCAGTCAAACACAAGTCTCGACCTCGTGTTTATAAGCCTAAACGTGACCCTCGTGTTTCGTCTCAAGAACACGACATGGTCCGTAAGGTTCAAGAGGGACAACATGGATTTAAGGTCCATGCCAACCCATCCAAGGGCAGGGGGTTCCATCTCCACTTTCACGAGATCTTTCCCAGGTCTCCGACTTGCGTGAGCTATTGACAAGAGGAAGGCCAACACAGCAAGTAGCCCATTCATGCCAGTGTGAACGGCTCATTTCCACTGTTCTCTCCGAATGCAGTTGTTGTTCATCTACGCCGAGGCAGTCGGTGTTTAACAGATTGACGAATGTCGCTAGACCTGCTAAACGACAGCGTCGCCACAAAAAGAAGACCTCTGAAATCGAATATCCTGAGGTCACCATCAACATGGTCGGCAGAGGCAAATCCTCACATCCAGAGTCTGATGAGTCACAAACAAGTAATTCCCCAACTGTTAGGGAAATTTGTATACTCGGACTCAGACAGGAGCTATTCGCCCGGTTAACTATCAAAAGTTAGCCAAAGGGATTACAACAAGTGATGAACATTCGGCAATAGCCGAATCTCAATCTTCGAGCTCGGTCGGACCGCAAGAGGTATCTGCTTATATGGTGGGAAATCCTGAGGACATAGCCAAAAGAGTGGACGAACATCACGTCATGCTCCAGGCACAACAGGAGACACTTCTCCAATTAAAGGATATGATGGCCCAACTTATTGCTGAAAAAGGCCACAAACCTGAATCTTCCCGGAGGACAACCTCCAAAGGAAAACAGAAAGCGACCGAACATTCGGATCGTGAGACTCTCAACTTAGGATCCTCTTCTGAAGGTGAGAAGGAGGTGGAAAAAGAACTACATCCTCAGTCCACTAAAATGGATGAACTTGAAGCTCGCCTCAATGCAATCGCCAACAGGAGTGAGCTCCGTGAAGAAGGAGTGGTGAGGCCTTATCATACCCACCGAAGTTCAAAGCTCCAACCTTGCAACCGTTCGATGGCACAGGATCGCCAAATCAACACATCTACTATTTCAAATCTCAAACTGGAGATGTGGTGGCGAACGATGCCATCTTGACACGCTTATTCATCGGCACTCTTAAGGGAGTGGCTTTTGAATGGTTTATGAAATTTCCCGCTGGATCTATTCAGAAATGGATAGATTTGGAAAGGCTTTTCTTGGCTAGATTCTTTGAGGATGATACGGAAGTTTCTGTCCCAACTCTTCTCGCCACCAAGCAGAGGAAGGGAGAATCCATCAAGGCTTACGTGGAGAGATTCCGCAGCATGGCATTACGATGCCCCTCAGGTATGACTCAGTCAACCCTGGTTGAAACTTGCAGGCACAACCTGCAGACTCAGCTCCTTGCCCAGATGGGGGTAGCGGAGTGTCGTTCCTGGAGACAGTTGGTTTCGCAGGGAGAACAAGCTGAAGAGATTGTAGCTCGGGTGAAAGCCGAGGAAGCTGCACAGCCCAAGCCGCAACAGCAACAGCAACAGCAGCGCAACCAGAACAACGCTCAGCGGTCTAAGGGAAAAGAGACCCTAGCAGCTGACTACTCTCGGGTACCACCGCCCACAAATCAAGGCAAAACTCCCAATAAGCAAAAAGTGCCCAAGCAATATTCCTTCAAAGAGGAGCATGTGGACACTTTATTCCAGCTATTGCGGAAGAACAACAAGCTACAGCTTCCTGAAATTAGGAAGCCAGAAGAGGCAGGGAAGATAGATGACCCTAATTACTGCCGTTATCACAGGTTTCTGGGGCATCCTACCAGAAGATGTTACATCTTTAAGGACATCCTTCAGAATTTAGTGGACGCCAAAGTGCTTACCCTGAAACCTGAGCAAAAGACTGTTTCTACCAACATGATAGCAGTCCAATTTGGTGATTTCCCTCCGGTGACGACCGCAGATGGCGTTGTCCCCATCCACAAGGGGGAAATGCGCCTGAAGAATACTGACTTGCACAGTCAGAGAGACAAGGGGTTGATTCCCCTCACCACTTCAAAAGGAGAAATCATGTGGGTTTATCCTGATTTAGTGGGAGACCAACAGTGGACGAATACATCGTCCAAAAAGAAGGGAGGTAAGGCTAAGTCTTCCAACATGATTAGCCCCTCCATTGCTGAGAACGATGATCACCTCAAGATCCTCACGGATTAAGAGGAAGAGAGGATTGCCCTGGCAGCATATCCGGGGGATAACCCTAGCACGCGGTCTGGAAAGACTTACTTGAAAGACTACGGCCAGAATGCTCAAGAAGTTGAGGAATAGCCCCAAGACGCTGGGGGTTCTGTCCCGAAGAAGCCGGCTGATAAGGGGAAGCAAAAAGAACTCCGGTTCAACAGGAATCTCCACCAGGAACCCGGGGAGTCGAGCAATCCATTCCAATTCAATGTCATGGCGCAACTGGCCAACATACCGGCCAGGATTACTCTATACGAGCTCCTGAGGTTGTCCAAAACCACCAAGGAAGCTCTCATTGAGGCATTGAAGAATACGGAAAGCTTCATCACCCAAGTCACTCCAATTCCCGAAGCTTCTGAAGATCAAACTTGTCGACAATGTCTGCAAGCATCGAGAAGTTTACCCTGCATATCATTTACTCAAGAAGACATGCAAGTCAAACACCAACACGACAGACCGTTGTACTACACAGGGTATATCGGATCTTCCAAAATCAGTCGTGTCCGTCAAACACCAACACGACAGACCGTTGTACTACACAGGGTATATCGGATCTTCCAAAATCAGTCGTGTCCAAGTTGACCCGGGCTCCGCGCTCAGCATCATGCCTTATAGGGTCATGCAGGTCTTAGGAATCCCTATGCACAGGTTGCACACTACCCAAACCACCATCTTCGGGTTCAATGCAAATAGTACTCGACCCTTGGGGAAAATCACACTCAGGTGTCAAATTGGAGATCTCAAGTCTGAAGTGACTTGTTACATTATAGATGCGGACACGTCCTACAATCTGTTGTTAGGACGACCATGGATACATGCAAACCGCATTGTCCCGTCTACCCTACATCAGGTCATGAAATATGCCAATGATGAAGGAGAAGTTCGAACCATAATTGCAGAAAAGTATCATTTCCGAGGGGTGGAAAACTTTCAGACCGACTCTGTTTTCTACTTGGAATCTCAGGAGAAAGAAGATGTTGACAGTGGCAATGAAGCTGATGTTGAACCAGATCCTGAAGAAGATTGTCCATGGGAACTGAATTTAGATGTAATGGGTCAGGATGAGAGTAATAATAATGTACCGAGCTGTTCGCGGGAAAAATCGTGTCTTTCTTTATAATTGATTCCATTGTCATCTTAAATAACAGCTTTTTGAGTTACAAAAGATCCGGTCTTTTTTTTAAAGTCAAACCCGAACAACTCAAACGAGGAAGTTCAGAGGAAGACGACGGAGTTCCCCAATTTCATTACCATGAACCCAATTCTATAGACTTAATGAAACGAATGGGGTATAACTTTAATGAAAAACAGGGTCTGAACTTCGGGAAGGGCAGACGAACCCCAGTCCGAATGTCTCTAGCCCCTGAAGGAAAACCTCAGGATTATTACAATAAAACCGGAAGAGGTTTAGGTTATGTCACAACTCCCTCTGCCTCAGAAAATGAGATCAGTAATTATCTGCGTCAAGATCATTCGTCCGGAACCTCTTCCTGGGAATCCGACGTCAGTGTCGGACCTTTCTTTAAAGGTTTGACTGTGAACATGGTTTCAACTAGTCACCCTGATGAAGATGCAGGGGGTGACGAAGAGTTAATTGAGTCGACTAACGATCCTTGGATCAAACGTCTTAACATCCTGTGGGATATGCGTTTCGAACAACGCGAACCACCCACTGAAGATAAGGTGATCCAGGTCAACATGGGAAATGAGTCTGACCCCAAGCCTATCTTTATAGCTGAAGACCTATCATCATCCGAGAAGGAAGACCTTATATCTCTCATCCGAGAATATATAGATGTCTTCGCTTGGAATTATGAAGATATGCCTGGTCTTGACCCGAAGGTGGCCATGCACCGTCTCAACATCGATCCGGATGTAAAACCCGTTAAACAACAACAACGCAGGTTTCGTCCAGAGATCATGGAATCAATTGAGTCAGAAGTTAAAAAGCTTATAGACTCAGGTTTTGTTAGGGAAGAACAACACCCTGACTGGGTGGCCAACATCGTCCCAGTTCCTAAGAAGAACGGTAAAGTCCGGATATGTATCGATTTCCGCGATCTCAATGCCGCCTGTCCGAAAGATGAATTCCCACTCCCCATCACGGATGTTATGATTGATAACACCTGCGGGTATGAAAGGATGTCTTTCATGGACGGATTCTCTGGGTACAATCAGATAAAGATGCACCCTGATGATGAAAAGCATACTGCCTTTAGAACACCACTGGGGGTGTATTGCTACACAGTGATGCCCTTCGGCCTGAAAAATGCAGGTGCAACTTATCAACGCACAATGAACATGATTTTTCACGAACACCTACGAAAGAAGATCGAGTGCTACGTTGATGACATAGCAGTAAAGAGTCAATGTAAAGTCGATCATCTTGCAGATCTGAAGACAATGTTCGAAATCATGCGAGCACATCAGCTGAAGATGAACCTGACAAAATCGTTCCTCGGAGTTTCAAGTGGAAAATTCCTAGGATTTATCGTTACTTCAAAGGGAATTTCTCTTGATCCAGAGAAAGTGCGTGCCATTCAAGACATGCCACCTCCGAAGAATCTCAAAGAGCTCAGAGGTTTGCAAGGCAGACTGGCCTACATTCGAAGATTTATATCAAATCTGTCAGGGCGCTGCCAACCTTTCTCTAAACTCATGAAGAAAGGAATATCCTTTGTTTGGGATGCTGAGTGTCAAAGAGCATTCGAGGAGATTAAAAAATATCTCACTCAACCGCCAGTTCTCGTGGCCCCGATATCAGGAAAACCATTCCTGTTATATGTGAGGGCCATGGATCATTCTCTTGGTGCTTTGTTAGCTCAGAACAATGATCAAGGTCAAGAGCAAGCCATCTATTACCTGAGCAGGACTATGATGGGAGCCGAACATCGGTACAATCCGGTCGAAAAAGAGTGTCTCGCCTTGGTATTCGCAATCCAAAAGATGCGACATTACCTAGTTGGACAGACCATTCAGGTCATCTCTAAGGTAAATCCTTTGAGAGTTCTGATGACAAAACCATCATCTCTAAATTGCCGGCTTGCAAAATGGGCCATTCTCTTGTCGCAATACGACATGCAGTTCATGCCTCAAAAGGCGGTCAAGGGCCAAGCACTGGCAGACTTCTTAGCCGATCATCCAGTATCAGGAGCATCTAAGTTGTACGAGGAATTACCTGACGAGGTTGCTGAAGCTTGCGCTACCCAAGAAGCTACGCAAGTGTGGAAGCTATTCTTCGACGGTGCATCCAGAGCAAATCCTCATGGAGCAATCACTGCGGGAGTAGGAGTAGTGTTAATCTCTCCGAACGGCCACGTAATCCCAAGGGGATTCTCTTTAATCGAACCATGCACCAACAATGTAGCCGAGTATAATGCTCTGCTATTAGGAATGCAATGTGCTGAAGAACTTAATGTTCAGCACCTTGAGGCTTACGGTGATTCTCAGCTCATCGTTAATCAAGTCCGAGGAGAGTACGAAGTACGTCATGAGGATTTGATTCCGTATTACTTCGCGGTGCTAGAGCAAGCTCAAAAGTTTGAAGGCTTCTTTATTGAATATGTGCCAAGAGCTCAGAATGCATATGCTGATGCCTTAGCCTCTTTGGCAACTTCACTAGCCTTGCCACCAGGAGTGGAAGCGACGATCCCGGTCATGGGACGTAAGCTGTGCTTTTCCAAGATCTCCATAGAGGAAAACCCAGACGAGATGACGTCGGGAGAAGTCTGTACGGCATTTATGGAATTCGAATCTAGGGATTGGCGATTCCCATACATCGACTATGCCCTATATGGAATTCTACCCGATGACCCTAAGGAAGCGGCTGCCATCAAACGGAAGGCCCTCCAATTCTATTATGATGCAGTTTCTCAAGTCTTGTATCGTAAATCACATGATGGAATCTTACTTCGATGCCTTTCTCGGAAGGAAGCGAAAGAGGCCCTCAAGGAAGCTCACGGCGGAATGTGCGGAGCTCATCAACCTGGAGCTAAATTAGGAGATCGACTCCGACGAATCGGCTATTATTGGCCGAGGATGTTTTCAGATGCAGTTGACTACGCTAAACGATGCCACGCATGCCAAATTCATGGATATTTTATCCACCAAGCACCGGGGAACTTACACCCTACATCGGCGACTTGGCCATTCGAAATGTGGGGCATGGATATCATCGGACCGATCTCCCCTCCGACGTCCAAAGGACACCGGTTCATTCTAGCCGTGACCGATTATTTCTCCAAGTGGGCGGAAGAAATTCCATTGAAAGAAGTCAAGACTTCAAACGTGATCAAGTTCATCAAACATCACGTCATCTATCATTTTGGAGTCCCAAGACGAATAGTTCACGACAACGGGACGCAATTCGTCAGCTTTGGATTTCAGAGATTTTGTGACAAATTCAGAATCCAAAGTGTTGCATCTACGGCTTATTATCCGCCAGCAAATGGTCTCGCAGAAGCCTTCAATAAAACCATAGTGAAGCTTCTCAAAAAGTTTGTTTCCAAAAGCCGACGCGATTGGGACGAAAGACTCGGTGAATGCCTGTAGGCTTACCGCACAACGGTGAGGACCCCTACAAGGGCTACACCATTCTCTTTGGTATACGGCTGCGAGGTTGTATTGCCATTAGAAATCCAGATCCCTTCTCTGAGAGTTGCTATTACAACGGGACTAACAGAAGAAGAGAAACATCAACGACGTCTGCAAGAACTTGAAGCCTTAGACGACAAACGACTTCAAGCTCAGCAACAGATCGAGCTATATCAAGCCTGTATTTCCAAAGCCTACAACAAAAAGGTTAAGGAACGGATTTTCAAGAAAGACGATCTAGTTTTGGCCAACAGACGACCCATGGTAATGACCCACAAAACCAAAGGGAAGTTCAATCCCAAATGGGAGGGGCCCTTCGTAATAGAATCAGTCTATTCGAATGGAGCTTATCGTCTCATCAATCAAAAAGGAGATAGGCTCATGATGCCAATCAATGGGAAGTTCCTTAAGAGATATTTCCCATAAATCATGTAGCCCCCTGAACCCCAGCTAAATCAGGCTGGGGGTTGCCTATTTATAATGTAACCCTGTCTTGTATTTCGTCATGTTAACATTACACCTCTGACGATTGAAATTTGCTAGAATCGGTATAATAAAGAAAATTTCAATTTCATGCCAGGTTAACACTATACTTATGGCATTTGCTTTACTTTTCATTGTCCTGAACCAGATTTCAACAAAAGAGATGATGAAAGCCAAAATGATATCATTTTCATTCAATATTTTTGATTTGAATACAAAATGAATCGAAACGAAAATGATACAAAATTATTCCTAGCTAAAAAGCAATCCAAGTCCTAAACATCGGGGCTCATCAGTCTAAAAGACTTGAGTTTAGCTTTCAGCGCCAATATTTTCTCCTCACGAGCCTTTTTGACTTCCTCTGTTATCTTGCTCTTGAGCTCCTCTTCATTTGGTGCTGCTTCTGCAATCTCCCGCCTAACTTTGTCAGCAGCAACAAGCTCATCACAATAGCCCTTGAAAAGCCCGTCACAATAAGCAATTAACCCTTTTATGACTTCCATGTCGCCCGCTAATCGAGCAGTTATCTGAGCTTGCTCGATACCAGCACGGGTAAGCTCAATCGCAGTATCCCGAATACCTGCAGCAAAAGTGCCCAAGTCCACTTGCACTTGAAGATGTTCCCCGCGCAGGCGAGTAATACGAGAATCTGCTTCGTTTAGACTCTTCTGAAGAGCCTCTTGCTGATGTACCTTCAAAGCTCTGGCATGAGAAAGAGCCAGACACTCCAGCAGATGGGGTTCAAAGACTTTGAAACTCACGTCCCCGAGACTAACGACATCGATGGTCATCTGCATCCAGTACTCTAATTGCTCGACGAGCTTCCTTAAAGTTTCCGAGCCTGGGGGTGGAGCAGTCGGCGGATAAATAAAGCAATTCTCATAATCAGTGCGAGTGGGAGTGTGTGCAGCTTCAGATGATAGCTTTTCGGGCACATTTGGCACTGAACCTGGGACGGTCAATTCCTGCTCACTTGTTGGGATTTTAGGACTAGGAGGAGCAGCTGGAGACATAGTATCCCCGCTGTTTTCAGGAGATGAAGCAAGCATGTTAACATTAAACCTCTGACGATTGAAATTTCCTAGAATTATTCTAATAAAGAGAATTTCGAATTCGTGCCAGGTTAACACTATACTCATGGCACTTGCTTTATCTTTCATTGTCCTGAATCATATTTTAACAAAAGAGATGATGAAAGCCAAAATGATATCATTTTCATTCAATATTTTTGATTTGAATACAAAATGAATCAAAACGAAAATGATACAAAATTATTCCCTAGCTAAAAAGCAATCCAAGTCCTAAACATCGGGGCTCATCAGTCTAAAAGACTTGAGTTTAGCTTTCAGCGCCAATATTTTCTCCTCACGAGCCTTTTTGACTTCCTCTGTTATCTTGCTCTTGAGCTCCTCTTCATTTGGTGCTGCTTCTGCAATCTCTCGCCTAATTTTGTCAGCAGCAACAAGCTCATCACAATAGCCCTTGAAAAGCCCGTCACAATAAGCAATTAACCCTTTTATGACTTCCATGTCGCCCGCTAATCGAGCAGTTATCTGAGCTTGCTCGATACCAGCACGGGTAAGCTCAATCGCAGTATCCCGAATACCTGCAGCAAAAGTGCCCAAGTCCACTTGCACTTGAAGATGTTCCCCGCGCAGGCGAGTAATACGAGAATCTGCTTCGTTTAGACTCTTCTGAAGAGCCTCTTGCTGCTGGCTGCTGTACCTTCAAGGCTCTGGCCTGAGAAAGAGCCCGATCCACTTCTGGTTCGATGGCATCGCGTTGTAGCATTGAAAGGAATTCCAGTTCATATTCCAGAACAATAATGCTCTCGCGACAATGTTCAGTCCACGATGTATCCCCCTGGTCCCTAATCTTGGCAAGACACTTCAGCAGATGGGGTTCGAAGACTTTGAAACTCACGTCCCCGAGACTAACGACATCAATAGTCATCTGCATCCAGTACTCTAATTGCTCGATGAGTTTCCTCAAAGTCTCCGAGCTTGGGGGTGGAGCAGTCGGCGGATAAGTGAAGCAATTCTCATAATCAGTGCGAATGGGAGCGTTTACAGCTTTAGATGATATCTTTTCGGGCACATCTGGCACTGAATCTGGGACAATCAATCCCTGCCCACCTGTCAGGATTTCAGGACTAGGAGGAGCAGCTGGAGGTATAGTATCCCCGCTGTTTTCGGGAGACGAAGCAAGTGCAGACTTCATGGCGTCCCCCATCAGCTTAGCTCTCTTAGAGTTCTTAGCTGCGACAGGTTTTCGTTTACGAATTCTTCTATCGTATTCGCCTACCTCCTCAGCAGTAAGAGCCTTCTTCCCTGAAGATCTCAGGGGACGGGGTCTAGAAAGAGGTGCTCCCTCAAAAGCCTCTTTAGTGTCCTCTTCTTCTTCAGAAGGCTTAGCAGCGGGTAATTCCCCTGAGATTTCTTCGATTCCGGACGCCTCTCGTTCGCAGGACAGATAATCCTCTATCCCTGGGAGTCGAGTCCTGCCGGAACCACTTCTTGATTTATAAAGCTCTCGGATTTCGTTTATACATGAAGTATAATAACAAACGGTGTATATTCGGGTCGTAGACCACGAATAATAGACCGCTTCAACCGTGCTTCCGAAATCGACTCCTCCGGATTGAGAGTATTAATCTCAGAGCAAAGATTTTTTACCTTGATGAAAAACTCTGAGATTGAAGACTCCCCCTGCTTCGCATTCGCCAACTCGTTCTCTAACAGTTGTAGACGAGCCTCGTTCTTCTTGTTGAACAATTGATCTAGTGCCTGCCAAATAGCACTTGCGGATGTACATCTTGAGACATGCTCAAATAGTCCTGAAGATATTGACCTCTTCAAAGCAAACTCCGCCTTGGCATTCTTCCGTGTCCACTCCTTTGTCGCTTCCGCTGTTGCAGCATCTCCCCTTGGTGGTGTTGTGTTGCTACCGCTGATGACATCCCATAAGTACTCACTAACCAAGTATGACTCCATACATGACTTCCATAACCGGTAGTTAGATTGGTTTAAGATCTCCATTCCCAATCCAACGACACGACCCATTGATTCCATACTTAGAGTAAACCCGAGCTCTCTTTAAACCCCGATCTTGAAGAGCACAAGATTAGAATGGCTCTAATACCATGTAAAGATAACACCGATAGTACTTAGCACTAGCCCAAGACCGTAATACCCGAGAAACCCGAAAGAAACCAAGAGAATAAACCTCTAAGTATGAAGAAGAATATGAAGAACACTTAGAGAACACTTGAAAGACTTTTAGAGAAATGTAGAGAACTTATGAAGAGGAAGACTCTTAATTTATTTGAGCTTGCTTTATTCACTTGTTCAACTTTTTCTTCTTGCTTACAAATGAGAGAGGTGAGGGGGTATTTATAGCCTCCCAAAGATATGTTACAAAGGATCTAGATTCTTCTAATATCACCTCCATAGTTCCTAGATATTTTTCTAATCTCTAGAAATTTCTACATAATATCTAAATATTTTTATCACAAATTATCTAGATGTTTCTTACTATTATATAGATATTTGGCTTAAAGATTTCTCTAGAACACTTTAAGGAGGTGATCAACCTTCTAGAGTGTTTCTAGAAAACCTCTAGAATTTGGACCTAATTTTGGGTTTGGTCAAACTTAGAATAATTCCATCATAAACCCAAAATTAAGCTTGATCCAAAATCAAGTTTAATTTCAATAGCACCAGCTCTACCCGAAGATGCCTAATTTCGCTGCCCCCATTTGTGTTGACTTTCATCCATCCAGCAGGAGATTTGATCCATCCCACTTGTACCTTAGTTTTCTTCTTTGTTTCAGCATCATTTTGCCTTAAAAGTTTTCCCGGCAGATTTTGACATACAGGAGAAGAGCGTGAAGAGGGTACAAGTGAGATTGATTTAGCATGTTCGACGTCCCAAATAGAATGATGCCTCCCTATCCAAGGAAACCAAAGAACAGTAGCGAACACGACGTTCTAGTCAAGATCAACACTACTAAGAGGCTCGCTCGACATTTCGCAGATTAATCAATAGCCAAGAAATTATGCATGGATCTAAACTGTTGTATAGTTAAAATGTAGAGAACTTATGAAGAGGAAGACTCTTTATTTGAGCTTGCTTTATTCACTTGTTCAACTTTTTCTTCTTGCTTACAAATGAGAGAGGTGAGGGGGTATTTATAGCCTCCCAAAGATATGTTACAAATGATCTAGATTCTTCTAATATCACCTCCATAGTTCCTAGATATTTTTCTAATCTCTAGAAATTTCTACATAATATCTAAATATTTTTATCACAAATTATCTAGATGTTTCTATACTATTATCTAGATATTTAGCTTAAAGATTTCTCTAGAACACTTTAAGGAGGTGATCAACCTTCTAGAGTGTTTTTAGAAAACCTCTAGAATTTGGACCTAATTTTGGGTTTGGTCAAACTTAGAATAATTCCATCATAAACCCAAAATTAAGCTTGATCCAAAATCAAGTTTAATTTCAATAGCACCAGCTCTACCCGAAGATGCCTAATTTCGCTGCCCCCATTTGTGTTGACTTTCATCCATCCAGCAGGAGATTTGATCCATCCCACTTGCACCTTAGTTTTCTTCTTTGTTTCAGCATCATTTTGCCTTAAAAGTTTTCCCGGCAGATTTTGACATACAGGAGAAGAGCGTGAAGAGGGTACAAGTGAGATTGATTTAGCATGTTCGACGTCCCAAATAGAATGATGCCTCCCTATCCAAGGAAACCAAAGAACAGTAGCGAACACGACGTTCTAGTCAAGATCAACACTACTAAGAGGCTCGCTCGACATTTCGCAGATTAATCAATAGCCAAGAAATTATGCATGGTTCTAACTGTTGTATAGTTAAACCAAACCTGCTTCACACGAGCACATTGACGAATTTTTTTTTTTTTTCCAAATTAAGGACCACAATAACTACAGGCTACAGCTTGCATCATACGCCCCACCCGATTCGTATTGTGCGTCAGTTTGTCTTTGGAAAGAAGCCACATAAAAGAGCTCCATTTGGACGGACATTTTAGACTCCAAATAAATGTAAACTCGCGTGTATCGTCTCTGTCATGAAGCTGAGACTACTAGTGCTAAAGTTTCCACTATTTAGAAACCCCTAAATTAATCGATCCTCCAAAGCTGTGTGAGCTTAGGAAGGGGGTATCCTACCATATTATTGTTATAATCAATGTCTTCAAAAAGATAGGTAGGGGTGTCGTTATTTTTCTTATGTTGGTATCATAATCAATGTCTGTAAAAAGATAGGTGGGAGTTTCGTTATTTTTCTTATAAAGTTTGTAAAGAAGATATGTAACTGGTGCCCAAATGGCACGGCTCGGAACCCCGGGTCCGGGCCAGGCTAAAAGGCCGGCACGATCCTAGAGCTACTGGGCCGATCACCGAGCCGGGCCCAGATTTCTTTACTTTTTTTTAGCTTAAATTTGTGTTTTTTAACAAAAAATAAGAATAAATTAGAATTTTTTATAAAAAAATATGTAACTTCAGAATTATTTACAAAGATGTGAAATTGTTACAATTTGTAAAGACATTCTTGATGGAATGAGCACCTACAAATAAGGACTTGAACAAAGACTTTTGGACAATATTTGGACTTCAACTTAAATTTTCTTTGATAAAATATATTACAAGCAGTGCGCTTCTCTCCTACACCTTTCTTGCACCTACACGTCACTTCCTCACTCTTCTCTCTCTAAAATTTTTCTTCTCACAGCCACTCTAACTCCCACTAGGCTTCAACCTATCCCTCTAGCTCTACAAAGCAATCACTTCACTTCTTTTCTCACACTCTCTCTTTAACTTTACAGAGCCTACTCTTCAACCTACACTTTAGCCTTTTCTTAGCTTCACTCTTCCCTTCTCTTGTTTTCACTCCCTTGACCCAAACCGAATGACAGCAACCCCTTTTATGGGGTTCAATGTTGGTTTGTTTTGTCTAGAAATTTCCAAAAACCTCCATGACAGCTTCTAATGATAATTTCCAAAGTTTGCTAGATGGATAGAGAAGCTTCTAGGTTTCTTGAAGTCGGTGTTGCATGACTTCTAACAGACCGAGCATTTTTTCTTAATGTTCTTACTTGCCGTCGGCTCTCCCCCTTAGTCATTGCCTCCCTCTATTGCTAATCTCCTCTTTTTCATTGTTGTTCATCACCACAGAGAAGTCTTTTATTAAAATAAAAAAAAAAGATATATGAATTACTTTCCCATTAATAATGTAATGAAAATCAAGGGGTCGGTTGAGAATGTTGTGGGTCTAGCCCAAGATAACGCCCACATGAGATTCACATGAATTAAAATTTTATCTAGATGGAGATTTGGATGATCTAGTTGTAATAGGAATAGGTTTGGAAAATTCTATTTATGAGAATCATATAATCAATTTTCGTGAATAGCAATCGCTACAGTAACCGACTATAGTAACCCGAGAGAAGAGAGAGAGAGAGAGAGAGAGAGAGAGAGAGAGAGGTTCGGATTCCGGATAGCTTGGTTGTCCAATTATAGTGATTCAAAAGTCGTAGTCTTCAGAATGATGACGTCATCGAGGGTACGGTGCTGGTTTCTTCACGGGTGTTAGAAATTTTTTGTGAGACGGGCTTTAGGGTTTTGGTGCCTTAGATGTAACAATGTATCTTTTTCTTGTGATATAATCCTCAAGTTTAAGTGTAACTTGGAGGGGTTGTACTCCTGATTCATAGTAAAATATTTCTCTCCGGGTTACCCCGTGAACGTAGGCATAATTTATTGAATCACGTTAAATCTTAGTGTTGTCTTATTTGTGGTATTTTCATTAGTGTCGTTATTCGTTTAGTATTTAATTTTATAGATTAATCTCCATAAAATCTCCAACAAGTGGTATCAGAGTCCTGATTCAAGGCGTGCTTTGGGATGGAAAAGATGGAGAGTTTTAACACAATGATGAATTTGGATGGTTCTAATTGGTAAGTATGGAAGTTCAAGATGGAAGATATTCTGTATTATAAAGATTTGCATGTCCCTATTAAGGGAGATGAAGCCAAGCTAAAAAAGATGAATGATAAAGAATGAGAGAAATAACATAGGAAGGTGATCGGTTATATTCGGATGTGGATCGACATCAGTGTGTTTTATCATGTATCGGTTGAGACTAATACGAAGTCTCTTTGGAAGAAGATTGAGGATCTCTACGAGTGGAAGACCGTGGGAAACAATGCGTTTTAGCCGAAAATTCACGCCCAAAAAGGCAGGTTTTGAGGCGAGTAACCTTTGAAAGCCCAAAGAAGGCAAGTCAACCTCAGATGGAAACATTATCATCTGATAGTGATTGTGTTGTACCTGAGAAGGCGTGCCCGCACACGATAGGTTACTCTGATTGTCAAAATGACGAGTTGTACTATCGTGCTGCGGGTACGAATAGAACCAGGAAGAGGAGTCCCCGAGAACGGGAAATTCAATGTCCCTGTGGCTAGGCACAGTGTCGGCCCCCCCGAGGTGGCCGACAGTGGCCCGAGGTGGCCGACAGTGGCCACAGAGGTGGCCGACAATTCCCTTTTTGCAGCCACTGTCCTGAGAGCCTATAAATAGGCCTAGAGATGTTCATTTTCGGAGGTCGAACTTTCAAGAGCCGAAACTCTGCCGGATTGAAGAGTGAACTCGGAGCTTGAAGACCAGAAGACTTGCACCATTCAGATCTGATCCTCGGCGACCATCCACGTCAGAAAAGGCAGGATCTCGAGAGGAAGAAAGAACAGATCTGAGATCTACACGAGGCTACACTCCAGATCTAAGCTTGGTCTTAGATCTCGAGATCCGAGCGATTATTCCCTTGGTGGATTAATCCCTCCCGGCTATTATTCCCTTCGTGGAATAATACCCGCATACTCGTGTAGATCCGACCGGATCTAGATCGCGCGGTGGTCCACGGATTAACCCCGGCGCAGGCAAAGAACCCACCAAAGCGAGCGACCGCAAAACAGGAGCTCGTGATTTGTTCACAGAGGAGAGTTGTAATTTTTTCTTTATTTTCTTTGATTTAATTGTAACCGGATCTATAAAAGACCGGATCTTTTGTAACTCGAAAAGTTGTAACTAAAGATGACAATTATCTCATTAATGAAGAAAGCAACGGTTTTCCACGCGAACAACTGCACCGAAGGCTGATCGCGAGTCTGTACTCCAGGGCGCTGATAGGGATGCACATGAGGAAGTGGCTGGCGTTGAGAAAACT
>NC_033794.1:91376320-91384466 GCF_001876935.1 Asparagus officinalis | reverse complement strand
CCAGTAAGTAATCAACTTCCTAATCCCATAGTTTCCACATTTTTTACATTTCCATCTCAACTGATACTAGTGACCTCAGTGTTATTGAGGCGCGCGCCTCGGGCGCGACCCGGGCGTGAGGCGCTTCAGCCTAGGCGAAATGCGCCCCGCACGCGAGGCGGGGCGCTGCACGCAACGAGGCGCGCGCCTCGCGTGCGCCTCGCTCGCGCCTCGCGCCTCGCATGCGCCTCGCGCGCGCCTCATGTGCGCCTCACACCTGTGTTATGTAACATACTTTTTCTTCTATTTTTTTTAAATAATTTACATAATTACATATTTATATCATGTAATATACTCTTTCTTACTAGTTGCTAATCTATTTTCATCTTTTCATGTTTAACCTATAAAAAGGAAACAATAATTAGTAATTTAATATACTTGTTTGCTAATTGTAACTTCCTTCTCTAATTAGCATGCTAACTAGCAAATTATGAACATGTAAATATGTAATTGTTACATTCATTCTTTATCTTTTCAAGCTAAGTAGCAAATATCAATTAAGAATGAAAACGCCGAGGGGTGTTCTAAACGCCGTATGCTTCTCATCCTCTGGATGCATCTTGATCTGGTTATAACCCGAAAATCCATCCATGAAGGACATCCTCTCAAATCCACATGTATTGTTGATAATGACATCCGTGATCGGGAGAGGGAAATCGTCTTTCGGACATGCTTCATTCAGGTTCCTGAAGTCGATGCAAATCCTGATTTTGCCATTCTTCTTCATGACGGGAACGATGTTGGCTAACCAGTCTGGATGTTGTTCCTCTCGGATAAATCCTGATTCGATCAACTTCTTAACCTCTGCCTCAATGGCTTCCATAATCTGCGGACGAAACCGTCTTTGCTGTTGCTTGACAGGTTTGGCATCCGGCTTGATATCGAGGCGGTGCATTGCGACATTGGGGTCGAGCCCTGGCATGTCTTCATAATTCCATGCGAAGACGTCGATATATTCCCTGATGAGAGCAATCAATTCCTCCTTCTCATCTGGGGGAAGACTGTCGCTGATGAATATAGGCTTTGGGTTAGCTTCATCACCCATGTTAATCTGGACTATTTTATCTTCAGTGGGTGGTTCTCTTTGCTCGAACCTATCGCCATATTGCATATTCAGATGGTGAACCCACGGGTCTTCCCATGTTGGCATTTGATCGTCGTCTTCCATTATGGACGGATAAGCTGTAGTCATGTTCGCCATTAGGGTTTTGAAAACTTCTCCCAGACTTGTATCGGAGTCCCACTCTGAAGCATCGGGAGAGTATCCCTTCTTGGCTTTGTTAGCAATTTGATCGATAATTTGCCAACCACATTCGTCATCTGATGAAACATAACCTAAGCCTCGCCCATATTTATAATAATCCTCAGGTTTACCTTTTGGTACATATACTGCTTTGGCTGGATTACGAGGACCTCGATCGAAGTATAAACCTTCTCCGAGTGTGAAATCGTAGCCCTGCTTTTCCATGAGCTTGCGCGCTTCTGGACTATACTTGGATAGATGTCGACCAGGTTTGTCATCATCTTCGTCTTCACTTAGGAAATGATCTGGTAACGGAGAGCTTTTTCCTTTACCGTAAATCACTTCTTTAGCACCTCTTACTTTGTTCGGGATGACCATGGTTGTTCCGAAAGAATGCTGGAGGTGTTCCTTCGTTACATAGGATGATCGGATCGGCATATACAACTCAGGATTATCATACAGCCCTTTCATCACATCATCAAGAGACAAGGAGTACTCTAAATCATCTTTTATTGCAATATCGGCAAGTTGCCAGTTACAACCTCCATCTGACGATTGTTCATCGTCAAGATTGATTACAAAGGGTACAATGTCATTTAAAACAAAACCGCCATTGTAATCGAATCCGGCTTCAGAATCAGCTTCTTCTCCGCTGTCTGTGCCCTGGGCCGATGGTTCAGTATCGGATTCGTTACCATAAAGGAGAGAATCGGTGAAATAATTCTCATACCCCTTGAATGGTTGCTTATCCGCGACCACCGTCCTAACCTCATTGTCAGTGTCGACATACTTCAAACACTGATGGAGAGTAGAGGGAATTATCACGTTACTATGGATCCAAGGCCGACCCAATAGTAAGTTGTACGAAGTCTCCGCATCGATCACATAACACGTGACTTCTGTCTTCAGATCTCCCATCTGGCACTTCACCCGGATCTTACCCAAGGGTCTTGACCCACTAGTGTTGAATCCATAAATAACAGTGCCTGTGGACGCCAACTTGCTTACTGGGATGCCGAGGAAATGCATCAATCGAAGCGGCATAATACTCACAGCAGAACCCGGATCCACTTGGATTCGGTTGACTTGGCTGGAGCCAATGTATCCGACGAAATATAACGGCCGATCGTGGTTCGAATTCTTCGTCTGCATATCTTCTTTGGTGAAAGTAATGCAGGGAAGGTTCTTAGTCGCTATGTTGCACTGTTGACTCAGCGGTTCTGGCTGTTCAGGTATCGGCTTGACTTGAGTCAGAAATACCTCTGCATTGGCCAAAGCTTCTTGTAGGGCCTCCCTGGTTTCTTTGGATAATCGCAGCAACTCATACAGCGTTATCCGTGCAGGAATGTTGGCTAATTGCGCCATAATGTCGAAGCTATGCGGAGTCTTCGAGCTTTCCGGTTTGTCTCTTCCAATTGGACGACTGAAACGAGACTGCTTCGGATTCTGTACCTCTTGGGGATTCTTCTCTTTTGGTTTATTCACCGGTTGTCGTAGAGCTTCTTTACCCGGTGTGGGACTTGCAATCACTCCCATCTCCGTGAGAGTTTTGGCTGGTCCCCGCTTGTTCACCCCCTGCTCACTAGGTGGCGGATAATTGTAGTGGTATTCATTTCCGCTCCGTGTCGCAAAAGCTTCTTGTTCTTCTTCAGAGAGCAGGAAAGTGGAGATTCTTTCGTCATCTTCCCCTGGGATAGCAGAGACTCCATAACAAGACTTCCCTTTTCCTTTAGACTTCCTCCCGGATGACGAACCGGCCCATTGTTCATCTCCAATCAGATCTGGATGAACCCAAAGGATTTCGCCATTTGGGGTTGTGTGCGGCACAAGTCCCTTTTGGCGCTGTCCGTGCGGATCGTCATTCACCGTCTTCATCCCGACTTTGGTGACGCGTTTTGGCTCGAACCAAGTTGTAGGCACCGACCCAAAACTGATTGACACTGCGTTGGCCCCCACATTCTTGGCTGGTTTCGGGGTTATGACTCCTACGTCGATTAACGCCTGGATCTTGTCCTTGAGGTGGTAGCATGATCTCGTAGGGTGGTGGACCGCTCTGTGGTACGCGCAGTACTTTGGATCCGTCACTTTGCTGGCCCCTTCTTGATCCACGATCGCCGGCAACTGGATCTTGTTGTTCTCCAACAGGTATTTGAAGATGCCGGGAACTTCATCATCCTTGAAGGAGTACACTTTAGGAAACCTCGGCTCCGCAGATTTCTGCTTCTGAGGCCGTTGTTGCCATTGTCCTCGAGATTGTTGGGGTGCTTGTTGCTGTGGCTGCTGTTGCTGTGGTTGCAATTGAAAGGTTTGATTAGCATCAACTGCATTAGCTTGTGCCTTACCTTTCCCCCGTGGGACGAAGTTTTGCTTTGGAACACTCGTCGCCGGTTGGCCTCTTTCCGCCTTCTTCCTCTTGAGGAATCGCTCAGCTTGCTCTCCCCGGACTTTCAAGTCCTTCCATGTATTGGATGGTGCTGTCCCCATTGCTTCTAGCACGTCCAACGCGAGGTTGTTGTGGCAGGTCTGGAGGATGAATTCCTCGGTGATCGGGTCCCGGCAATTCATCGCCTTGTTCCGGAATCTTTTGACGAAGGTATCGACTAACTCTCCGTCCTTCTGCTTCTCATCGAGCAACGATCCGATAGATATCTCGGTGTCGTCGTCGAAGAAGTTGGCCAGGAACTTGGTCTCCATGTCATCCCAGCTGTTTACGCTGCCTGGCTTGAGGCGGCGATACCAATCGAAGGCGGCTCCGCGAAGAGTGCCGACGAATGACCGCACCATCAGAGGCTCATTACCAGAGATCACCCCCAAATGCGATTTGAAGTAAATCAAATGCTGGGTAGGTGAACCCATCCCATTAAACGGCGTGAAGTTAATTAGATTAAACTTCGCCGGATATGGGATCGATTCCCATTCTCTTGGGTATGGGCAAGGAATGCCTGTTTTCTTCGTCTCTTGAGCGGAAATTAGTGTGTTGATTTTGCTCTCGAGGTTCTTGATCTTCAGGTTTTCGCCGGTTTCTTCGCCAGCATTCTCATTACCACCCCCTGCGTTGACGGGAGGATCATTGGTGTTACGAGCATTTGTATCCTCATCTTCCACATTAATCGGGTTACGATGATTCTGCTCGCCTTGTTGGTTCGCCAATGCTTGGATCTGTTGGTCATGCATTTCTCTCATCTGCTGCATGGCCATCTCCATCTCAAATTTGAAACTTTCTTTCTGCTTAGCCAAAGCGTCTTCAAGCATCTTGGCCATCTGCTCCGCACTTATCATCAGGGCCTCGCGGGGTTGTCCCTCGCTGGATACTGTATTATCTGATGCCACCGCGGAGCCGGCATCAGATTCTTCATCTTCTGAAGGGCGTCTTGTCCGAATCCTACCATAAGTTGCTCGCTCTATGGTTCCGGACTGCAGACGGGTTCTAGGTCGGGAAGCTTTCAGAATCGACTCGAAATCTTCTCGTGCCGATGTCCCTTTGCTCGTCATGTTGGTGGTGACCCTCGGAAATTCTCCGTCTTCAATCACCCTTCTTCTTCGTTGGAAGCGCCTAGGCCTTGGTTTTGGCGTTTCCGCATTAAGTCTTTCAAAAACTGAAACTCTTTCGGGGACCGCCTTAATGCAATTGCATTCCGACAATACCGCCCGAATGAGTTTGGAACAGGGACATTGAATTTCCCGTTCTCGGGGACTCCTCTTCCTGGTTCTATTCGTACCCCCAGCACGATAGTACAACTCGTCATTTTGACAGTCAGAGTAACCTATCGTGTGCGGGCACGCCTTCTCAGGTACAACACAATCATTATCAGATGATAATGTTTCCATCTGAGGTTGACTTGCCTTCTTTGGGCTTTCAAAGGTTACCCGCCTCAAAACATGCCTTTTTGGGCGTGAATTTTCGGCGTGATCTTGGACTTCAATGCGCAAATTGGTGCGCGCAGCTGCCTTGAGGTCTTTGTCATGCTGGAGGTGATGGTAAAGTTGTTAACTGAGTGCAATGGAATCGATAATGAAGAAAACACCAACTTTCCCCGCGAACAGTGGTTACAACTCCCCCTGCACCAGCTGGAAAATCCCAACAAAAATCAGCCAATAAGCAAAAAGAGAAAGAGCCTCAACCTCGATTCAATCGTCCGATTAGGAGAGATAAACCGGGAAGTTCAAATACTCCTTACCGCTTTGATGTTATCAATCGTCCGATTAGGAGAGATAAACCGGGAAGTTCAAATACTCCTTACCGCTTTGATGTTATGGCTCAGCTAGCTAACATCCCAGCGAGAATAACTTTATATGAGTTATTGCGCCTCTCCAAGGATACTAGAGAAGCCTTGCGAGAAGCTTTAGCTGATTCTGATGCATTCCTTACTCAAGTCAAGCCAGTCCTCGAAGAAACAGAATCATTAGTTCGGCTTTGCAATTTATCGGCCAAGCAATTCTCTTATATCACGTTCACTAAGGATGACATGCAAGTGAGGAATTCAAAGCATGATAGGCCTCTATACTTCATCGGATACGTTGGCTCCAGCGTTGTTAACCGGATCCAAGTTAACCCGGGTTCCGCTGTTAGCATCATACTGCTCCGGTTGATGTACAACCTCGGAATCCTAGCGAGCAAACTGGTTTCCACAGGTACCGTTATATATGGGTTCAATACTAGTGGATCCAAACCTTTGGGTAAAATCCAGATAAAATACCAACTTGGGGATTTAAAGTCCGAAGTTACTTGCTACGTAATCAATGCGAAAACTTCCTATAATTTATTATTGGGTCGACCATGGATCCATGGTAATCTTATAGTTCCATCTACTCTTCATCAGTGTCTAAAATATATAAACGCTAATAATGAAGTCAAGACGGTGGTCGCGGATAAGCAACCGTTTAAGGGAATGGAAAACTACTTTACCGACTCCCTCCTTTACGGTGCTGAATCCGATACTGAATCATCGTCTCAAGGCACGGATAGTGGGGAAGAAGCCGACACCGAAGTCGGACTTGATTACAATAGCGGTTTTGTACTGAATGACATTGTACCCTTTGTAATCGGTCTTGACGATGGTGAATCGTCAGACGGTATTTGTAACTGGCAACTTGCCAAAGAAGTAATAAATAGCGATTTAGAGTACTTACCGTGTTTGACTAATGTAACGTAGGGATTGTACGATAATCCCGACATACACATGCCGCTTCAGTCGTCTTGTTTCATGAAAAAAGCACTTCTCGGCAAAGGGGAAGTATCCCTGCCATCGTATCCCTTTTAAAAGGAAGATGAAGATGATGAGAGATCTGGCCTTCATTTATCCAGATATAGTCAACAGGCGCGTGATCTTATGAAAAAATAGGGATACAATTTCACGCTCGAAGAAGGTCTTTGTTTTGGTCGAGACCCACGAGTTCCACATCGTATGGCCTATGTACCGAAAGGAAAACCCGATAACTATTATGGCTATAAAAGGGGTCTGGGCTATGCCTCTGATGACGAATGTTGCTGGCACGTCATCGACCACTTAGCAAATCAAGATGGGTATTCTTCCGACTCTTCTAATTGGGACTCAGATGTCAGCCTTGGAGAAGTATTCAAAGGCCTGATGTCAAATATGACCACGGTCGATCTTTCTACGATGCAAGAAGACGATCAGTTGCCAACGTGGGAGGATCCATGGATTCATCATCTGAATATTCAGTATGGAGACCGATTCGAGCAAAGAGAGCCTCCCACCAAAGACAAAGTGGTCTAGGTAAATATAGGTGATGAAGCGAATCCAAAGCCAATATTCGTAAGCGATAGTCTTCCACCGGATGAAAAAGAGGAGTTAATCTCCCTCATCAGGGAATTCATAGATGTTTTTGCTTAGAATTATGAAGATATGCCAGGGCTTGATCCGAACGTGGCAATCCACCGTCTTAACATCAAATCGGATGCAAAACCTGTCAAACAACAGCAAAGACGATTTCACCCGCAAATCATGGAAGCGATTGAAGAAGTCAAAAAATTAATCGATTCTGGTTTTATCCGGGAAGAACAACATTCGAATTGGCTCGTAAATATCGTTCTGGTCCTTAAGAAAAATGGGAAAATAAGGATATGCATCGACTTTAGAGACTTGAATAATGCGTGCCCGAAAGATGATTTCCCCCTCCCCATCACGGATGTTATTATCGATAACACATGTGGGTTTGAGAGAATGTCCTTTATGGATGGGTTTTCGGGTTATAATCAAATAAAGATGTACCCGAACGACAAAAAACATACTGTATTTAGGACACCTTTCGGCGTTTTCTGCTATACAGTCATGCCTTTTGGATTGAAGAACGCAGACACCACTTATCAGCGGACAATGTCTAAGATTTTTCAAGAACACCTCCAAAAATTTGTTGAATGCTATGTCGATGACTTGGTTGTTAAAAGTCGTAACAAAGATGATCATATCAAAGATCTAAGGGCAATGTTCAACCTCATGCGAACTCACCAGTTAAAAATGAATCCCACCAAGTCTTTCCTTGGAATATCCAGCGGTAAGTTTCTGGGATTTGTCGTCACTACGACGGGTATCCGTATTGACCCCGACAAAGTAAAAGCAATACATGAGTTGCAACCCCCAAGAAACCTTAAGGAACTCCGAGGATAGCAGGGGTGGCTGGCCTATATACGTCGGTTCATCTCAAATCTATCTGGGAAATGTCATCCATTTTCCAAACTCACCAAGAAAGGTGTATCCTTCGTCTGGGATGACGCTTGTCAAAAGGCATTCGAGGATATCAAAGCATATTTGGTGAATCCTCCTGTTCTTGTGGCACCGAAGTTAGGTAAGTCGTTCTTAATTTATATTAAAGTGATGAACCACTCGTTAAGTGCTTTACTTG
>NC_033794.1:91349013-91375320 GCF_001876935.1 Asparagus officinalis | reverse complement strand
TAGAGGATGGTGAAAAGAGAGAGATATCAGGTCCCCAAAAAGTCACTCCGCCTCCAATAAAAAAAGTAGGATCCCCAGAGCCCAGGCCAATAGCCTTCTCTCCAAGACCAAGTCCCCAGGGCCCAGAACCTCAGCTGTGAGGTTTTGAGGTACTTTATAGGGGATATAAGGTATAGCCCCCTTAAATATCTCCTTAATGAGGGTTTTAATAGGTGGTCTAACTAGCTCGCCCATGAATTCTCCATCGATAGGGTAGTGATCCCCCTAAAATCCTTGGGGAGAAAACGCGGCAACGGTTCTGGAACCGTCTCAAATCGTGCCTTGAACGGAGTTAAACGCTGAAAAGCGTTTGCTCGCAACTGTGCGTTTCTGGACCTGAAACGCAGCAGTTGAGGTTGAAAAACCAGCTGGGGCTGAAAAGCACAGTTGAGGGCTGAAACGGCACCAGTGAGGCTGAAAAGACCAAGTTCTGAGGCTGAAAAACCACAGTTGGCCTGTAAACGCATCAGTTGGCCTGTAAACGCAACCAGTTGGCCTGTAAACCAGCAGTTGCCTGTTTGAAGGTTAAAAACGCACAGTTGAGGCCATAAAACGCACGAGTTGGCACTGTAAACGGCACAGTTGGCGCTGTTATAGGCTGAAAATGACGCACAGCTTTGTGCTTGTTTTTAAAGATTAACTCTGCGGTTTCTTAATTGAAAACGCAGTAGTTGCAGCCTGTTTAAAAGGCTGAAAACGGCACAGTTGTGCTGTTTTAGCGATTACTCTGGCGTTGTGATGTTCGAACAGCAGAGTTGAGCATGTGTGGCGCTTTAGACTCTGGTTAATTACAGCGGGCGAACCTTAGGCGGGTAGTGGGCTTCAGGCTAGTCAATGTTCTGATGGGGAAGTCAGTCTTGCAAGAACGGACCTCAGACATAATATTGCGCACGAAAGGTCATGAACTTTCAAACGTAAGTCGGAATTAGACGAATTAATATCTGAAATGCTATCTCGCCGAGACGGGCATGCCAACGAGCCGAAGCTTCGTTCGCTTCCTTCCGTTTTGCCAAATTCCTTACGGTTTGAGAGACTATCTGCATTTAATATGAAGAGACCGTCAATATTGTATCTCTTTTGCCTAGAGCTTTGCACAGATCGTCGTCTGGATAATCTTCGTCTTGCTCTTGAAAATATGGAATCGTCAGGTTGTAATCCCGATGTTGGATTTGAATGCTGTTTGATTGGGGCTTCTTAGTTGTTGGTGACGGTGTCAGAGTTGTAACTTCCTACCGCTGAAGTCTCAATTGTAGCCTTCTGGAAGTGTCAGACTTATATCTTCTCTCGGTGTTTGAATGAGGATTACTTTATTGTGATTTTTAAGGACAGCCTAAACGAATCACTTTTACACATAAGTTTCAAAATGTTGTTTATAGTCAAAATAATCAAAATCATTTTCAGGTTTTCATGTTTTTTTTTTTTGAACATATTTGCAAATGATGATATTTTTCATTTGGGAAGTCCTTTTTCGAAACCAGTCATTGTAGCATGTTTATTATCATGTCTACACCCCAAAGTTTTACATTTTTTAGAATTTATTTGATATTTTTAAACAGAGTTTTAAAATCAGCAAATCAGTTTTTATATATGTCAGTTTTCGGTCGACCGCACAGGTCGACCGATCATTTGATCTTTTATCACTGGGCGACAGAGAGTATGTCGGTCGACCGGTCCGTTCGACCGAAAGCTCCATCGGTCGACCGCACTAGTCGACCGACGATGGTCCAGATTGTTTCTTCGGGTTTTTGCTCTCCGTCGGTCGACCGATAAAATTTCCGGTCGACCACTTATATTACCGTTGCTTTCCCAATGGCTATTTTCTGAGCTGATTTTTCTGGGGCTTTTTGGACTTTTGCTTGGGGGTTTGGCTGAGATTTTGAGTGGGTATAAATACACTATTGCTGCTCTCTTTCAAGTTTAATCAAAGAGAGTTTTAAAATAAGTTTAAGAAAGTTTTAATCAAGGGTTTAAGTTTGTTTTTTAGTGTTTGTTTAAAAAGCTTTTAAGCATTTACAAGAGTTTGGTTTGTGGAGCAAATTTCACAAGAGCAAGTGGAGATCATCCTTGGTGTTTGAGCATTCATTCTTCTCCCTCTCTCTTGTCATCTATAGAGAAGTTTCCTTAAACTCAATTCTAGCATTTTATAAGTTTGTTCTTAATTTCATAAGCTAGATTTCATATTGAGTTTATATTGTTTTATCTCTTTGTTCACACACAACCTATTGAGCTTATTGTATTTACATTCATAGTATAATTTAGGATTGTGGGTTTGTGACATTGAGAGTGAGCTTAATTGAGTTCTCACCTTGTTAGAGAGAACAATCATTTGATTTATATTGTAGCTTATTGTGAGATACACTTTGTAATACACTTGTACACCGAGAGGAGTGTGTGGTGAGAGTCGGGGATCGTCCCAAGAGGAGTGGCGTCGGTTGACGTGCCTAGGGAGAGGTTGTAACCGAGCACTTGAGGAGGAGGACACGGGCTAGGACCAACACTTAGTGTGTGAGGTGTGATTACATAGTGATTGTATTGTGAGGTGTAAACGTTGTTCGGGTGAACGTAGAAAACCCGGTTGTGATAGTGGAGATCTCCTCGAGGTGAGGAGCGGAGACGTAGGTCGTGGGGACCGAACTCCGTAATCATATTGCTTGTTTGTGATTGCATTGGCGCACTTCTTTTATGTTTATATCTTATATCGTCCCCCCCCCCCCCCCTTTAGGGTCTAACAATTGGTATTAGAGCTTGGCGCTCTTTGATTTAAGGTCTAACCACCTTGAGTTAAAGATCCAAGTTATCTTATTTGTGCTAATTGTTGTGCGCAGCGGAAATTTCGGCAGTACTTCGGCAGCACAACAAGAGAGATTAGATCGATAAGAATTCCAGTCTCTCAAAGGAAACAAGAATCTGAAGCGGATATCTCAACCAAGTGAGATATCGGCTCTTCCTCTCATCAGTTCTAGGACTGACCTGTCGAGGGATCCTACAAGCTATTACAAATTACGGCAAGAACACAAATTTTACGTGGTTCGGTAAATCGCCTACGTCCACGGGGCAAGGAGGGGGGAGATCTACTATTAGAGGAAGAGATACAATTAGGTTTACAATCTCACAATCTAAACCCTCACAAACTCTCAGATCCTTCTCACAAAATCTCTCTCAAGGGGATGCACAAAACAAAGAACTACTACAAAAAAGGACTTTGCTTCTTCTTCTCTAAGTCAGCCGCCAAAATCCCTGTAGCCGCAATCCCAGTCCTCTGTAACTCACGAATCAGCCCCGCTCGCCTCTGTTTCGCAGCTGCAAACCTCACACGCCCACAACGAAAAAAAAATCGCAGCCGTCAAAGACCTCCTCGCTCAAAAAACCTAGGAAGAAATCAGCTATATATATAGCTGATGATGTAATCGGGTGGGCCTTCCTCTACGTCCGGTTTTTGCTTTGAATGTGCTGCTATCTCTTCATGCTAGTGGCCCCCACATCACGTGCGTTCACAATTCTCCACCTCGGCGAAGTTTTCACAAAACTGAGCCGACACCAAGCAAAACAAATGCCTCACTTGTTGCATCCAGTATGCCACGGCAACGGACTCATGACAACAGACTCCATCCACAACAAGTCGAGACCCAAACGGGAATGCGAACACTCACCCAAAACAACAGTGTCTACTCACCAAATCAAACTGAGCCTACACCGACTACACCAAATGCCTCACTTGCTGAGACCCAAATGGGAGTGCGAACACTCACCGTAAATGTCAATGTCACTCACCAAATCGATCTCACCCCCATCAACTAATCCAAACCCGGCTGCATCATAAAGACTACCTACGTATCCTCTTGCCCAAGGAATCAAGCCGAACGTAGTTCACCCAAATAGTCTCCAAAGGCCTCAACACTGAAGAATGTCCAATGGCCCCAAACTGAAATAATCCAAACATCTCCACCTGAGATGAACCAATGGCCATATCCAGACTACATCCATCAGCTGTACTCGAATCAATCAACCTATCATCTGCATCCAAATCAACACGATTCCCAATCTGTGTCACATCAGCTAGAATCCCAAATGATGCAGTATGATCTAGAGTTTACACCCAACGTGGAGTAGCATCACTCTCCACCCGCTGCGATGTCCCAAAGATCTGATCACCACTCTCCATCTGCCGAGAGTTAAACGTGACATACCTGCTCAGAACAAAGTCAGAAGCTAATACCTGATAATCAAACACGCCTCTGAATCCCAAATGTGCTATCGGATCAAATCTCACATCCACGATGTGACCAAGTGCTGGGTAGCCAAACATCCGACGCAACCCAAAAACTAAAGCAGCTCCACCAGATCCAAAATCTCTACATGCAGCAGTCGGCAACCTATGCATGAGATGTCCCAAACATGTCGTAGCCCGCACACCAATGCCAATGCTCGATATCAAACGCCGATCCTCCTCCAGAAAGGAACAGCTTCCCAAATCTGCCATCTCATCACGTCGCCTCAAAGTTTCCACACTAATGAAGTGTCTCCTATTACCGTGAGCTTGGCACAAATGCAGATATAGGTCCCTCTTGTACCTCCCTCTAACATCAGACTGAAGTACCTTCACCTTTCTGCCAATACACTTCCTCCATTTGTTGCGGGCTTCTAGGACTTCACACCAACGGGACTTGGTTGCAACCCACCAATGCCTAGAACAATCCCCAACTGCGAAAACCACATACCTATTACCTCACAATAATGCTCCCTTGGAAGGCTCCCGAATGCCTGAATGAACACCCCTCAGAACGAATGATGGATAGAAGTGCCAAACTCCATCTCGGTCTTCTCGCTCATACCAATGGGTTCACAGCACTTCAAACTGCAGGTCAAAGCACTCCTCAACAACCTATGCACGGCATTACCAATCAAATAACCCAGCATCAAACAACGCCACAGTCTAGCCGAATCTGATGAAGTCGTCATCTCCCTATCAATCTCCGTGCTTCCGAGCAAATAATACAAATTGCTTCTTCTGACGCCCTTCATCACAAACATGGACCCCGATGTAACCTTCAAACGTGCATCCATCAAGGTCACTTTATAGCCAGATGCCACCAAAGCTCCTAGTGAAATGATGTTCTTCGATAACTGCGGAACGAACCTCACTTCTTCCAACTCCCGCACCATCCCGTCACTCATCTTAATCCGAACGGTACCAATACCACCAATAGAGCATGCATGTCCATTACCCATGAGCACAACATCCTCTCTTTCCAACTTCTGAAAGCTGGAGAACCAACCCCTCCTAGGGCATACGTGGTATGAAGCACCCGAATCCAACATCCACTCTGTAGAGTTGGCAACACAAACTGACGGTAGTGCAGACAACGAATAGCCCGAAGAATCCGAATCTGAATCGTTGCCACTAGTCTTGACAACATTCACCTCTGAAGCTTGTACAGCTTTCCCCTTATTCTTCTCGGCTCGATCTAACTTTGGACATTCGGCTTTCCAATATCCATCCTCTTTACAAAAGGCACACTGATTCCTACGAAACCCACGATGTGCACCTCTAGACCGTGACCTTCTGCTTCGGTTTGAACCACGGCCTTGAACTACTAATGCATCTCCCGATGCCTTCTCGGAGGACTCATCAACACTCTTCCTCAACTCATAATTTACCAACGCTGAGGTCACCTCCTTGTAACTAACAGTAGTTATTCCATTAATCATAGTTAGGACAAAAGTACCATAATCATCCTCGGGCAACGAACACAAAAGTAGCATCGCCTTATCTTCATCCTCAACCATGATATCCACATTGGCCATGTCTGAAAGTAACTTCGTAAAGTTATTAACATGTTCCCTAATGGAAACTCCCCTCTTCATCTTGAACTGGTAAAACCTCTTCTTCAAGTGAAGCCGATTCTCAATGCTCTTAGTAAGATACTTTTCATTGAGTGTTTCCCACATCTTCTTCGCCGATGTCTCGTTCATCACGTCATAAATAAGATCCGACGTTAAGCATGACCGAATAACTCCACACGTCCTACTATTCATCTTCTTCCAAACCTTAGCTTCCATATCGGCAGGTTTCTCTTGTAACTCAAGAGTCTCCTCCAAATTCTAAGCGTCCAAGGCGTCCATAACCTGACATCTCCACAAATCGAAATTGATCTTGCCGTCGAACTTCGGAACATCAATCTTCATGTTATTGATGCTCAAACTATGTATCGTCTTCGTAAGAGACGATCCCGATGTGCTTGTTTCACCCATGTTGTCGATCTAATCTTCAAATAGGAATCCTTCAGCGAATCCTTCAAACAAGCTCCCAAGTCCAACCCGGAGCTCTGATACCACTTGTTGTGCGCAGCGGAAATTTCGGCAGCACTTCGGTAGCACAACAAGAGAGATTAGATCGATAAGAATTTCAGTCTCTCAAAGGAAATAAGAATCTGAAGCGGATATCTCAACCAAGTGAGATATCGGCTCTTCCTCTCATCAGTTCTAGGACTGACCTGTCGAGGGATCCTACAAGCTATTACAAATTACGGCAAGAACACAAATTTTACGTGGTTCGGTAAATCGCTACGTCCACGGGGCAAGGAGGGGGGAGATCTACTATTAGAGGAAGAGATACAATTGTGTTTACAATCTCACAATCTAAACCCTCACAAACTCTCAGATCCCTCTCACAAAATCTCTCTCAAGGGGATGCACAAAACAAAGAACTACTACAAAAAAGGACTTTGCTTCTTCTTCTCTAAGTCAGCCGCCAAAATCCCTATAGCCGCAATCCCAGTCCTCTATGACTCACGAATCAGCCCCCGCTCGCCTCTGTTCCGCAGCTGCAAACCTCACACGCCCACAACGAAAAAAAAAAATTCACAGCCGTCAAAGACCTCCTCGCTCAAAAAACCTAGGAAGAAATCAGCTATATATATAGCTGATGATGTAATCGGGTAGGCCTTCCTCTGCGTCCGGTTTTTGCTTTGAATGTGCTGCTATCTCTTCATGCTAGTGGCCCCCACATCACGTGCGTTGTCCGGTTTTTGCTTTGAATGTGCTGCTATCTCTTCATGCTAGTGGCCCCCACATCACGTGCGTTCACACTAATCTAGTTATGATTGTATTTGTCTTGCTTGCATATGTTCATATATATATCTTGAATATGAATGTATTTTGTTTAGGCTATGAATCCAATGTTGCTCCTAAATTCATTAATTTTCCCTATGCACAATGGGTTTCTAGATTTAAACTATTTGTTGAATCTAGAAATATTGACTTATGGAAAATTATTGATTGTGCTTATATTGTACCCACATTAGAGAAATCTAAGTGGAGCAATCATGATAATAAAATGTTTAATATGAATAAGCTTTTGTTAGAGTATTTGCTTAATGCCTTTGACTCATCATTTTCTAACAAATTTGTTCATTTTGATAGTGCTTACAATTTATGGAAATTCATAGAAGCACATCAAGGCAACTTGGAGGAAATCCAACGTAGTTTGGAGGATTATTCTTCAAGTGAGTGTGGAGCATCATCATGCACACGGCCACTAGGCGATAGCCCTAGTGTGGTAAGCGATTCGGAATCCGATAGTGATATGCAAAACAATTTTATTGATCTTAAAAGCAAGCATATTAGTTTAAAATCCGATCATGAGTCGCTAGCTTCCAAACTTGATATTGTTGTTAAAGAGAATGCTATTTTAAAAGAAAACAATGAGTTATTAAGTTTGGAAAATAATAGCATGTCTTCATCTATTGCTAGCTTAACTCATGCTAATAATAATGCCATGATAGAAGTAGAAACTATTAGAAATAAGTTTAATTCTTTTAGATATGATCATATTTCATCTACTTCTATTTCCAATGCTTGTATGCCTAAAAATGAGTTGGATCATATTAAAGAACGCATATCATCTTTAGATTCAACCCTTAAAACATGCATTGTAGATAATAAGAAACTTATAGACTTGGGTGCAAAGTCTCGTACTACAACTTCTAAACCCGTACACTTTGCACACATGTATAGCAAAACTTATAAGTGTTCTATTTGCGGTCGTAAAGGCCATTTAGCTAAGTTTTGCTATGATGCACATAAATCCTCCAAGACTAACGTTTCTTGTGCATCTCATAAGGTTTCTTCATCACATATACATGCACATATTCATCATGTTCATCATAAGCATGCTCATGTGTTTAAATTTGATTTTTGTGGTCGATTTGGTCATTTGGCCAAATTTTGTTTTGATGTAAAGAAAATTTCACATTTGCAAAATAATTTTAAAAGATCATCCATGTTTGCAAATGTCTCTAATGTTTCTCGTGCACAACCATTTGGTCAACGCAAATTATTTCAACCTTTTCATTGCACAAATTACAATCATAAAGGTCATTTATATAATTTTTGTTTTGACCACTTTCGTGCACCACATGCGCCCAAACTGGTTCATAACCCTAGGGTTTTGAGCTTGAATGATAGGGGTCATGTCCCTAAATCTTTTGGTACCAAGAATACTTGGGTACCAAAACAAATTTGATTTTAAACCAAGAATTTTAGTGTTTTTTAATTTTCTTTTTCTTGGTTTTGAAAAATGCATTTTAAACTTTTATGAAAACAATTTCTTTTATTGGCTAAATTCTTTTGTTTTCATGATCATTGGTTTTGCTTTAATGAGAGGTTTGCATTTATATAACCCTCCGGGTTTATTGGGTGTTTATTCCTAAATCATGTTTACCGAATGCTAGAATGATTATATGGGTTAGAACAAGCTTTAGAGCTTGATATATTGTTGCCTCTCTTGAAATTCTTTTGTTAAAGATTTTGTTTTGGTTTGTTGCTTTGAATTCATTATATTTCACTTATATGATGATATTTATATGTTTGTGCTTATGGATCATCTATTCGTGCCTTATAATGTATTCCATATGTGGTTTGATCAAATCCCACAAAGGAGATTCTATTTTTGATCAAACAAGGGTTTTGGACTCAAATCTTGATTTATGATTTCTTTTGGTTGATTTGTTTTCATTTGAAAACTTTTTGCATGACTCTCATGTTCCTCTTCTTTGATTTCATAAATCTATTCTTTGATATGGTTTCTATATTTTTTGTGCTAATGAGACACTTCTTTCACATTGATATATTCATATGTGTTCTCATTATCTTTTTCGTATGTGAGGAGTGCTTAGCATATTCATCTATGCTTGCTTACATATGTTTGCCATGATCTTTATTTCGTATATTCTATATGGCATTTTGATAGGGGGAGCAAATCCCTATATATTTTTTTATATACTCACCTATGCTCATTGATAGGGGGAGCTTTCGCTCTCCTAATTCCTTTGTCCCTTTTTGATATTGTCAAAGGGGGAGAAATATTGTGAGTATATTCTTTCTTATTTATATGCATGTGAATTATAAATTATACAGAAATATTGTGAGTATATTCTTTCTTATTTATATGCATGTGAATTATAAATTATATATTCATTTCCTTTCATGCATATATCCTTTTTGTAAATTGTTTGTCATCATCAAAAAGGGGGGAGATTGTTGGCCTTCTTGTTTTGACGAGTTTAACAAATAATTTACCACTAATGTTGTTTGTCTGGTATTCGTGTTTTCTTATTTATTATAGACAAATAACATAGTTGGAGGTTGGATGGATTGCGCTTCAACGATGATATCCAAAGGAGGTTGGCGGAATGTCGGGTTGAAGCATCGTACAATTCAAGCTCAAGATCCAAGTCTAGCTTCATCCACAACGTGTACCAAGTTGAGCTCAATGAAGATCAAGATCAAGCTTGGGTAAATTAGTTTTAAGGTTTTATATTATGTGTGTTAGTACTCTAAGCTCAATCATATACGCACATACACGCTTTGGCTTTGGTTTTGTATATATATATATATATATATATATATATATATATATATATATATATATATATATATATATATATATATATATATATATATATATATATATATATATATATATATATATATATATATATATACAACACTAGTTTTGGTTTTTTTTTCATGTTCATAAATATGAGATTACATATTTCATATTTATTATTGTGTTTTGGTTTATCTACTTAGATTCTACATAGATATGAAACAAATATATTTTCATATACATACTCATAGGTTTCATTTTCTATTGTATTTGTGAAAATATTGTATTCTTAGTTTGTAGACTTCAATATCAGTTTATACATGTTTTACTAAGTCTATAAAAACATTTCACAAAGTTTCAAAAGTTGGTTTATGTCAAAACATCAAAATTCAAGTATCTCATATTTTCATGTTTTGGACTATTTTGTAAAATGATGATATTTTTCATTTGGGAGGTCCTTTCTGATAACCAGTCGTTGTAGCATGTTTATTATCATGTCTACAATCATTCCCCAAAGTTTTACATTTTTTGGAATTTATTTGATATTTTTAAACAGCATTTTAAAATCAGCAAATCAGATTTTCTACATATCAGTTTTCGGTCGACCGATCCGGTCGACCGCTCATTTGTTCTTTCGTCAGCATGTAGCAGAGAGTTGGTCGGTCGACCGGTCCGGTCGACCGAAAGCTCCATCGGTCGACCGTACCGGTCGACCGACGATTGTCCAGAACAGCTCTTCAGGCTTTTGTTCTTCGCGGTCGACCGCGCGAATTTTCGGTCGACCGCCAATAGAGCCGTTGTCTCCTAACGGCTATTTCTGAGCTGAGTTGTCTGGGGCTGTTTTGTCTTTTTTGCTTTGGTTTTTTGGCTGAGTTGTGAGAGGGTATAAATACCACATTGTCTTCAACTCTCAAGTAATCCAAGAATGTTTTAAAGAGAGTTTTAAAAACAAGTTTAAGGAGTTTTGTTTAAGGGTTTAGTGTTTGTTTAAAAAGCTTTTAAGCATTTACAAGAGTTTGGTTTGTGGAGCAAATTTCACAAGAGCAAGTGGAGATCATCCTTGGTGTTTGAGCATTCATTCTTCTCCCTCTCTCTTGTCATCTATAGAGAAGTTTCCTTAAACTCAATTCTAGCATTTTATAAGTTTGTTCTTAATTTCATAAGCTAGATTTCATATTGAGTTTATATTGTTTTATCTCTTTGTTCATACACAACCTATTGAGCTTATTGTATTTACATTCATAGCATAATTTGGGGTTGTTGGTTTGTGACTAAGAGTTGTGCTTAATTGAGTTCTCACCTTGTTAGAGAGAACAATCATTTGTCATATTGTGCCTAATTGTGAGGATTCACTTGTAATACACTTGTACACCGAGAGAAGTGTGTGGTGAGAGACGGGGTCGAATCCAAGAGGAGTGGCGTCGGTTGACGTGCCTAGGGAGAGGTTGTAACCGAGCACTTGAGGAGGAGGACACGGGCTAGGACCAACACTTAGTGTGTGAGGTGTGATTGCATAGTGATTGTATTGTGAGGTGTAAACGTTGTTCGGGTGAACGTAGAAAACCCGGTTGTGATAGTGGAGATCTCCTCGAGGTGAGGAGCGGAGACGTAGGTCGTGGGGACCGAACTCCGTAATCATATTGTTTGTTTGTGATTGCATTGGCGCACTTACTTTTATGTTCATATCTTATCCTTGGTATATAGAAGAAACTAAAAGTGGGATCTCCACTTCAAGAATCGGTAAGATGAAACTAAGAATGGGATCTCCATCCTGAGAATCGAGAGGATTCAGTTAACCCCAACTTTTATAGTCTAGGTTATCTGATCTGGAAATAATCTTTCTTGTTTATCAAGATGAAATTCAAACTCCAACCCTAACTTTTATAGGTTTGGCTGGAGGGAGACATAAAATGTTTTCGTTTATCGAAGAGAAATCTGATTCTGGTCAGAGTGACTTGTCGGTTGGACCAAAAGGGGATATTGAGACGACCCTAACTTTTATAGGTTTGGTCGTTCAGGCAGAGTGAAGGCCTTCGTTTAAAAAAGAAGGAGAAGGCAACTTGAAAGTGGGAATGTGAATACAAATCATAGTGGAAGTCAGAGCTGGCCCAAGGAACTTTGTTAGGCTTGTCGTGAACTGATCTGACAGTGAGGGGGCACTGAGAATTCTTTCGTTGAGGAAAGATTTATTCTAATGAGAATTCTTTCGTGAGGAAAGATTTATTCTAAAGAGTAATCAAATCTCATCTCATCAAGAGAGTATTTAGAAGATTACAGCAGAGGTTCTCTATAACCAAACTTGAATTGTTTAGAGAATAGCTGGTTGGGTTATCCTTAAGAATATCATACATGGTATTCTCCAGAAGCTTCCTGTTTAATAATTTGTTCTGAGGGTACTAAGGGTCGTACTTCTTCAGAAAATTGCCATTTATTGGCATCATAAGCCGGTCGCCGTCCTTGGTAACCAGGCGATATGCGCCACTCGAGTAGACTATCTCTACTATGAATGGTCCCTCCCATTTGGGTTCAAATTTACCCTTCTTCTTGGAGTTAAGGATCATAGGCCGTCGAATGGTCCCTCCCATTTGGGTTCAAATTTACCCTTCTTCTTGGAGTTAAGGATCATAGGCCGTCTTTCAGTTAAGACCAAATCTCCTTCTTTAAAACTCCAGTGTCGAACCTTCTTGTCGAAAGCTCGAGAGATTCTGGCTTGGTAGAACTCAATATGATGTTGAGCTTCTAAGCGTTTTTCGCCAAGTATCTCGAGTTCTTCGAGACGTTTCTGATGTTGTTCTTCGGTCGTCATCTGCGTTGCGAGAGCGATTCGAAGAGACGGAATTTGTATCTCCAGTGGAAGGACGACTTCGCATCCGTACACCAAAGAATATGGGGTTGCTCCCGTAGGTATACGCACCGTGGTACGATAGGCCCATAGGGCCGCGCCGAGCTTGTCATCCCAATCTCGTTTATTGGTATTTACGAGTTTTGACAACAGTTTTATGATAGTCTTATTGAAAGCTTCAGCCAATCCATTCGCTGTGGGATTGTAAGCTGTTGAGGAGACATCCTGAATTTTGAACTTCTCGCAAAACCTGATGAAGGCGTTGCTGAAAAATTGAGGACCGTTGTCATGTATGATTCGTCTTGGGACACCATGCCGGTAGATAATATGGTGTTTGATGAATGCGATGACATTGCTTGTCTTAACTTCTCTGAGTGGGACCGCTTCAGCCCATTTGGAGAAGTAGTCAGTAATTGCTAAGATGAATCGGTCACCTTTGATTGACGGGGGGTTTATAGGACCGACAATGTCCATTCCCCAGGTTTCGAATGGCCATGATGTGACTGAAGGATGTAAATACTCCGGCGGTTGGTGCATATAGTTCGCGTGTATTTGACACTCATGACATCTTTGGACATACGTGATTGTGTCGCTCATTATAGAGGGCCAGAAGTATCCCATTCTTCTGATGCAGTCATAAAGTTTGGGGCCAGGTTGGTGTGCGCCACAAACCCCTTCGTGTGCTTCCTTGAGGACTTCCTTCGCCTCTTTAATAGATAAACAGCGTAGTAGCAAACCATCGTACCCCTTGCGATATAGCATTCGACTCTCCGTGTTATAGTAGAATCTTGCTGCTCTTCGTCGGATTGAATCCCTTTGTTTCACATCTTCTGGTAAAATTCCATGCAAGACGTAATCGATGATAGGAAAACGCCAATCTCGGGGTTCGAGCTCGAGTTGAGTGGAATGTACTTCTTGAACATCCTCTTCCTTGTCATCTTCGTCGTGAATGGACACGAAGAGTTGGTGAGTTCTCACTGTAACGGATTGTTCCGTTTCGGGCGGCTGCGCCAGGGACACGGCTAATGCTGCTAACGCATCTCCGTACGTGTTTTGTAAGCGTGGAATGTATTCGATGAAGAATCCCTCAAACGATTCTGCCATCTCGATGGCAAGCGTGGAATGTATTCGATGAAGAATCCCTCAAACGATTCTGCCATCTCGATGGCCATCTTGTGGTATGGTATTAAATCTTGATTTCTGACCTCATACTCTCCCTGAACTTGTTTAACTATTAGTTGAGAATCACCGAAGGCTTCGAGATACCCAACCCCCAGCTCTTTAGCAAAGCTGAGTCCAATGAGCAGTGCATTATACTCAGCTACGTTGTTTGAACATGACTTGGTTAGCGAGTAAGCTCGAGGCATCACATGTTTTCCTGGGGAAACTAAGACGACTCTAACTCCGGAGGAAACCTTAGAAAGTCCAGGAGCGCTTGCTACATTGGTTGCTCGAGAAGCACCATCGAAGTACAAACACCATACTTGTTGGTGTGAAGTTGCGTTGACTTCGTGGGTTTCATCGGGTAGATCGTCATATATCTCGGTGGTATCCGTAGTTGGATTAGCTGCCAAGAGGTCACAGATGGCCTGCCCTTTTACTGACTTCTGTTGTTTAAAGTGCAAGTCGTATTGGGACAAGAGCAAGGCCCATTTTGCTAAACGCCAATTCATGAAAGCTGGTTGTGTCATGAATACTCGAACTGGGTTAACTTAGGAGATAACATAAATAGTCTGTCCTACCAGGTAATGCCGCATCTTTTGAATTGCGAATACCAAGGCAAGACATTCCCTTTCGATCATGGGATATCGGGATTCTGCACCTACTAAGGTCCGACTTAGATAATATACTGCCTGTTTATGACCGTTATCGTAATCTTGTGCAAGTAATGCACTTAATGAGTGGCTCGTCACCTTGATATAAATCAAAAACGGTTTGCCTGATTTCGGTGCAACGAGTACAAGCGACTTTGAGAGATATTCTTTAATACTCTCAAACGCCTTTTGACAAGTGTCATCCCACACAAACGACACGCCCTTCTTTGTGAGTTTGGAGAATGGTTGACATTTTCCTGAAAGGTTCGAGATGAACTGACGGATATAAGCTAACCGTCCTTGCAATCCTCTGAGCTCCTTGAGATTTCTCGGAGGTTGTAACTCATTAATTGCCTTTACTTTATCAGGGTCAATGCGGATACCCGTTGTAGTGACGACAAATCCCAGAAACTTACCACTGGACATTCTAAGGAAAGACTTGGTGGGGTTCATCTTCAACTGGTGAGTTCGCATGAGCTCGAACATGGTCCTTAGATCATTGATATGATCGTTTTTATTACGGCTCTTCACTACCAAATCGTCGACATAGCATTCGACAGTTTTACGGAGATGTTCTTAAAAAATCTTAGACATAGCCCATTGATATGTGGCGCCCGCGTTCTTTAACCCAAAAGGAATCACTGTATAGCAGAACACTCCGAGAGGCGTCCTGAATGCAGTATGTTTTTCATCATCCGGGTACATCTTGATTTGGTTGTAACCCGAGAACCAGTCCATAAAGGACATTCTCTCAAACCCACATGTGTTATCGATAATAACATCGGTGATAGGGAGAGGAAAATCGTCTTTCGGACACGCATTATTCAAGTCTCTTAAGTCAATGCATATCCTTATTTTTTCATTCTTCTTGAGGACCAGAACAATATTCACGAGCCAATCCGGATGTTGTTCTTCCCGAATAAAACCGGAATCGATTAGTTTTTTGACCTCTTCTTCAATCGCTTCCATGATTTGTGGGCGAAATCGTCTTTGCTGTTGTTTGACAGGTTTTGCATCCGGTTTGATGTTAAGACGGTGGGCTGCTACGTTCGGATCAAGTCCTGGCATATCTTCGTAATTCCAGGCGAAAACATCTATGAATTCTCTGATGAGAGAAATTAACTCCTCTCTTTCATCTGGTGGGAGACTATCACTTATAAATATTGGTTTTGGATTCGTCTCATTACCCATATTTATCTGGACCACTTTATCTTCGGTAGGAGGTTCTCTTTGCTCGAATCGATCCCCATACTGTATGTTTAGATGGTGAATCCAGGGATCCTCCCAAGTCGGTAGTTGATCATCTTCTTGGATCGTGGAAGGATCGACTGTGGTCATATTCGACATCAAACCTTTGAATACCTCTCCCAGACTGACATCTGAATCCCAACTGGAAGAGTCAGATGAGTATCCATCTTGATTCGTTAAATGGTCTACGATTTGCCAACAACACTCGTCATCAGAAGCATAACCCAGACCCCTTTTATAACTATAATAGTTATAAGACTTTCCTTCTAGTACATAGGCCATACGAGGTAGAACTCGTGGGCCCCGACCAAAACAAAGTCCTTCTTCAAGCGCAAAATTATATCCCTATTTTTTCATGTAATCACGCGCTTGATGACTATATCGGGATGAGTGAATGCCAGATCTCTCTTCATTTTTATCTTCACTTGGAGAGAAATACGATGGCGGGGATATTTCCCCTTTGCCGAACACTAACTCTTTTTCACCCCCTGCCTTAGCAGGAATGACGAGGGTTGTTCCTAACGAGTCTTGGAAGCGTTTTTTCGTGAAGCAAGATGATTGAAGCGACATATGCACATCGGGATTATTGTACAACCCCTGCATTACATTAGCCAAACACGGTAAGTACTCTAAATCGTTATTTATTACTTCTTCGGCAAGCTGCCAATTACAACTACTGTCTAACGATTCGCCATCGTTATGACCGATTACAAAGGATACAATGTCATTTAGTACAAAACAACCATTGTAATCAAATCCTGCTTCTGTGTCAGCTTCTTCCCCACTATTCGTGCTTTGAGCCGATGATTCAGTATCAGATTCAGCATCGTAAAGGAGGGAATCAGTAAAGTAATTTTCCAATCCCTTAAACGGTTGCTTATCTGCGACCACCGTCTTGACTTCGTTATTGGCATCTACGTATTTTAGACACTGATGAAGAGTAGAGGGAACTATAAGATTACCACGGATCCATGGTCGACCCAATAGTAAGTTATAGGAGGTTTCTGCGTCGATTACGTAGCACGTAACTTCGGATTTTAGATCCCCAAGTTGACATTTTATCCGGATTTTACCAAAAGGTCTGGATCCACTGGTATTGAACCCGTATATGACGGTACCTGTGGAAGCCAGCTTGCTTGCCGGGATTCCGAGATTGTGTATCAATCGGAGTGGCATGATGCTAACAGCGGAACCCGGGTCGACTTGGACCCGGTTAACTACGCTGGAGCCAATGTATCCAGTGAAGTATAAAGGCCTATCATGCTTTGAATTCTTCACTTGCATGCCATCCTTAGTGAACGTGATATGAGGAAATTGTTTGGTCGATAAATTACAAAGCTGAACTGATGATTCCGTTTCTTCGCGGGCCGGCTTGACTTGAGTAAGGAATGCGTCAGAATCATCTAAAGCTTCTCGCAATGCCTCTCTAGTATCCTTAGAGAGGCGCAACAACTCATACAAAGTTATTCTTGCTGGGATGTTAGCTAGCTGAGCCATGACATCAAAGCGGTAAGGAGTGTTTGAACTTCCCGGTTTATCTCTCCCAATCGGACGATTGAATCGAGACTGCTTCGGGTTTTGAGCTTCCTGGGTTCGAGGCTCTTTCTCTTTTTACTTATTAGCTGACTTCTGTTGAGCTTTTTCAACCGGTGCAGGGCGAAGTTGTAACCACCCCCAGTTCGGCTAATGTCTTGGCATTTGCGTCAGAAGTCTCGGAGTATTTGTAATGATATTCATTCCCACCCCTAGTGGCAAGAACCTCTTGTTCGTCTTCGGAGAGTGATAAGGTGGGGATACCTTCATCATCTTTTTCGGGAATTGCTGTGGTGGGACAGCAGGTTTTGCCTTTACCCTTGTGCTTTTTCTTAGATGAGGATCCTACCCACTGCTCATCTCCTAACAAGTCCGGGTGGACCCAAAGAATTTTGCCGCTAGAAGTTACGTGTTGTATGAGTCCTTTTTGACGTTGTCCATAAGGATCATCGTTGACAGTCTTCATTTGTACTTTATATACAGGCTCTGGCTGAAACCATGCCAGAGGGACCGAGCCAAAGCTAACAGAAACGGCGTTTGCGTCCACCTTTTTTTTCTTTAGGCTGCTTCGGAGTGATGATTCCAACATCGATCAAGGCCTGAATTTTGTCCTTGAGAGCGTAGCACGACTTCGTAGGATGATGGACTGTTCTGTGAAATGCGTAATATCGCGGATCCGTGATTTTCTTAGCTCCTTCATGATCAGTGATCGGAGGCAGCTTAATTTTGTTATTTTCCATCAAATACTTGAAGATACCAGGGACCTCATCTTCCTTGAAGGAGTATTCCTTCGGGAATTTTGGCTCAGAAGTTTTCTGTTGCCTTGGAGGTCGTTGTTGCCATTGAGGCGTTTGTTGCTTTGGCGCTTGCTGCTGCGGCTGCTGTTGCTACGGCTGCTGTTGGGGTTGTAATTCAAATATCTGATTTGCGTCCACCGCATTCGCCGGTCCTTTCCCTTTACCACGGGGGGTAAAGTTCTGCTTTTGGGTATTATTCGCCGGTTGTCCCCTTTCAGCTTTCTTCCTTTTGAGGAAGCGTTCAGCCTGCTCTCCTCGCACCTTCAATTCCTTCCATGTCTTAGATGGTGCAGTGCCCATAGCTTCCAGTACATCTATGGAAAGGTTATTGTGGCACGTTTGGAGGATGAACTCCTCTGTGACCGGGTCTCGACAGTTTATTGCGTTGTTTCAAAAGCGCTTAACAAAGTTCTCCACGAGCTCTCCATCTTTCTGCTTCTCTTCAAAGAGCGTTCCGATCGATACCTCCGTGTCATCATTGAAGAAATTAGCGAGAAACATGCCTTCCATATCGTCCCATGTATTGATACTTCCTGGTTTAAGCCAGCGGTACCAATCAAACGCAGCTGCGTAAAGGGTTCCTACGAACGATCACACCATGAGAGGTCCATTGCCCGAAATGATCCCCATGTGGGACTTGAAGTAAATCAAGTGTTGGGTAGGGGAGCCCCTCCCATCGAACGGCGTGAAGTTAATCAAACTGAACTTTGGCGGGTATGGAATGGAGTCCCACTCTCTCGGGTAGGGACACGGAATGCCAGTCTTTTTTACTTCTTGGGCAGACATCAAAGCATTGATTTTGCTTTCCAAGTCTTTCATTTTAAGGTCTTCGCCTACCTCTCTCTTTTGGCGATTTTGAGGATGGATATTAGCGCCACCCCCAGTGTCGTTATTTCTAATAGGACCACCCCCAGCGTTCTGGTCAACGGGAGGGTCATCAGCATTGATATTTTCCTCCACTTCTGAGTCGCTATCTATCTGATTAGTAGTCGGGCGACGACTAGATTCACCACGTTGATTTGTCAACTGCTGGAGTTGTTGTGCATGTAAATCTTTAACACGTTGCACAGCCATCTCCATTTCGATTTTAAAATCCTCTTTCTGCTTTGCCAAAGCTTCTTGAAGAAGTTGAGCCATCTGTTCAGTGGTAATCATGAACGACTCTCGGGTCTGCCCCGTACTGGACACAGTGGCATCCGAAGCGATTGCAGAATTGGCATCCGACGCCTCATCGTCTGAGGACTGTCCTCTCTGAATTCTGTTGTAATCTCTAGGCCTAATAGCCCCGGTTCGCAGCCGAGTCAACCGTTGGGATATTTGCGGAAAAGGTTCAGGACTGTAGCGCCACGTAGATTTTCCTTTTTCTGCCATGTTAACCGTGAATTCTGAGAATTCACGTTCCTGAACGGCCGATTTTCTTTTACGGAAACGTCTTAGTTTGGGTCTTGGCATTTCTGTAGAAAGTCTGTCAAACACCGAAGTCCTTTGCGAGGCAGTCTTGGAACAGTTACATTCTGACAATACCGTCCTAATAAGTTTGGTACATGGACAACGAGAATCCATTTCCCGTGTATTTCTCTTCCGAGATCTATTCTTACCCCCAGTCTGATAGTACAACTCATCGATATGACTATCGGAGCAACCTATCTTGTGTTGGCATAATCCTCTCATTCTAAATACATGTTATTGTCAGAAATAAGCAAATAAGAGCATAAGCTATTAAAGGGTAAATGTATTTAAACATCCATCATTAACCAAAATTAAACTAAGTGCACATGAAGGATTTTGCTTAAGCGTGAATTTCAAGTTGTTGCCTATTTCAATATATCCTAAAAGTTAACATGTATTACTTGTAGTTAATTCTTTTAATCAAAAATTAATATGTTCAGCTAAAAGTTAACATCTTTAACTTAAAAGTCAGCTGAGAGTTAGCGGGAAGCAAAAACAGTATACCTCAGCTAAACAAGTACATTACACAAAATTTCTTACATTCTTACAGTTGATATTGCTTGAATACATAATATGATTAGTCTTACAGCTTCACAGATTACAAAAGTCTTCCACATTATACTACAAAATTCTAGACGACCTATATTTCTATAAAAAAAAAGTACTGTTGTAAGAAGCAGTCCACCTACATGTACAACAAACGATATCACATACTCCTACAACAAGTTGATACATCGCGTATCTGTCAATGCTTAATCAAGAACACAAAACCCTAGGAAAGAATGGAGAGTTCCACCTGAGCCAACGAAGCTCCATCCCAACTTTCTTCATATGTTAACCTTCTTCAAAATGGAGAGTTTCACCTGTTACATGTTAACTTTCACCATAATATGTTAACTTTCTCCATAACACGTTAACTGTCAGGTGAACATGTTAACTTTCATCATAATACGTTAACATTCACTATTAGATGTTAACTTTCACCATAATATGTTAACTCTCTTCAGAACATGTTAACTTTCAACTGAACATGTTAACGTTCATCATAATATGTTAACTTGTCATATGTACGTGTTAATTTATTCATCTATAACATATTTGAGGACTTTTCTTGAAGGTCTGAAACAAATCTCAAATGGAGAGACAAGAGAAGGAAATTGCTATGATTAATCCACATTTTGAAGAACTTAAATGGTTTTTTTCTTGCTTTTCCTCTTCATAAATTGATACCAAAGCAGGAGTGGTGTGTAATGATTAGAGAGACTTAATTTAAAAGTTATTGTCTGCACTAAAAATGTGGCTTAAAGCCCTTTATTTTTGCCATTGTTCAGTCTCTATGACGGATTAAAGTTCATTTTCACGATGTGCTTACTCAATGCATGGTTGTTGACGATTTGAGTGTATTGGCTGCTGGTTAGCTATCATAAGAATACAAACATTCTTCTATTTTGTAATTTATACCGAATTCATGCCTCCAGACTCAACTTGCGTCCAGACCCCCCGCTGCACACCCGTCAACCTGCGTCCAGGCCCCCACTCCACACCCGTCAACCTGCACCTCATCACCCAAACCCCATCACATCTATTTGCTCCAGCTTCCTCCCACGCAGGCCAGCGCACAAACCCCCTGGCACAGTTCTACTCTTTCTCCTCTTTTCCTCTCAACGAAAGCTCAAATATCTATCGCGTGCTAATTGCTTGATGAAGTGTCGCACTGTAGTCCAATTTCTTCATCTTGGTGCCAACTAACCTTGCATCACTACAGCCGACCACCCCCTTCCCTGCTAGCGCCCATCGCCAGTGCCACCACTGCTCCGTAACGACCCTTCCAACAACGCTGCCCCGACTCACCTCGGAAGCCCTCTCTCGCATCTTCCTATCAGTGATTCTCCTTAAGGCCTCGCGTCGGACACCTGCAGCTCGTTTGCAGTCTCCCAATGGGGAGAGGGAGGGCCTGGATCTTGGGGTCGACCTTCGCGGAGGTATTCGTCGGAGAGGAGCGGCGGCCAGCGGCGACGGAAAGGTATCTCCGGCGGACAGACTTGAGCATGAGAAGAGAGAAGAGAGAGGAGAGAAAGAGAGGGCAAACAGGAAATGAGTTAAAGGGCAATTTTGGGTTTTGAACAAATATTTGTCACTGTGCTGTGTTGGAAATCTAAATGGGGGCTGAAACACATGTGGATGTTATATGGGGGCCTTTGTCACCCAAAAAATAATTAGGGGGGGGGGGCTGGTCACAACAACTTTATTATTTTAGGGCCTTAAAACATTTTCCCTAAATTTTATTTAAATAAATTTTAAAAAAAAATATGAAATAGATTTTGTGTAAAACTGGGATCAATATACCCTTATATACTTGCATACACAACATTTATTTTTTAAACTATATCAAACTTCATGTAACATATTTGTTTATTAGATCAAATCATCGATCTCCAATTTGTTTATCTTAGTCATTAAGTGTAGTGTTAATTTTAAAAAAATGAAATAATATATTGTTGATATGTTAATAAAAATATAACTAAATATTTGATATTAAGATGGTTTGTATAAGGTTAGTGCAAGTGCATCAAGCTCCCAGTTAGGAGTCCTAGTTAGCAAGCTCTCAAGAGCTCTCAAGCATTTTAGAATAAAAATTAAAAAATAAGTCTTGGGAGGCCCTCCTTCTTTTATGGAGCTCCAACAAGCTCCTAGTTAGGAGCCCCTAGTTAGGAGCTCCAACAATATCAAAAAAAAAAAAAACTCTCTTCTATTTTAATATTTTACCCATTACTTTTAATTATATTTAAACACTGCCTTTTTAGTTGACGAGGGGGTCTCCGCCACTCAAGTCGATGAGGGGGTCTCCGCCCTTCAAGTTGACGAGGGGATCTTGGCCCTTCGAGTCGACAAGGGTGTCTCCGCCACTTCGAGTTGACGAGGGGATCTCGACCCTTCAAGTCGACGAGGAGGGCTCGGCCACTTGGTCTTCGAAGTGCATACTGACACCGCCCTTCGAGTCGACAAGTGTCCGCTACTCAAGTCAACGAGGGGGTCTCCGCCCTTCGAGTCGACGAGGAAGTCTCGGCCACTGGGTCTTCGAGGTGCGGACTAACACCGCCCTTCGAGTTGATGAGGGGGTCTCTGCCACTTCGAGTCGACGAGGGAGTCTTGGCCACTTGGAGTCGACGAGGGGGTCTCGGCCACTTGGTCTTAGTGAGTCGACTAGAAGGTCTTTGCCGCTTGGTCTTAGCGAGTCGACTAGAAGGTCTCGGCAACTTGGTCTTGGTGAGTCGACTAGAAGGTCTCGGTACCCTGGACTTGGCGAGTCGACTAGGGGGTCTTGGTAACTTGATCTTCGAGGGGCGGACTAACACCGACATTCGAGTCAACAATGGGGTCTCTACCATTTGAGTTGTCTGGGGGGCTGGACTCTTCAAGGAGTCGGTCATTCGAGTCATCTGGGGCTTGGACTCTTCGGGGAGTCGGCCTGAGTCGGGTGGACTCTTAAGCTCTTTTGCTTGTTCTAAGTTGTTGTGTAGGGATAAAGGAAATTTTTATTGCCTACAGTCACATCGATAGTGACCCATCAATAACCCCTCAAAAATGCGCCTCGAAACTCGACCGCAACAGTTCGATTTCACTCAGACTCTGTCGTCCGAGTTCAAACGAAAGGGGCTAATGTCATGCCATAAAATGTTCTAAGTGTTAATTCTCCCCCAGGAGTTGACACGTGTCCCAAATTAACTACGCATCATCTCAACTTAACCCTAGGTAGGACGAGTCCAGTAACATCATCACTCGTCCCTTACCAAGAAGGGCTTAGTAGAAAGACGTTCTCACTTGAGCCCCGCAGTTTAGGATGGATCTATGCATCTTCATTTGGCAAGACCGGATCGAGAACCTCCCAGTCCAAGCCGGCAAAGTAAAAAGGCATCCTTTGTTGGCCCTATTGCAAAGCCGAGTCGCAAGGCGGTCACTTTTGAACCTTATGCAGACAGCTAATCACCATCACATTAAATGTATGGTTGGAGTCATAATTACTCAACCTAAAAGTTTTAATGACTCAGTAGAGACCTCATCAGCTCTACCACCACCACATTAATCACAAGGGTGACTCATACCACCATAGCCGACACATGTAGAGTCTCAATTGAATAAGATGACTACCTGGACTCGGTCAAAATTACATAAACACCGTCGTTAGCTGGGTATAAATAGGCACACCACTTACTGACTAAAGGTACGCAATTTTTGCACACTTAGAGAAAACTATATCAGTTCTTTGATCCCCTTCAGGTCATGACTAACTTGACCATCGGAGGAATTAGCAAAGAATCTAATTCTGGTCCTCTAACATGTTGTAGTTTTACAGGACTTCCTTCCCATCTGGGATCAGCGATCAAAGGAGATGAAGGGATCCTGATCTCCTCAAAAACAACCATAAACCCCACTGTTAATCATTTGTGCATCAACAGAACTAATTCTTCATTGCACACAGTGCATGGTTATATAGTAAAGTTGTGTCTAAAATTTTTTAACACCTTTATAATCAATGTTAATATATATAGATTTTAACGAGTATTGTTCAAATGGATAGAAAGTATCTTACTTTTAGAAAACATGAGGGAGTTATTTTCTAGTAGTGAATTAATTATAATGTTTTTAGATCTTTCTAATTTTGTCATTCTAATTGGTTTTGATGTACTATACTTAATAATAACAATATATCTCAGATGTCCTTGTTAAAAGTAGGGCTGACAATGGTACACAATTCCATTCCAACCAATTCATGTACCAACCGTACCAAATACGTTGGTATACCATCAAATTGGTACATGGTACACGGTACAGTATACCGTACCAGCTTCAAAATATGGTACGGTAGGTGGTACACATTTTCCTCTACCATGGTATACCGTACCTACCAACTTATATTATATTAAATTATTTAATATATAAATTATATATATATCCTTAAATCTCAACCATAGATTTAGGGAAGATAAATCTCAACCGTACCTACCAAATACGTTGTCTAACTCTTCTATTTCACATTCATTTTATGACACAATTGGTGGCTTGCAAATGAACATTAACTAGCATACATGCAGTTTTCGTTTGATTAATTAGGTTCAAGTTATTTTGCTGCTTTATATGGTTTTTCCCTAATCATCTAATATGATTTCTCACTTCAATATAATGTACAGTGTCATGGAACTAGTTGATGCTGGTGTCCCCTTACCTACCTTAGCACCGATCAAACAGACTATAACTCAAGTTGAAGGCGTGAAGGTATATCTTAACTCCTATCAAGAACTTGGTTGCCCATTGTCTCTTAAAAGGACAAATTTTTAAAAAAGACCCTTTTTAAAACTATCTGTAATGCAAACACACAACTACACTAACTCAAAACAAGCAAAAAAATCAAAAAAAAATCAAAAAAAAAAAAAAAACTCAAAACAAGCAAGAAAAACTTATACTATATTCAATATTATATTCAATGAGTAATTACTTAACCTGAGGACTTTGGCATGTTCAATTTATGACTTCATATTCGGTAATTTGGTCTTTGGCAGCATGAGAATTATGCTCTTTTCAATTTTCTGCAATGGTGTTGTTGAGCTGGGCCTTTAAATTTTTGGGCCATAAATATCTTGGTAGAAACCCAATACCAACCGTACCAACCGAGTACCAACCGTACCAAGTAGTTGGTATACCAACGTTATTGGTTGGTAGAAATGGTGAATTTTTCCTACCAATTATATATTGGTTGGTACTTGGTACTAGGAAAATATAATTGGTATACCTACCAATCCAGCCCTAGTTAAAAGACCTTGCCAATAGAAGACTTTTGCCAGGAGTCTGCCAGGGTAGGATTGCTTCCCCTATTTGTTGCCACATCAGACATGATCCTATTGCTTTAAAAAAAATTGGTTCTTGCTCATAAAAATTAATCAAAAAATTTTTAAAAAAAAACAATGAACGGATTTAAAGAAATACCAAGAAAAGGACATCACCCTCTCATATAAAATGGCACAACTTCGCACCATGGAGGGTAAGCTCCGATTCAAGGTCAGACTCTTGTTCTAAAGTTCAGGCGCCGCTAGTGTGTGCAATATATCACAAGTTTTTCATTCGTCATCGTTCTTGTCGCTCGGATTTTGATCACATTGTCTCCTCCTTTTCCCAGAGCCTTCTGTTCTTATCTTAATGACCTTCAAGCAATCCGCTCATACCCTAATCTGAAATTTTCTCTGCGGCTTATGCCCTAACCTAACTTTCGTTCTTTGGATTATGTCGCGTTGGAGCTGCTGAAGCTACAAAAGCAATCCCATTTCTGGTAACCAAACAAGAACGAGATCTATAAGTAACCTGATCCAGATCAATAAAAAGGTTTGTTTTTCAGATAATCAATAATAATAATAAGGTAAAATCCATGTTTATTGTGTATTAGCCTGCAAAATTTAAGGGGGTAAAAAAAAGACTAGTCATATGTTTAGAACTTGTTAGGTATTTTCCCCGATAAATAACGCAATACAATTAACTTGTTGAGGACAGCACCCCAATTTTCCCATTCTCCTACCCACCTCCGTCGCCCACGCTCGACCCCCATCACACCCTCCGTCCCAAACCAAAACCCACCCAGATCTCTCCTCCCCTTTTATTTTTTTCAATCCATGCCCCCAAAAACCCCAACCCTAATCATGTCCAAAG
>NC_033794.1:91317668-91348513 GCF_001876935.1 Asparagus officinalis | reverse complement strand
CCGTCCGGGCCCACATCGAATCCTCGGCCTCCTCCCTCGTCCGGTCCCACCTCCACTCCGTCCCCTACTCCGTCGTCGACGACATCATCCGCGAGGATTTCCGCCTCCAGAGCTCCAGCTCCGCGCCCGGATTCTATATCTACTTGCTTAACCTGGATACTCAGTCGAAGCCCTACGCCTACTCCTACGAAGGCCGGGATGCTTCGCCCCATTACTCCAAGTGTCTGGGGAGCATTTGGACCGGGGAGGAGAGGTACATTTGGATCGACCTCGCTGCGGGGCCCGTTGACTATGGGCCCGGGTTGTCGGGGGATGGCGTGCTGCCCCGAGGTGAGTTCCATCCTCTAGCCGCACTCCATAGGAAATCAAGGTCAGAAAAGGCTTTGCTTGCTGATTTAGCTTCTTTGGTTTTGAGTGCTTATCGGGCTTTGCTTGTTCCTTCATTGAGAACCCCTGTGCATTTCGAGAACTCGTTGCTTATTGAGCTTATTCATATTCATGGGTTGGAAGCCAAGGATTCGAAAGTAGGGCTTGACTGGGGGTTCATTGAGAAGACCATTAAGGGGAATGAGTTATCTTTTAAGGATCAAGAGTTGAAAGTTAGGAGCTTTAGTGTGAATTTCCATGAATGTGCAATTTGTTCATATGCAATTGCCAAGTCCATGAACTCTTTTACATCAAGGTTCTTGTTTGAGAATTATACATTGATCGTGAGCGAGTATTTGGATTCGAAACAGCTGCATCATATTCTTTCGGACTCGGTGGATGAGATTCGTAGGGTTGCAGGGATTGGTGATGAGGAGTTTGGTAGAGTGCTTCCAGTGTATGTGTTTGATTTGGATCATGAAAAGCTTCTTATGCTCGATAGGTATCATCAAGCGGTTGCTTTTACGGACATGGTGATCGCTGTTAGAACTAGGGTTTCACAGACGGTCAGTGATTATAGCTGCAATGGACGACATGTGATTACTCAAACCCGGAATCTTGATCGTCCAATTATTGGTTCAATCCTTCAGAGTATGTGGGGTGTGTCGCCGACTCACCTTTCTTGGAGCCCACAGCATAATAGTACTTTGGTTGACTACACTTGGAGCGTAGGGCAAACCCCTTTTGGACCATTTTCTGAGTCTTCATCCCTTTCATTTGTTCAGAGAGATGCGGCTCGAAGGAATGTTTTGCTTACTTCTTTGAATTATACAATTTTAAGCACCGCTGATATATTAGAATCCATGGCCCAACATGGAGGGGATAGAAAGCTTCTTCAGAAGAATCGGCACGTGGAATTTGTGCAGAGGTGGAATCTGTTGAAATTTAAGTTGGAGAAGGTGGTATCAGCGATGTCCCATTTGGATTACGAGAAGGCGATGTTTTACTTGAGGTCTTCGGATCATGATCTTTATGCTCTTCATACCTTGGTTTATGAGGCTACTCAGAATTTGGAGGCGTCCCTGATTTGTTTCAAGGACCCACCTTTCCCATGGGCATCGGTTTCTTTAACTGCGGTTTTTGTGTTTGGTTTCATCTATATTTATGCAAAGAAAGATAGGATTTTCAAAAGCAAAAGGAAGAGGTTTTGATTCCCCTTGAGATTGTGAAGTGCGTTTTCCTCTAATGAAAGATTTTTCAAACTCGGAAGATGCAAGTTTCAGTCCGAGATGGGAGCTTAAGTTTATATCTGCTTTTGTTAGACGTGTGGAAATGAACTTATTTATTATTGGGTGCAGTTGGCTTTCTTTTTTATACCATAGGAACTGCTCACTTTTGCCCAACTTTTTGCCCAACTAGGCAGCTTGAGATGTATTTGAAAATACTTGAATTTACACAAAAAATACTGTCTGTATGGAATAATCCGACTCTCCTTTGTCTTGATCTGTGGATGAATTGTGCTGGCTTGCAATGTAGCCTTAATATATTTTCCAAGAAAATCCATAATGCATTCATAAAAAGACTGTTGTTTTTCCTTTTCGTGGAACCATTTTTCTTCTCATCGAGTTGCTAAGAAATTTAACGACTTTCCCATCGGATTATTTGTGACTATTAAAAATATTGATCTTGTCATAGTTTCTTCCATTTGATGAAATAGATGGCAGGAACTTGGTAATTTACCAAACAAAATTAGAGATGCAGCGTATGATGCTTCAATTTGAAGAGGTATGTTCTCTGGTCAAGGAGCTGATGAGGGGTGCTCCATTTGATGAAGGTACTTATTCCGCGAAAACGAAAAAAGCTTTTTCCGCGGCTTTATCTTACCTCAACGTATTCTACACATTTTATGAATTATGTGCAGAAATTTTATCCATTAGGTTTTACATGCGCACCTACATTTTATATTTGTGTTTCAGATGCTCATTCTAAATTCGAGAATATTTGTGTTTCAGATGCTCATTCTAAATTCTAGAGGAACGCATACAAAATATTCATGGCGATTGTTCGTATCATGGTTCAACTTATTATCCAAATTGAAACATTCCTTTTTTCTACAGGCAATTTCAACCTGTCAATCTTGAAATATGCATAACAACCATCTTTACAACAGCATTGAGTTGGTACGAAGTGGGAATTTGCTGAATATTAATTTCAAAACTGCAGTCTACTTCCTTATTCCCTCTGCTCTTAGTTACTGTTCTTATCCACCATTTCTCCCCGCCACTAATCTTTTAATGTTTAATCTTTTAAACTCTCATCCTCCTTCCGCTTCATCTTTTGCCCAGGTCAGTGCCGATATGATTCTGACATGAATAAAATCTGAATTTCCAATCTCATAGGATATGAACCAGAATGTGCTTTCTCATCCTTCATCTTCGGTCATCATGCGCTGGCGCTAGTTTTTTTAGTAGGAAATTGGGCAAGTGTTGGTATTTGTTCATCTTGAAGTTGTAGATTAGGAAAAACAAGACCATGCTATTATTCTTTCACAACCGATTGCTAGGTAAATCATAGACATGCATTATTGATTTTAAGTGTTATTTATTTTGGTCAATATTGAAGTGTTAATGTGTTTATTTGATTTATAATAGAGCTTTGGTGGGGTGCATGTCAATTTTTTGCTGTCATGTGTATGTGTTAACAGCCATCGTGGTGCCCATCCATGTCTACAAGTGATTATACATTTAGTCTACCCATGAGTCTTTTTTTTGGCAGGGTAAGATGGATTTATATCGAGTCACGAATCTGGTGTCGTTGAAGTAGTGGGTGTTTCCGTTTGAAAGTATTGCTGATTATGCATGTATTGTTTTTTCGAGGTTCATGTTGCACTTTGCACTCCGTAGCTCACAGTGCCGCTTTCAGACAGGACTTGATTCTATCAGGTTGTTAAAGAAAGGTAAGGAACTTGTCGAATTCATCAATAAGAAGACCTGCCAGGCAAGAAAAATCTTCCGTAACGTTGATAGAAATTGGTAGAGAACTATCAGGTATGTGATATCTTCATTGAAGTTTACATGACGTAAGCTTGCAAGCAATTTCTCAAAAAGAAAACTATGCTAATTGAATTTCTCAGTTCTGATTCAAGCATGTGATACTGATACTGGTTGATCCAAAGGTTTTATGCCCTTGTTAGCGTGTAAGCTTCGACACTTTTGTGAAAGCTGGCGACAGTGATTCAATCGTTCAGGATCAGTGTCATCCCTTGCGGCGAAACGTCTGGAAACGACAATAGAAGAAGAACTAGGAGAGCTTTTTCTAGGGTAGATTCAATAGCTTTACCATGTTGGGATATTACTCATGGCCGTTATGCATTTAAAAGAATATCATTACAAATTAGAAGCGCATTTGCTATGACAGGTTCTATAGTTTCACCATGCTTTATTTATTAGACTTCGTCATTTCTCGCGATGGGTTTTATTTTGGGTTTTACGAGTACCACGCTATATAATTGAGTTATTTAAGGAGGTCTAGAGAGGGATTTTACCTTTTGAATGCAGGGTTGAGATCTAAGATTTTATGTTCCTCTTTCTACTATGAATCTTATCTAAATTCGCTGTGCCCGTTCTTGTTGAAAGACTTTCAAAAAACTTGTACTCTTTAAATATGAACGCTTCACCCATCCTACTTCATACATACCAAAACAACTTGACTACGAGAGAAAGCCTAGTAATATTGGACGTATAGGATAGGAGAACCAAAAAACAATAACAATCAGCAAACAGGAACAAGTTTTCCTCTGAACTAGAAACACAGTCACCTACAAGCATCGAGGCTACAAGAAGAAAAGTTCTAATCACCTACACAAGCAAACTAATTACACATTCACCATCTCAACAAAAAAAAGGAAAAAAAAAAAGAAATTCATCCTGAGGGCGAGCACAAAATTAGAAAATGGTGGTCGACATTCATTTGCAGAAAAAAAAAACATGAGGATCACGAGACCCGAGTGAATGGATGTGGTTAACCTTGTTTGATTTCCTTCATTCGTCTTGATACTGATAGATAATTCATCTGCCCCATTCCAACTCAGCCCCAGATGCTGAGGTGGTGTTGCTTGAACGCATGGAGTCCTCAGGTTTTATAGTGTTTGCAAAAGCTTGCCAACCCAGAAGATGTGGCAAAATAAACTGAAGCAACAGCAAAAAGAATATAACATTATAATCATAGTAATTTATAAAATGTAAGAGCAATCTACAATAATGAAAGACGTGAACAGCAAAAAGAAATAACATTATAATCATAGTAATTTATAAAACGTAAGAGCAGTCTGCAATAATGAAAGACATGATCGCAGAAGTGTAAGCCCAAATGATACTGTATACCAGAAATACCAAGTTTCTCTCCATGAATAGGATATTAGGTTGTTGTATCTCAGATTACATGGTAAGTTTCAAGTAAGTTTGACATGCAAGTGATTAATCTTAGGTAGCGCAATATATATCCCATTCCCGCCATAATTACCATCCAATATGAAAAATATAATACTCTAACCAGGCAGTAACTTCAGTTCTGGTAAAACCCAAGCTTCTAAGATAAAAGTATATTACATGTGAACAGCAAATAATTCCAGATTCAGTAGGCTGATAACTTTGCTCAATTTTGGTTTTTGGCACCAATCACGGATTTTTTTTATTGTTCCTTATATTGCGCATTAAGTCAAAGAAAAAATATATTGATATTTCACTATGATCATATTCAACTAGCTTTTACAATTTCCATATTTGTTGAGTTGTAGTAAATCATATCCTTCATATTTGAGTTAATAATTAACATTGACTATATCGACCATGATTATTATGTGTGGCATACAGACATGCAATAGGCAAAATTTGAAGCCTATCAAAATTTACATGATCTGGTATGATTCCTATTTATTGCATATATACATACAATGGGCAAAAGGCAAAGCTCAGGAAATTTTCCATGATAAAGTACTTGTACTACGTTTAGCATTTTTTAATATAAACACCTATATTACCAAATGTCAGTAACGATAAGCGAAACAAGAATACAGAAGAAATGTTTCATACATTGAAGGTCGAGTTCATCACAGCAAACTCTGCTTTCGATATAGGAATATAGATGCTTTCATCCACATTTAGGAGGCGGTTCTGAACACCTACAATAGTAAGTACATTAATAACACAGTGACAGTATAATATATTCACCCAGGTATTATCATAAAACAAAAGGAAACTTGAATACAAACACTTAGGGTGTAATTTAATTTAATCCATAATCGTGCATTCTCAAGACTATTTTAGAAGATACATGCCAGTACAATTTTTTAGCTGACGTCTCTCTTCGCATGAAATTATAAGCATAACAAATGCAAAACCATAGATTTAGATTTTTCATAAAGTGCAGAACCTAGTGTGTAAAATTTATCTGCCACCAAGTATCCAGGCATGTGAATCACCAGATATCACAAGGGGAAAAAAAGAATAATAAACCACTAAGATTAAACATTTCCTATTTACAGGAGTAGGTACCAATCTAAAGTATTTGAGTAATGGAGAATTACTGAGATTAAAGAAATGCCCTGTGCCATCAGGAAGAGGTTCTGCCTTCAGGAGCTTCCTAACCTTTCCTTCATCACTGCATGGATCAACAAGTAACACTCCATTCAAAGAGTGATAACAAATAACTACAAAAAAAGGCTGATGATAATTAAACATGTAAATTTTTAGTCATAAAAAATGACCATGACCAACAAACAAACATTTTAAAGGGGCTCATGTTTGCAACTATTTTAAGTAAAATGTTAGCGATGAAGATTACTTTAAAGAAGAAAATTCCCATCTATTAGCATACTTAACTTTGCAGCGGACAGAAACATCCAAGGGCTGGATCTTAATTAATTCTACATACTATAAGAAATTATACCACACCAACAAAGAAGCAAGAAAGTAGAAATTGTGCATCAAGCTTTTTGGTCATTTTGGCAATGCTTATATCCACTAGGGAACACCTAAAAGATTTCAAGAGAGTAAAGATATACAATCATGTTAGCAATATCTCCACTCATTGTTTTATTTTCTATTATCTCCTCTTGCTGAATCACATGCACAAGGGGAGCAGGCCCTTAATCATAGCATAACGACTGAATTCTTTGTAATCCTGATCAGAAAATCAAGAAACTCGCCGAAAGATTCCCAAATAAATTTAGACTATGAGATCAATTTAATTCCTTCCTAGCTAAGACTCCCTTTCTTAACCATATCCCTCGAATCCTCAAATAAATCACTCAAAATTTTAAATAAAGCCAAAGCAAAATCAATCATACCTCAACAGCTCTTTTATTTAGATTTCAAGTAACTTTAGCAGACATGAGACAAAGCAATAAAATATCAAAACATGCTAGCATGAGATCATAGCTGTGTTTATCTTTCCTCAACATGTGCATGTATCTATTCATAAATCACTATTAGAGTATGAACACTAAACTGACGACTGGCATAATATTTAAAATGCTACAATATGTGAAACAGTATACCTCCTCCCTTTAAATGGATCGTGAAAAAACTCGCATGAGTCCTTTGCGCCAAGGCTCATCAAAGTTCCAATCTCCGTCACAGATAGAGAAAAGACCTATGCCAAATGTCATAAGTGTAATTACTAACCATGTGCATGTTTTAGAAATCACTCGTAAACCCTCCAAAAATATAGGAAAGTTTAAAGTAAATGAGATGCGCTATACACTTTAATAATATTTCTAGAAATGAGGAAGCATTGCAATTTATTAAGAACTCGTGAATACAGTGTACATTTTATAGAATCAATATTCATCTACAGATCTAATGTGCACACAAAAGAAGAAGAAGAACACAAAGAAACACCGTCTAATGTAGAAGTTAACCCAATTCATGAGGTTCCCTTGCAGGAAATCTGTTTCTGCAATCAAGCCCATGAATTCAAGCCCACAATGAAACAACACTTAAATTCACACAGCTGAAAGGACCAATGATAATTGGGGCCACTGGGGCATCATTTATCAAACAATTATCTCCCCCCCCCCCCCCCCCCCCCACAAAAAAAATAAATAATAATAATAAATAAATAAATAAAACACCCAAAAAATGCAGTTTGGAAGAATAGCATCAATAAAATTGATAATATTCGTGATGCATATTGCTTGCATATTGAAACAGTGGCAAGAGTCACCAAAATCTGAAACCAATCAATCGTATAGATCGCATTATTCACTTGGCAGTGTAATCTAGAATCACACCCACAGATCTTCAAAGATCAGCCATCAGAAAATTCACATGGAAATCGTGAAAAATTATCGCATTAATATCTATAACTACTCGCAACCAATTCTACCACTAAAAACCCAGGAAACAAACAAGAAATCATCGGGAAAAAGAAACCTGCTTCCGGCTCCAATCATACTGCCGTGCAGCCACAGCTGGCGCAAACTGAAGCAGAACAAAACCTTCCTTCGACACCTTATACGCTCCTGACTGAAAGTTATCTAAAATTAGCTGAATTCATAATAAAAAAACTAGAATTTCAACAAATTAACCAAAATCGCAAGCTAAAGATCCAAACCCTACATCCAAGGGAGCGAATTCAGGCGCTCTCGGCTCCACGGTGAGCGCCGCCTTCCCTTTGTAGATCGAGTACCCAACGAAAACCCTAGAAACCGAACCTGCAGCCAAAATAAGAGGAAGTGAGGGTTCAAATGCTCCGCCGGAGGAGTTTAATTAAGCTTAGGTTAGGGTGAACCTGCGGGGGGTTGAGAGGGCGGCGCCGTGGGGGAGAACCGCTGCTGGTCGAAGTAGTTGGAGCTGCGGCAGGAGATTGGGAGGCGGGGTTTGGTGGGTCTAGGGTTTTGTAGGGTTATTAGGGTTTTGGGGGATAATTGGGTTTTGGGAGGAGGAGATGGTTTGGTGGGTCTAGGGTTTTGTAGGGTTATTAGGGTTTTGGGGGATAATTGGGTTTTGGGAGGAGGAGATGACGAAGGGAGAAGAGGAGAGGGAGTTAGTGAGAAATTTAGGAGGAGCTCCATTTTTTTCTTTCTTTCTTTCTTTCTTTTTTTTTTTTTTTTACCCCCGCCTCTTGAGTTCTCACTCTCTTACCCCTCTTTGTATTCGGAAGGGGACAGCGAAGGGTTTTAGAGAGGTTTTATCTTCTTCGTCCGAAACGGCGATGGCGTTATTGTAGTTTCCGTCCGAACGTCAATATTTTTAAACATTTTTTTATGATCCCTCTTTTTTATATTTAACAGAAAAAACTCATGATATTACAGAGGGTTAACAGTGAATTGACCTCTTGCATTGTCACCCTGTTGCAGCTAGACGACCCCTTGTGGGTCTACTGTTGCAGGCTAGCCCCCTGTGCTACAACCAAATTGCAAATGTGTTCCTAGGTAGGTGTTTTGACTCTGTTATTTTTTAGTACAATTCCTACGAGAACGCTCCGCACGGCGCGAGACGTTATGAACTTATCAATACGTGGAGTTATTTTGAACACTTTACGTGTGGTTCAGACAATGACGTTTTGATAGGATTCTCACCTTTCATTTTTAGGGCGTTGCGAATAATACATGAGATGTATTCGTCAAGACGTTCTACGTCATATAACCTCGCTCCCAACCCTTTTTGTTATGGTTCAAATAATTTGGACTTTAGAGTTCAGACTATAGCTTGGGATCCTACCTGAGATTATTTAGCCTCCGACCTCTTTCTGAGTTAGATTGGTCGTTTGAAAATTCAAGTTTTCAGTCTTTTATTGCAGGGTTTCCAAATAAAAATTTCAGTTACCTTTTCCGCATGTAATAATACACGAAGAAAAATATACTAGTGAATTCTAAACACGAACTGACCGATAAAACACTATTAGTCCTGTACCCGTTTAATACTTGACAAGGACAGCAATCAATTCTTACGCTCGGAACGTGTAGATGCGATTCAATAAAACACACGGGTATAGTCAAATATCACCGCAACGTATCCAGCGAAACTCACAGAATAATTTAGTTTTACAATCCAAATAATGGTATACGAGAAGTTGTTAATTTGCAGCATGAAAGTAACGTTACAATTGAAGCTAAAAAGATTTTAAGTTCCTCAAACCGCAGAACAATTTTTTACATATAAAAGGAGCGACAGTACAGCTCCGTAGCAATCTGAAGAAAGTCAAACAGTAATCAAATACCACCAACTCATACAATCCTATACAGGATAAAATCTGCTCTCATAGCACCTCTCCTTCACAAAAATGAACAAGAGGCTCATGGAATGGCCATTTCTACATTTATTTCACTTCACAAGTAAAAAGTATGCTTCTCTATACATACATTCTCATAAGCACTTGATCGAAGCAGTCCTGCAAAACAAAAATAAATTTAAGCAAAAGGAAAATAGTTATAAGGTGCTAAAAGTTTGAAAACGGAAATTGTTATCCGCGATACTACCTATCACCTACTGGCATTACTAGCACTTGGGAAGGGCCCAAAGCGTTTAAATTGGATTTCTCATAAAAAGGAGGTTGGTTGGTACCTAGACAAGCCCTTGAAATTATCCAAGGCATTGGTGTCATTGGGGAGGTTCGCTTCTGTCTGGGTCTGGTCGAAATTTCCTGATTCAATAGTTTCCATAAATTGCTTTAGACCCTGCATGGATACAAGAAAAACCCTTAGCAACAAGGTAATCAAATTGATTTAGTTTTCATAAATTGCTTTAGACCCTACATAGATACAATAAGACCAGAGATGCAACAAGGTAGTCAAATCCAATAATCATCTTTTGTGGGTTGTCCACATTTGATTGTCTACAGTACGGTTCGCATTTCAAGAAGTAGATGAGTTCATACTGGTCTATAATATATTGCATACATGGTCGATATATGACAAAAGCAAGACAGAAGTAAAAAAGAACCATTGAGATCCGGGATACCTAAGATGATAAGAAATAACAAATAAGGCAAAAGAGAGATCACCTCCTTATATCCCAGGAAATGGCGCTTAGGCTTGGGTGCATCCTGCAACGTATGATAAGAAAACTGTCAGCCAGCTAGTAAGATCATATCTTGCCTTACGCTCAAGAAAGATCCAAAAAATTTGTGGTGATAGGAGATTAAGCTACAATTCGAAGTCTTAGCCTTGACGAGAACTTGACAGTAACTGAGAAGTAAAGAAAGTATGTATACATTAACAACCAAGAAATAGAGTAAAACAGTATATTGCAAAGAAAATAACAAATTAACATATAGCTTGGCAGAGTAAAGGTCAAATTCATCATTGCTCAAATAATGTCTCAACAGGCTGTGCAATCAGGAAGTATTGGTTTCCAAGAGTCTGGCTGTCCAATCATTCTATTTTAAATTTCAATAGTTATATATGGATTCACTGTTGTGATAAAGACTTTCTTCAGTGCATCTCGCAGATCTCCTATATGTCTTCGACATAATCCACAGCTCCCTCAAGCAGAGAGCATGATAGTTTTAAATCGTGTCTTGCCAATCAGTTAACCTTGAAGGGAGAGGGAAAAGAAGAGAAGGAAAACGACAGTTGAGTTTTGCTTTGTCATTTTCTATCACGGAATTTGAAGGATGAGTATTTTTTTTCAACTGAAGTAGCTGACACTTTTATTCCTTGAAAAAACATGGTGAAGTCCAAAACTTACATAATCCTGCCTCTTTACTTCTATTGTCAAGGGAAAGCCATGGGCAAGCGTGCATGGGACTCTCACTGTAGGCCACTTGCAAAGCCCTAAGAGACTAAATTTGATGGTGCTCACAGAAACAGCCTTCACTAATATACAACTTGGTCATGCATCATGAGGTTCCGATATCATATGGTGCACTGATAATATGAACACTCACTAATGCTAACACCAAGAGATTTCGTATCCACAATTAAGAACACATGAGAACTACCTACCATTATCTCAATGCTAGGCAATTGAAAGATCCATGAATATCAAATCCAACAGTAATTGAGGAAGACTTTAGTATTTCAAGATGTTCTTAATCTAAACTACAAGAACTTGGCCAATTGAAATGAACAAGATAAATACAAATAAGTCCAAAAACTAAAGGAACATAGGAAGATAAATACAAAAAAGTCCAAAAATTAAAGGAACAAAATAGAGATGCTAATCAGAAAGCTATTAAACAAATGATTGGCTCTCCTAGAATGCACCTCAGTTTTCTTTTAATGTGAGCAAATATGAAAATTAACAAATTGTCCTTTGAGGTGCACCTTGTAGCCCCATGTAGGTTAGGACATAAGAGTTTTAAGGTCTGCAAGTCGTGGGATGGCAAAGTAACTTCACAAACCAACAGTAACCGATTTGGTAGATAGAATCCCCTAAAAAATACCACTAGGTCTAAATACGTGCAGAAAATTTTGGAATTACCATATTTCCCAGATAATATGTTGTTTTATCAGGTACCAGCTAACAGCATACTCAATATATGGTCACAGTGTAAGTTACGACACACAGTATTTCACCACATATCTCGACTGATAATTGCAGGATTGAACCAGTAGAACACTAGAGCTGAAAGGAAGTGAAGATATAACGTAATGAAGTAATTTAAGACTACCTGGTACTTTTGCTTGTTATAAAATTTTTATTATCCTTCATGACATGAAAAACAAAACTAAGTGGTATTGACATATTCCTCAAATAAGTCTGAAGCACTTTATAAACATCTGTGGGGGCTGAGAACATAAAGAGGAAAAAACAAGTTCAGACACACAGACACGTGAGAGAGAAGAAAGTGATGTTGATCCATTTAAAGAACATAAAATTCTAATTGTTAAAGGTAACCTCAACAATTTAATGTGGTCTCCCCTCTCTCTTGTCTAATCTGGCAACGATTAATTCCATCCATCCAATGTTCTGTTAACTTATGATGTCACTCCCATTTAGATTTCATCCTTCAATCCTGTGAAGGTTATTGTATTATATGTTTAAAGGATTATGAACTGATGGCAGCATTGTCTGCAGATGCGGGCAACCTCATAAAACTGGAACATTTTAGTAACTTGCTTCGATAAAAGTTAATCGTATAAGCACAAGTTATAGACCAATTTATGGTAAAAAAAACTCTGGAAGAAGTTGTGGAACAATCTGATGACAGCAATTTGAATCAAAATGAAGAAAAGTATACTAGCATTAATAGAAGTCAAACCTTCAAAAATTCTGGCATCTTGTTTTCTTTGTCCGCAACAAATTCACAAAGGTACATCACTCCAGCACATGCAAAATTCTGTCAGCAAAATTTTGTCAGACGAAATAAACCAGCAAAGAAATGATATACAACAGCAAATAATACTTGATTATAGAAAATATATATAGACCGACAATTTGGTATATCATGCTAAGACATTTGGCTAACAACGTGAAAGAAAGATGCAAAAAAACAAGTAACTCTTCAAGTCTAAATGATCTATGACACAGATCTAGCTTAACCAGCTTTATTTGGAATAAGTTATGAGCATACCTGCTTATTTTCAAGTGAACTCATCTTCCCATCCTGCAGTCAGAAGAACAAACCATCAGGAAGTACCAAACTAATAAACAATTATAGTCCAAAATATTATTAGAAGAATACTCACCAGACCCCAAACAATTCCTTTGAGAGACTCCAGATCATAACCAATATTTGAGATTTTACCACGAACATCTGATACCTGCTTGCCAGAATGAAGTAGATTTGGTATAAATTCACAACAGACTATAGTATACTCTAGTTTTTACTTATATACAATAGCCAGTTCCCTCATTCAACTATATCCCTAGACATTTAACAGGATTTACCAAAATCATTTGTACCCAAAACCACAACCATAAAGAGATAAAGTAAAACATAAAAGCAGGCGAAGAAAGGGATTCTTAAGAGACTACAAATCAGCCATTATATAACGTCATCAAATTTCAAGCACCAACTGAACTATATACTTACTGCCAGCCTAAAAGCTAACCTTGTAGTGAGAGGTTCATGAAAGCATTACCTCATTTTTAATTTCCGTCGATAACACCTTGTGCTCATCCAGTTTCCCATCCAAGTTCTCAATTCGCTGGGTCAAGTGTCTCTTCGCTGCCTGATAAAAAAACAAATAGTAGATTTATGGACACCATATCTACATATAATGACAATTTTATATAATATTAAATGTAATAAAGCACGGCTACTACAATAATTACAACTGAATCTTACAAAAGGATGGCTCTAAAAATGAATGAATAGGATTTTTCAGACTTATGAAGTAATGAGATATGTATTAACAGTAGAAGTCCTGTGAGCTCTCTGGAAGTCCATCAGTACTTTGTAACAATTGGATAAGCCTGTTATGTATTCATCACCTATGCTTTCTTGGTTTACTTGACAGTTATTCCTTCTTGGTTGTTTGTCGCGACTTGCTACCCCATATATTAGAATGACAGTTTGTACCCTACCTCATAGTTTCCGTCTAAGATCTATTCCATTGCAACATTACTTACATGTATTTCCTTGCACCTCCTGCAGCAATCAATGCATACAAATATAAGATGTGTGATATGCATTTCAGCATTTGTGTACAAACTTATGCCTACAATGCTCTATTGATATTATTATTACTATTTGTTCTTTTTTGTTTCTTTTCTTGGTTTTACGTGTATTTTTTTGGAGTGGTTTTTTTGTTTGTGGGGGGAGAGAGGAGGGTTGAGTCATATGCCATGGCATGACGGGAAATTGTCTTGGAAGTTACAAGAACATACCATGAAAATTTCAACTGGATCATTATACCATTCATTGTCATCCTTGCAACATGTTGTTGTGGGTAAAATTATTTGTTGGGACACTTGTTGATCAAGTTATCCAGCTTGTTGTACTAACGGGAAACTACTTATTTGTGGGTGGTGGTCTGGACACTGCAAATTTGTAAAAAGTAGGTACAAGGAGACGGCTATATATACGTATATTTATCTATTAAAATTAATAATTTACATAAGATCAATATTATTTTTTCATTTACATCAGATCAATATATTAAAAATAGATGTGGTGTAGAATACAAGTCCAAGAAGTGTATGAGGAGTGTTTTAAATTAGAACAAATGGTACATAATTGAGTATAAGCTCGAATAAACATGTGCATATATTCAAGAATGTATACTTTTAACTCCCAAACTTTATTCTCGCTGAAGTATTCAAACTTTTAAACAGCATTCCCACCTTTTCCTACTAGGAATTTTTCACAAAAACAACTTGAGCTAACAATGAAAAAAATGCATGGATCTTAGCTTTCCACAAGTTTTGTATAACAGATGAGGTAATACGTTTAAAATCATCATACATGCTATCACCACTCGAAGATGTGAGAACATGCTAGTTTTCTGTGACCAGTACATGAAAGAAGAAAAATATGGAAAATTGGATGTTACCGCAAGGGCAGCAGACACTTGATCCAGCTGTTTTGTCATGCTTGAAACAGCATTAGCCATGTTTTTCTTGGTCACATACATGAGGTCAGAGAAAGAATACCCCTGAAAATTATTTAAAACAAGAGGTCAGTAAACCACAAATGTGCTAACTAAGCCTAAAGGATCAGAAAAGATGAGTCAAACAAGTCATTAATATCACAAGAGACACCAAAAAATTGTAAGGTCCATACATGACATTAACTACTTTAGGCATCAAACATACAAGTTCACTTTTCATTTTAATGCCGATGAAAGGCAAAAAATGACCACTATTCCCTGTGTAAAGGTCGCAAATAAAATCCTTCACATATAAACTATGAAATATTACAAAAAAACAGAAGCGATTTTAGATATAGAAAGAAATCAGATAGTCACATAAAATAAATTCCCAAAAATAAAATATCTAACAATTATTTCATAAGGAAGAATAGAAATTAAGTACAAAAGCACACAAGCAAAAAACAGCAGGTGCATTTGATATTGTTAAATGCAAATTAGCAATTGTGATGTGACTTACTTTCCACCACATTAATCCATAGCCTATTGCACCCGCAGCTGCAGCTGGCACTAGAAGATTTGACACGTTCCCTGGTAGAAGCCAAAAAAAGAAAAGTTTCAATCTTTCAAAATAGTCCAAAGGCTTGACACTTGCAATCCAGCATATGTTAAGGGCATGTTTGGCTAATATTTATTTTGTAAAACCTTATAAGTTACTTATTACTTATTTTTACTTACTTTGTTAAAGGACAAAGTAGTCTTTTAACAGCAATAAGTTAACTTACTTAAAAGTGCCAAAAAAATAAGTTGGCAAATCCCAACTTATTTTTTCTACTTATAACTTACAAGTAAAAAAATAAATAAAAAGTAAATAAGTAGCACTCATCAAACATAATATTAGATGCTTATAAGGAGAAACTCACTTATAAGTTAAAATAAGCGAGGAGACAAATATGCTCTAAGTACTCAAAATGAACAAAAAAATTATTGCGTTAATTACTGGATTGCCTGCAAAAAACTATTTCAACAAACAAATAACAAAAGATGGCAATACAAGCAATAAGCAAAATCTGCAATGCAATAGCCAATGTCCTCTATAATTTATTAAGATATCTTCCCAATTAAGGACATGGTTATTTAGAAAAAAGCTAGCAAATGTCCATCATCTTCAAATTATAGAAAATACACAGAAGATACAGCATTGTCACCTTACCTCCCTGGCCAGAACCATTGACAACGGTTATTGGACGTGCGGAGGCAAGTTGACGGACCTCCATGGCCAGCCGACGGACCTAGATGATCACAAAGGAGCAACTCAAGCTCATGATAATTCATGAAAGTTTATATAAAAAGGTGCTAAGTATTACTGTATTTTTCATCAAGTTAATAACTCACTAAACTTAAATATATAAAAAGACCTAATATGGGATGTTAATACAAAACCTATCCTCGCATCCAATATACAGCATTACAGCTGATGACAGGCAGGGAACAAGTAATTGTTCTTTTTCAATTCTATACCCAATTAATATTTTTCTTTCTTAACTCCTAAGTTAGCAAAGTTCACTAAAATACACAATAAGTTATATTTTAGTTAGTTGCAAAGATGTAATACTGGATAATTTTATACACAGTTCACATTTTTATTTCTTAACAATTCTTAATTCAGCAAAGTACGCTAAGATGCTCAAAATAAAAAAAATAAAATTAAAGTTCTGATTACCTGCAAAGTGAGGGCATCAGCAACGTCGGAGTCACCTCCAGACTCCCCCTTAGATTTCTCCAAACCCTTAACCAGACCCTGCAAATTACAAAAATTACACAAATCACAATCTCAAACAGTAACAAATCACAAAGTTTAAGCTCAAAATTCCATCTTCACAACAATCAATGGACGCCGCACCTGAAGCTCGTCCAAGATCTCGGACAGCCTCCCGTTCCTCAGAACGATCGTACCAGTATACCCTAAAATACCCACACACAAAAATATTAAAAAAATAAAATCCATCGCAAAATCCCAAAATCGACTAAAAGTGGGGCTCGCTTACCAGCTCCAACCAAGAGGAGGATCCGAGAGAGTCCCATCCCAGCTTGCATCGCCATCGATCGGGTAGCTGTGAAACCCTAACTCTTCTCCCTTTCTTCTTTTTCTTCCTCGATTTGGATTGGAAACCCTAGCTTCGAGATGAGAGAGAGAGAGAGAGAGATGAAGAGGGGAGAAGGGGCTTGAGGAGAAAGCGGATCTAAGAAAGAGAAAGCGGGTCGGGTTTTGAAAAGGCCATTTTGGACTAGCCTTGTTGGCGGCGGGAGTAGCACGTAATCACGCAGCGTGCGAATTGGGGGTGAGTAGTTTACATGTAGACCTCTGTTCCTCTAATCTATATCTATATCTTACTTCTATCTAAACGTCATGTAAAATGAGATTGCCTCGTCAAAACTTTTAATTTCTATTTATGATCTTTTAAATTTGATAATCTCAAATATGTTATTAGTTATAATTAATTTTTCATTAATTATATATAACCTCTTATTAATTATGTATTTCCTTATTTTTTACCAAAACATTTAGTCGCACAATTATTTTATTATTTAATTATGTTATTTAATGAATATTTGAAATTTATCCCTAATTTATCTTCACATGATATTTAAAATTTTAAAAAAATTTAAAATAATAAAAAATTATTATGCTTATGTCTTACGACTTTGTGTTTCACGTCTTAGTCTCATGAAGGACTATCTGTTACCTTTCATCGTATCATCCTTTTAAAAGTATGATAATAGTATGAAAAGCAATTTATATTTATTGTAATTGTAATAGTATTAATAGAATAGTGATTTTAATAGTATTTTTCAATTAATATATTGCATTGTAATTTAATAATTATACAACTTAGTAAATTATTTACTAGTAGTGTAATAAAATGTAGTTACTAATAGTATTATAATTATGTTATGCATAATATTATTATATTTAAAAGATTATTTAATATATTATAATTATTTAAATAAACTATGAATAAATTATAATAATTATCCAAACTATAATAATTAATCATACAATTATTTATATACAATTTTATCGTAATTTATTCATTTAAAAAATTGTAATTGTTCAGAATTTATATTGTTATACAAGTCATTTTAGTATTTTGTAGCCAACAAAAAACTTTTAAAAAACAATAAAACAGGTATGCTCACGTACCAAGTACGTACGCTATGTTATTTTATAAATTTGTCTTTTCGTGAAGCATTACAAAAGGTTTATATTTTTATTTTTTTTTATTTTTTAATGATCAACGTTGCTAGAATTTGGCAATTTCTATAGTTTTTAGTTAGTAAATTTGTATACTCCTACACTTAATGCGTGAAAATACAATAAGGTTTCCTTGTTCATAATAAACTATGTTTTTAAATGTTAAATTAATCTGTTTATTTTATTTTATGTATCCATCAAATTTGATATTATAGAGTCAATACATAGATTTATCAGTTACTTGTGAAAATGACAATACATAGATTTATCAGTTACTTGTGAAAATGTCCTTTGTACTATCGCCCAATTGCGAATAGTCCATTTATAGTTCTATTTGTGTGATAGACCCTCATAATATTTGTTCATGTGCGAGTACACCCCCTCATTGAACTTTTTTGACTCGTTTAAAATCACTGAAGGAATCTATCTGGCAAATAGTAACACAGGCTATTTGGCTTCCTATAATTTTTTTAGACTTCTTTTGATGTTAGAAAAAAATTCATTTGTGTTGGTCTTCTTGTTTTGATGATGATTTACAAACAATTTACTTCTAATGTTGTTTGTCTAGTGTTTATGTTTTTGTATCAATTGTAGACAAACAACATGTTGGAGGATGAATGGAATTGTGCTTCAACGATCATATCCAATGGAGGTTGGCATAATAGTGGGTAAAGTCTATGCAATTCAAGTTGAAGATTCAAGTTCTAGCTTCACCCGCAATGTGTACCAAGTCAAGCTTATTGAAGATCAATATCAAGTTTGGGTAACATTAGTTTAGGTTTATGTTATGTGTGTTAGTACTTTAAGCTCAATTATATATACACACACATTATATTGGTTTCTTTGTATATATATATATATATAGAGAGAGAGAGAGAGAGAAAAACTCTTGTCAACTTAAGTTGATAAGAGCCCTTGTCCACCAAAGTTTATAATCGTTGGATTAAAAATTTAGATTAAGATCTAATCAAGATGAGATGGCATGAATTAATTGCAGGAGGGGTATTTTCGTCTAAGCAAATCCACACAAAATAGGAAATCAAGTTATAATGATTCTGTAGCTAAAAAAAATCTGAATCTTAAAAGGGGGCACGTCTATTTCTCTCAAACAATCGCCCCCTTCGACCATCCTACTCCCGATCTCGACCATCCCCTTCGGCGAGCCCACTCCCGATCTCGACCATCCTCTCCTCCTACTCCCGATCTCGACCATCCTCTCCTTCTCCAAAGCCCTCGACCCAGCTCTCTGCATGTTCCTCGCTCTGACCGCCGGAGAGGAACACGATGCCTGGCACCGCCGCCTACCAACTCTCTCTTGCTCGTGACCCCAACCCCCGTCGCCGACCAACTCTCTCTCGGCCGCCGGTTAGAAAACTCTCTCTCGCTCGTGACCCCAACCCCGCCGCCGACCAACTCCGCCTTGAACCCAACTCCCTCTCTCTCTCGCTCGTGACCCTAACCCCGCTGCTGACTCTGTTCTCTCTCCCTCCTCCGCGAGATTGAATCGGGGCTGTAGATAATATACATGATTATTTTGTACCCAATTGGTCTACTTTCCTTGTTAATTTAGCAAGGTCATTGTTGTTGTATGCCGATATCTGGTAAATGTCAAAATTGCAATATTTGTATTAATCAATTTAAAGTGCAAAAAATGTTGCACCTGATTGGGTTTCTTATCTAATGTCATTACTTGTGACCCAATATGTTATTTATAGCACTGCTATTTGGCATTTTTGACCCCCCCCTAAATCTCTTGTACATTGGGAAAGACCTCATAAATCCTTTCGATGGTGTGTGATGTAGCTGCTTTGATGCTACGGACCACTCCCTAATCGTCAGCCTGGAAGAGCATTCATAAACGCTACAAATTAAGATTCCATATATACATTACATATGAATGAGAGTGGCCTTTTACGTTGTCATACAATATCTAAAAACATGTATTCTGTAGTGTCTATGGAATTCTTGTGTTGTGAGTCCTTACGATGCAGATATGCTTGTTAGAAGTATATCTTCTTATTTTTCTTTGGATATGGTTTAAAGTTTGAGAAACTGATGAATAAGTTCTGAAATGCCTGTTGGGTTTTGTGATTGCCTCCAGAGCAGAAGTTTTTATATGTCATGAGTACTGGTGTTTAGTTCTGGTATCTGTTTGCGATGTCTGCATGCTGCGAGTTTTGCTGTCTTATGGGACTTGTTACCTCTCTGTTTCATTGTAGTTTTGCTGGGTTGTGGTAATTCTTTGTATACGTGAGCTGATGACTTTCTTTTTGTTGGTCGATTCACTTCAAGATCGAAAAACCTTTCCTTTATCAACAAGTCCTTGCTAACGATGAGATATTTATCTGCAGAAACCACCATCCTTGCAATGTATTCACATATGAGGAAATTATATTTTTGTGGCATTTCTATGTATAGTGATTGTTTTGTATTCTTATGTATTGTGATTAAAAGTAGCGGTTTCTCAACTCCTCTTCAACAAGTGAAACTCCACTTCAACAAGCGGAAGGTTACAGGACTGCATACTTCCCTGTACTTCAGAATTTGTGCCCAAGATGGTTTCTGATACTTCCTTGTACTTCAGAATTTATACATGACTGCATATTCCTCTATTGGCATCCACTGCAGAGGAGCAATCATAAAAATAACATTGTTCTTAAACTTTTGACATATCAACTGAGTCATTCTCTGTCTTATTATTTCCTTCTCCAGGATTGAATATAATAGTACTCTAATGTCTTACAACAACAGAACTTTATTAGTCGATCTTCTAAACAGAAAAAATATTTTAATTAAAAGTAGCTAAAAACATTTTATTTTAGTGATCCTACTAAATGAGAAAATAACAATTTAGAAAAATTGACAAACAAAAGAAAATGATCCATCTAGTAACTTCACATATCCAGAGAGCTTCGAAAGAAAATTGACAAACAAAAGAAAGATTAGAATAGGTTATTAGTAGTAGTATTCTTCAACATCTTCATCCTCTTCTTCTTGGTCTTCCAAATCTTCCTCTTCTTCCTCATTGACGCTTCCTACATGACTTGTTGTTTGGGCCTGCACAAATCTCATAAAAAATTAGAAATATCATATTTTGCATAGGAACATTGTCCCACATTTGAGAATAAAAAAGTAATTTTACCTTGCAAGTTCGACTATTGTGGCCTTTCCCATGACATTTCCCACAAGTTCTTTGCTTCTTAGCTTTCAACTCTGAAGGATGCTTGAAACGTTGCATCTTTCTTTTTCCTTTGCAATTTGAAATAGGAGGAGCTCTCACTATACAATTATTATCAATAATACTTTCTTGTGTTTGAGAACATGCAGAACCTTGGATTTGCGTCATGTCGTCATGCCCCAATTTATTCTCTAGTAAGTGCATTTTTGCCTCTACTAATTCTCCCACAACTTGATCTATTTTTTTTATTTGCTAAATTATACAACTCAATACACGTGGAACCTTCTGCAACCAATTTCATTATTTTTCGAGACAAACTATTAAACATTAGAGTCTTTGAGGAGGAATTTGACAATTCAGTGCTAAGACATTGGTGTGTATCAAAACTTTCTTCCTTAGCTGACTTTGTCCATCTCTTTAAAATATATTCAGAGGGTATTTCCAAGATATCAAGATGCAAAAGCACCTTAAGCACATGCGAGCACACCATTCCACTAAATTCAAACATTTTACAATTGCAAGATACTGTCATAGGGGTTTGGAAGGTAACCATATAAGTTCTTCTTCTAGCACTTGGTTTGTCTGAGTTTGGGACTTGCACTAGTTTGTATAATGCTTTAGGCTCCATTTCATTCAGAGAAAATGAAAATATCTCTTTTAGTTGATCCTTGAAGACCCTAAACATTGCTCTAGTATAAATCTTTTGTGCATGCCTCTCTATTGGGCTTGGAGACCACGAACTTGGCTTGTATTGCAGAGAGCGAAAATCCTCTTCCTCTTCTACGTCATATCGATCTTCTAGAGCCTTTTCATATTGCATGACAAACTCATAAATTGTTGTATGATTATTGACTCTACCCTTGAGAAGTGCATTGAAACTCTCGCTTCTTTGTGTTGTAGACATGAAAGCACAAAATATATTTCTAAAATACGATGGCACTCACTTATCTCGAATTTGATACAAATGTTTTAGATGTGTGTTATCTTCAACTCCATGCTTCTCTATCATAGTAGTCCAACTTGACTCAAAATCCTCAACTGTTAAGCTAAAATTGATGCAACTAAGAAAATCCTCTTGAAACTTCTCTTTTGTACCAAATAAAATGCCTAGATGCTCGCGTGCTTTCCGAAGAATATGCCACTTACAAAATCGATGAGTCGTATTAGGAAGGACCTCACTTATTGCTTTCCTCATTGAAGGATCTTGATCTGTCAGAATACAAGTAGGATGCTTACCAAACATTGCATTAAGCCATGTTCGAAACACCCACATGAAGGATTCGACGGTCTCATCTCTAATCAAAGCACAACCAAATAATATAGTTTGAGAATGATTCTCTTGCGTCGTCTAAATGTTGATCTTCATGTAGATGATTCTCTTGCGTCGTCTTTTCTATTTCTTCATTTGCACGAAAAAGATCACTGTCTACATATTCCCCTAATATTGCCATGAGACAACCTGTAAACATAATGGAAAGATTATTAGATTGCTTCATAGATGGAGAAAAATTAGGGTAAAGTGAGCTCACAATTAATAAAATAAAAATAACAAGTGGAAGAAGAAATTTTTTATTATTGTGTTTTGGTTTAACTATATAGATATGAAACAAATTTACATTCATATATATAATCATATGCTACAGACTCTATTTTGTTTAAGAATATATTGCATAGAATATGTAATTTTGAGAAAATATTGTTTTCTTGGTTTATAGACTTAATAATAATCATATACATCTTTTATTAAGTCTACAAAATTAGTTTGAAATGTTTCAAAACATGGTTAAGCTAAAATGTCAAAACTCATGTGTTCACATTCTCATGTTTTAGAATATTTTGTAAAATGATGATATTTCTCATTTGAGAGGTCCTTTTTAAAAACCAGTTTTTGTAGCATGTTTATTATCATGTCTACAATCATCTCCCAAAGTTTCATAATTTTTGAAATTTATTTGATATTTTAAACTTGGTTTAAAGTTGAGTTTTTATGTGCATTTCAGATCTGTGCACGTTTAGTCGACTCATTAGTCGACTCATAAGTCAACTTACGAAGTGCAGCGGAGTTGTGATTTTTTCCCTGACCCCCTGTAACTGTCTTGTCCTTCAAGTGTCATATGAAGTTTTCCCTGACTCCTCGCATCACCATCATAGAACCCTTCGTGACCTTTGTTGTAGCATCCTCTAAGGTCACCCGATAACCAGCTGCCTCCAAAGTACTAAGAGAAATGATGTTCTTCGTTAACTACGGCACGAACCTTACTTCTTTTAATTCCCTCCCACTCCGTCATGCATCCTAATCTAGACTGAACCAATACCACCAATAGGGCATACATGGTCATTTCCCATAAGCACGACATCCCCTCTTTCCATCCCCTTAAAGCTAGAGAACCAATCCCTCCTAGGGCATATGTGATAAATGTGGCTCCTAAATCTAACATCCACTCCATGGAGTCGGTATAGCAAACCGATGGTAGTGTAGGACACGAATAGCCCGAAGAATCTGACTCTGAATATTCATCAATAGCTTTTGCAACATTTACTTTCGAAGCTTGTACAACTTTCCCTTTATTCTTCCCGGCTTTGTCCTTCAATTTTGGGTAGTCGATCTTCTAATGTCCCTCTTCTTTATAAAAGTGACATTGATTCCTACCAATACTCTTATGGCCACCTTTATTCTTTGATTTTGAGCGGTTGAATTGGCGGCAGTTTGAATCACGGTCTCGAACTGCTAGTGCATCTCTCGATGCCTTCTCGGAGGGTTCACCATCACTCTTCCTTAATTTATAAACCAAAGCTGAGGTCACTTCCTTATAGCTAACAATAGTTTTTCCATTGATCAAAGTAAGAACGAACGTACCGTAATCATCCTCAGGCAACGAACACAAAAATAACATCGTCTTATCTTCATCCTCAACCATGATATCCACATTGGCCATATCTGAAAGTAGCTTCGTGAAATTGTTAACATGCTCCCTGATAGAAACTCCCATCTTCATCTTGAATTGGTAAAACCTCTTCTTCAAGTGAAGCCGGTTCTCAATGCTCTTTGTAAGATACTTTTCATTGAGTGTTTCCCACATTCTCTTCGCCGACGTCTTGTTCATTACGTCATAAATAAGATCTGGCGTCAAGCATGACCGAATAACTCCACAAGCCATGCTATTCATCTTCTTACAAACCTTGTCCTCCATGTCTTCGTGTTTCTCTTGTAACTCAAGAGTCTCCTCCAAAATCTGTGTATCCAAGACGTCCATTACCTGACACCTCCTCAATCCGAAATTAATCTTATCGTCGAACTTCGAAACATCAATCTTTATGTTATTGATGCTCAGACTATGTATCGCCTTTGTAAGAGACGAACATGATATGCTTGCTTCTCTTATATTGCCGATCTAACTCTTTTGTTTTCGCCAAAAGTTGGTTTCGTTGTCGAATTCATTATATCTTCGGTCGATTACAATAAATTCAAAGAAAACAGCCATTTTATAAGACTCTTTTACACAACAAAAAGAAAATTACAACTCTTGAGAAAATAAACGCAGGATCGTTGTTTGGATCACTGCTTTTGTGGGATCTTTGCCTGTGCCGGGAGCGCTTTGACTCGTGGACCACCAAATCACAGATTCTGATTGAACCGTGAGGGGTTTATGATTCTGACTTCATTTATCGAAGTGAGAAATTGAAACGATATCTTATCGATGTAAGATAGTCGTTCTTCTTGAAATCAAGTCAAAGCCTGATTATCAAGGATTGGCCGTAAGATCAGCACCTCTGCTCTCTGGATTGCTCTGAAATGCTCCCTATGATCAGCCTCTCTCCTCGCTCCCTCTGTGAAAATAGCCTTCGGGGGTATTTATAACCCTCTGGATGAACAGTGCTCGCGAGACAGCATTTGCTGTCTCGGCGGGCGAGACAGTGTTTGCTGTCTCGCCCAGCGAGACAGTAAATTTGCTGTCTCGCCCAGCGAGACAGTAAAATACTGTCTACATTTCTGGCAGTTTTCGATGTAACTGCTTTCCCACGTTTCAAACTCCGTTATTCTGGCAGTTATTCACTTGATTCTCGCCCACGACGTTTCCCACGTTCTTGAACAGTTAGTGGCCACGTGTAGGGCAGTTGCAAAGGTAGTTTTGACCATCTGAAAACTGTCTCACGTGCAAGACAGTAAATTCTGTCTCGCACGGCGAGACAGCAAAGACTGTCTCGCGTGGGCGAGACAGTAAAAGTCTGTCTCGCCCGCGAGACAGTAAAGACTAAGAATATTCTGAGTAATATTCTCTAGAAACTTCCTGTTGATGATAGGGAAACAGTTTAGACTCGTGTACCTATTGGAGTATTCAGGTTATTCTTAAGAATATTCTGAGTAATATTCTCTAGAAACTTCCTGTTGATGATAGGGAAACAGTTTAGACTCGTGTACCTATTGGAGTATTCAGGTTATTCTTAAGAATATTCTGAGTAATATTCTCCAGAAACTTCCTGTTGAGATTAGGGAAACAGTTAGACTCGTGTACCTAGTTGGAGTATTCAGGTTATTCTTAAGAATATTCTGAGTGATATTCTCCAGAAACTTCTTGTTGAGATTAGGGAAACAGTTTAGACTCGTGTACCTATTGGAGTATTCAGAATATTCTGAGTAATATTCTCCAGAAACTTCCTGTTGATGATAGGGAAACAGTTTAGACTCGTGTACCTATTGGAGTAATCAGGTCTCTTTTTTGTTGATTCTGAGTAATATTCTCCAGAAACTTCCTGTTGAGGGTAGGAAAACAGTTTAGACTCGTGTACCTATTGGAGTATTCAAGTTATTCTTAAGAATATTCTGAGTGATATTCTCCAGAAACTTCCTGTTGAGATTAGGGAAACAGTTTAGACTCGTATACCTATTGGAGTATTCTGGTCTCTTGTTTGTTGGTAGAGATGAACCCAAAGATGGAGAGGAAGAATTTTATATTCTATCTCCTGGTCTCTTGTTTGTTGGTAGAGATGAACCCGATGATGGAGAGGAAGAATTTTATATTCTATCTCCTGGTCTCTTGTTTGTTGGTAGAGATGAACCCGGAATCGGAGAGGAAGAATTTTATATTCTATCTCCTGGTACAAAGGAAATTTAAATTGGGATTTCTATTCAGAGAATCTGAATAAGGTTTGATCAATTGAGATTGGAAGCAATCTTAACTTTTATAGTTTTGATTGCACAAATCGAAGCTGGATCTCTCGTTCATGGAAGTAATCGAAAGGGGATTTTGGTTTTGGTCCTAACTGTAGTAGGTTTGACCAAGAGGGAGTTCTGAGATGATCCTAACTGTTTAAAGGTTTGATCATTCAATTTGTGGACCTCTCATTCATGGAACAAATCGAGAGGGGATTTTGGCTTTGGTCCTAACTGTTTAAAGGTTTGACCAAATGGGAGTTTGAGACGATCCTAACTGTTTAAAGGTTTGATCGTTCAATTTGTGGACCTCTCATTCATGGAACGAATCGAGAGGGGATTTTGGCTTTGGTCCTAACTGTTTAAAGGTTTGACCAAAATGGGAATTTTGAGACGATCTTAACCGTAGGAAGGTTTGATCGTTCAATTTGTGGACCTTTCGTTCATGGAAGGAATCGAAAGGGGATTTTGGTTTTGGTCCTAACTGTAGTAAGGTTTGACCAAGTTGGAGTTTTGAGACGATCCTAACTGTTTAAAGGTTTGATCGTTCAATTTGTGGACCTCTCGTTCATGGAACGAATCGAGAGGGGATTTTGGCTTTGGTCCTAACTGTTTAAAGGTTTGACCGAAATGGGAATTTGAGACGATCCTAACTGTTTAAAGGTTTGATCGTTCAATTTGTGGACCTCTCGTTCATGGAACGAATCGAGAGGGGATTTTGGCTTCGGTCCTAACTGTTTAAAGGTTTGACCAAATGGGTTTTGTGAGGGAAGATTGATCTAACGAAGTGATCGAATCTCATCTCAGCAAAAGAGTGTTCGAAAATCATAATAGGAGCTTAGTATTTATCATTCTGTCCATAATAATCGGGTTATCCCTAAGAATATTATATTTAACATTCTTCCAGGAACTTCCCATTACATGAATTATCGACCCCCAGCTTTCTTTGTAAAACTGGGTATAACGAGGAGTACGTTAACCTCAGTCATATGTTCGGGTTATCCTTAAGAATATAGGATTCTCCAGGAACTTCCCGTTAAGGAAAGGAAATAGTTTAGACTCATATACCTTTTGGAGTATCGAGGAGCAGTTTATACTCGTATACTTTTCGGAGTGAGGGGAAACAGTTTATACTCGTGTACCCAATGGAGTTAGGGAAAACAGTTTAAACTCGTGTATCCGATGGAGTATTATGGTCGTCTTTACTCGACTTCTTTCGCCGTTATGACGCCGGAGTCAATTAAGGCTTGGATTTTGTTTTTGAGTCCAAAGCAAATTTCGGTGGGATGAAGAATCCTTCTGTGGTACGCACAGTAATTTGGATCCATAATCATTTTAGCACCATCCTGATCTTTAATAGGTGGTAGCTCGATTTTGTCATTAGCGAGGAGGTATTCCAATATGGCTGGAGCTTCATCCTCTTCGAATGAATATTCTTTTTGAAACTTCGGATCGAAAGTTGCGTTCCCAATGATGGCAGATGTCATTTGTTGGACTCTCTCAACTTTCTTTCTTTTAAGAAAGTGTTCAGCTTGTTCGCCACGAAATTTTAACTCCTTCCAAGTTGTGGACGGCTCAACCCCCAGAGCTTCCAAGACATCGATGGAGAGGTTATTGTGGCATGTTTGCAGGATGAACTCCTTCGTGATAGGATCTCTGCAATTCATTGCTTTGTTACGGAAACGTTTGACAAAGTTGTCAACTGACTCTCCGTCTTTTTGCTTCTCATCTAGAAGGGTTCCGATTGACACTTCGGCGTCATCATCAAAGAAGTTGCTGAGGAACAAACTTTCTATGTCATCCCAGCAATTGATACTCCCTGGCTTGAGCCGTCGATACCAATCGAAGGCGGGCCCACGAAGGGTGCCAACGAATGACCGGATCATTAAGGCCTCGTTTCCAGAGATTATGCCCAAATGAGACTTGAAATAAATCAAGTGTTGAATCGGCGAACTCTTCCCTTCAAACGGTGTGAAGTTAATCAGATTGAATTTGGTCGGGTATGGTATTGAATCCCATTCCCTCGGATAAGGACATGGAATACCCGTCTTCTTAACTTCTTGAGCCGTCATCAAAGCATTGATTTTGTCTTCAAGTTTTTGCATTTTCCCGTCATCGTCTTCATTTCTTTCTGAATGATGTCGAGTAAAGATAATTGGACCACCCCCAGTGAGAGGTGCTATTGAACCACCCCCAATATCGTTATTGGGAGGATCCGTTAAACCACCCCCAGCGTTATTGCCATTGGGAGGTGTATCAGCCATAATGACTTCATCCACCTCTGGATCACTGTCATCTACAACATTCCGAGTGTGGTGGCTGGATTCAAATCGCTGATTGGACTCAGGAGGTTGAGGCTGTTGAGTTAACAGTTCTCTCATTTGTTGGATAGCCAACTTCATTTCTGTCTTCACTTCAGCTCTAATTTCTTCACGTTGTTTGGCTAGAGCTTCCTGAAGTATTTGAGTGAACTGATCAGCAGTGATTGTGAATACTTCTCTGATTTGTCCTGTGCTAGACATTGTATCATCAGAAGCGATTGCAGAATAAGTGTCCGAGAATTCATCCTCCGAGGACATTCCTTCTTGCATTCTCTTGTAGTCTCTGCGTCTGATAGCTCCTAATTGGAGTCGAGACATCCTTTGAGCAATTCTTGGATTGACTTTTCCTTTCGGGGAAAAGTCGGGATTTGAGTCACTTGAATGCTGTTTAGACTTTCTTCTATCAGCCACGTTGATGGTGACTTCAGGGAATTCATCATTTTGGACAGCTGCTCTTCTTTTGCGGAAATGTCTCGGCTTAGGTTTCGATAATACAGAGACTTTTCGTGGGATGACTTCTCGTTTGAAACAGTCACATTCTGATAATGCTGTTTTAACGAGTCGCGCACAGGAACAACGAGAGTTTATCTCTCGAATAACTCTCTTTCGAAAATTATTCACAACTTCAACTTGATAATACGATTCATCGGTATGATTGCCAAAAAATCGTATCGTCTGTTGGTATGATCTCCCAGGTATGACGATATCATTTGGTGAATGCGTCTTCTTCTGGGGGTATAAAACCTTGTTGGCATTCTCAGGACAATTTATTTTTGTCTTTAAGCGATCCAAGGTTATGTCGGGAGTCGCACGTTTAGAACCACCCCCTTGTGGGTATGGAGTCTTAACGGGCTCCGAATGCTGATTTTGCATAAGTCCAGACTTTGGAATCCAAACTTGACGAAGTTTTGGTGATTCTTTGGTCACCATTTCCTTTCTCTTTTCTCGTCTTTGTTGTGAGAGAGCATGGGCATTAGCAGCTTTTGCACGACGTTTTTGTATACGTTCTTTGAGGGTCGAACGAGTCTTTTTGACAATAGTCCATTCATCCGTCGTTGTTTTAGCAGAGATACGAGTGATTGGTTGTTGAGACAACTGAACCACTCGATGTCTCCTCGACTCTAGGTCCGCGTGGTAACGAACCCCGTCGGTTTGTTCCAAGGCTTTAGCCATTTGGCGAGCACAGCGTTGGCGTTGTCTCTGACGAGCTCTTTTCGTCAATGCCGGCGGGCTTTGATTCGATGACTCTTTAACTAGATAAGAGCCATTGTGAGCAGAGGTATTGCGAGTGAAATTCTCAGCAACAATCAAGCGAGAATCTTCATTTTGTGCCTTCTTTGGCATGTAAGTCTTCCTCAATTGTGAGATCCTCTTGTACTTGCGAGATACTGAAGATCTTGAAGAGGATGATGAGAAATATTCCTCAAACTTGGTTTGGTCGAATTCGTATTCGACCATGGATTCAACTGGAATCTTGATCGGCTGCGACACGACGGTCTCGGCAGCGAGACCGTTGGCTCCCACTGTGGTCGCCAGCTTGTTTGCGTCAAAAGTTGGTTTCGTTGTGGAATTCATTATATCTTCGGTCGATTACAATAAATTCAAAGAAAACAGCCTTTTTATAAGACTCTTTTACACAACAAAAAGAAAATTACAACTCTTGAGAAAATAAACGCAGGATCGTTGTTTGGATCACTGCTTTCGTGGGATCTTTGCCTGTGCCGGGAGCGCTTTGACTCGTGGACCACCAAATCACAGATTCTGATTGAACCGTGAGGGGTTTATGATTCTGACTTCGTTTATCGAAGTGAGAAATTGAAACGATATCTTATCGATGTAAGATAGTCGTTCTTCTTGAAATCAAGTCAAAGCCTGATTATCAAGGATTGGCCGTAAGATCAGCACCTCTGCTCTCTCTCTGCTCTGGATTGCTCTGGATTGCTCTGAAGTACTCACAATGATCAGCCTCTGGAAAAATGGCCTTAGGAGGGTATTTATAACCTCCAAGAACAGTTGGCAGAAAACAGGTTCGCGAGACAGCTTTTGCTGTCTCGACGGGCGAGACAGTGTTTGCTGTCTCGGCCCGCGAGACA
>NC_033794.1:91301945-91317299 GCF_001876935.1 Asparagus officinalis | reverse complement strand
GGGGCGAGACAGTGAAAACTGTCTCGCGGGGGCGAGACAGTGAAAACTGTCTCGCCTGGGCGAGACAGTAAAAGTCTGTCTCGCCGGGCGAGACAGTAAAGACTGTCTCGCCAGGTGAGACAGTAAAGACTGTCTCGCCTGTGAGACAGTCTATACTTGTGTTCTTTTGCCTTTTTGGATGATTTCCTCTTGAGCTGTATTTGGATATCTTTCAGCATTTTTTGACACTTACATCTTCAGATAGGAATCCTTCACCGAATCCTTCGAACAAGCCTCAAGCCAAACCTGAAGCTCAGATACCACTTGTTGTGTGCAGCCAAAAATTTCGACAACACCTCCGGTGCGCAAGGTACATAACAAGAGATTAGATCACAACAAAATTCCCGTTTTACAAAGGAAACAAGAACCGAAAGCAAAATATCTCAACAAAGTAAGATATCAGCTCTTCCTCTCATCAGTTCTAGGACCGACTTGTTGAGGGAATCTACAAGCTATTACAAATCACAGCAAGACAAACTATCTTATGTGGTTCGACTAGTTGCCTATGTCCACGGGGCAAGGAGGGGGGAAATCTACTATTAGAGAGAGAATACAACTAAAATTTACAATCTCACAACTTAAACCCTCAAACAATCTTCTCAAAAACTCTCACAAAAAGGATGCACAAATCCTAAAAAACGACTACACAGAAAACCTCACAAATGCCTAGAAGAGATAGCCAAATTTTCTTCTCTGCACGCCGCCAAAGTCTCTGCCACTAAACCCTCTTTGCATGTAGCCCAAGCCAACAATTGTTTCTACGTTTTTTTTCTCACGAAGCCTTGCACCAAAACCTAGGAAAGGCTACCACCAGATATTTATACCAATTTGGAATCGGTTGGGCCAGAAATCGCAAAGAAAAGAACACCTTATCTCCTCACGTGGTGTGGCCCCCACGCGTCCTAGCCTCCCACGCGGAAACGAGTCTGCGTTCACACTTGTGGCCGAAAAAACACAAAACCGCTGCTCACGTTCACAGTTTGAGTTCTTTCGGGCTCTTATTCATTAATTCTTCATTATTTGCAAATTAATATAAAAACACATCATTAATAGATACTTTATTCAAAATAAAATAGATAATGAGAGTAAAGTATAATAAAATGTGATGATAGTCCTCTAATAAAGAAAGCAAATGAAGAAGAAAAAAAAAATTCTAACTCACTTTTGCAGAAATGATGATTGTATTTAGCACATACAATAAACTTTTAAACCCTTAGATTACCTTAGAGGATGTGTTGTAGTCTCGTGAGGGTTTATGGTGAATATGTCCACAAAATTTGGTCATCTTGATAATTTAAAAAAGTCAATATATAATTAATTTACTTCATATATTTAAATAATCTAATTAAGCTAGTTTTCACTCAAGAAAATATTTTTATGTTTAACTCCAAAGTAAATTTTTAGGAATTCTTTTCATTATAGTTATACAAAATCAAGTCTTACTTAGACATTCAATTAAAAATTTTGAAAAGATCATGCTAACTCTTTATTTCAAATAATTTTCAAGCCTCTTGATCATTTAACTTCTAAGAACATTATTACAATATATATTAGTATACATACTGAAAATATCATTACTATATATCTTTTATTTGATATATTAGTTCTTTAGAATTGTGTCTACTGTACACACCTTCAGTGACCATGTAAGTAGTTGGGCGCAATGGATCCCAACTCAAGTGGGTACCAACACAAAATTGTGCTGAGTAGTGAGGTTGTTAAATCCCCTCTCAAACTTATTCATCATGGGAATAATTCACATGGGTAGTAGAGTGGTATGAGGATGTGACACCATCACACCAAGCAAAAAAATAGCCTGGTAACCAGCATACCCAGTATTCCCTCTCCTCTCTCTCTATCTCTCGGCTCTATATAAAAAATATAAATATATACTATATTTGTGTGTTATTATAATATATAAAAATATATATACACTATACACACACCACACCACACACACATATATATATAATATAATATATATATATATATATAATATTATTTATGGTTGTGTGTGTTGTGTGTGTGTGGTGTGGTGTGTATATTATAAATACTACACACACGCACACGCATATACATGTGTGTGTATATATACACACATACATACATACATGTACACACACATGTATATGCACACGCACACATATATATGCGCGCACACACACACACATATTAAAAACTGGAGTATAAAACTAATTAAGAATTTGAAAAATTAAAATTTTATCAAGTAGAATAATTATTAATTAACTCTATCAAGTTGGCAAGTGAACTTTTTTTAAGAAAGAAGGGAAAGAAAAGAAAAGAATATATGAAATAAAAAGAAGAAGAAATAGTAAAATAAAGAGAAAAGATAGCTAATGCCCAACTACACACCTAAAATTTGTATTATCCTCAATGTAAACTATATGATGCACAAAGTAAGGTAGATAGGAAATGAAGTACTTATATTTGTTCTGTCGATCTAGAACAATGATAAACATCTGCAATTACCTTTAATATGAGGACGATGCAGCCAAAAAATTTCTTTTTCCAATCCTTTTTCTTTCTTTTTTATTATTTCATTTTTTTCATTTTTCCTTTTTTCTCAAAAGAACAAGAAACTCTCAGATGAAAGAAGAACAAATTCTTTTATTATTATTTTGAAACAAAAAGTAAAGATGTAGAATAAAAAATTAAAAATTAAAAGCTTACACTCTATATCAATTCTTATCATATTGCTAAAAATTCTATCTCAAATTTTAAAGGGATCTAAAATGATAAACTCTATGATGTGCTTAAATTATGTATTATCCGAGGTTTCAATAAATTATGTAGAAATTGATGGTAAGTATGTATTTTAACTTTTTAATATCGATCAATCAAAATGCTAGTCTCAAATTTAAACTCAGCTTCCCCATGACTAAAAGTTTATCCTAAAACAACCAGTTTTTCTTTAAAAAATTTCTCAAACTCAAGGTTCACGATTGATGCATGATAGACTGATTGTTCTACATCTTCTAGGAACCTAAGCTCCTCTGTAAAGAGTTCTTCAAAGTTGAGATTTGTAAATCTCGTGTCTGATTCAGTGCCCTTCTTCTTAAAGACTAGTTATGATTTTAACTCTTCTCGTATCTTGAGTTCATCAACAAAGTTCTCCTCAAAACTTGGGTCTGACTCACATTTTTCTTCTAGCTCTTCGTTTGATATTTCCCTGAATGACATTCACTTTCTAGGAGTTTATCTGATGGATCACTCGGCTGGTTTCCTAAAATGAAGATGTTAAGATTTGCAGTCATATTCTAAATGAATAATCTCATTTGATTGGTTCTACAGTTGATCAAAGTATTTAAAGTGGCTAAGAACAATCTTCCTAGAATGACTAGAAGCTGTCCCATAGGATTAGAAATGTACTATGTTTCCAAGATTATGAAATCAACATGAAAAATGAACTATCCTACCTTAATCAAAACATCCTCTATTTCTCCTATGGGATTTTGATGGATCTAACAACTAACTATAATGTGCAATTAGTTGGTCAGAGTTCTCCTACACCAAGTTGTTGGTAGACCAAATAAAGAAGCAAATTTACAGTCGCCCCTAAGTTTAAAAGCGTCTTATTAATGAAGGTATTTCCTCTAACACATTAGGTAGTATGACAACTAGGATCTTTATATATCAAAGGTATGGATTTGGATAGTATGTTACTGATATTGACAGCAAGAAAGTCTTTTTTTAGAATATTTTTTATTATCTTCTTTGTGCAAAGGTCCTTTAAATTTTTTGCATAAGATGAGATTTGTTAGATGACATCTAAGAGGGGAATATTGACCTTGACTTGCTTGAAGGTTTCTTAGATATTCTCTACCTAAAGAGGGTTTTTTCTAGCTTGAGTCTATTTGGAAAGGGAGCAACATGCTTAGTCTTATCAAGATCGAGCTCAGGTTTGGTTTCAAGTTCTTGGTCATCAAAAGATGATGGTTGATGAACAAAGTTATTAGAAGAAGAAGGGATTTGTTTAGGTTTAACATTTTGAATAGGAGAAGAAGAAGACAGACTTTTATCTAGAGGTATTCTAACTTGATTATCTATATGCTTTCCTGACCATAGTGAATAGATTACATTCACTTGAGCTGGGTAGGTTGAACTGTATCTAATGTCCTTAGAGTTTCCAACAAGTTAACTCAAAAATTGTTCCTTCTCTGTTTCACTCATCACACTAGGTAATTGACCATGTTGGGTTTTTAACTTAGTTATGGCTTGAGTATTAAAATTGAACATTAGATTGGTTGTTTGCATTAAATAATTCAGAGTGTTGGATCACTGAGTCAATATATTGGTGGTTTATATAGAAGATTTGATAATAACTTCTAAACTATTTTCTAAGATATTCAAATGTCTCTCGTGATTAGAATTCAGAGGAGCGTGATTTACTGATTGATGAGGAGAGGGCTGGTTTGGATAAGGCAATTGGATTGTTAAAAATTATTCAATGTGTTGAATGAAACTCTATTTCCTCTAGGAAATTATTAGGTTGAAGTGAGAGTGAAATTTTGATTTCCAAAGAAGTTTCCCTAATATGCAAATTTTGGGTTCTCTAATCAGAATTGTAGGTTAGAGAAAATAAATCATTTTCAGGATGTTGGATTGCAGTGTTCACTTGACCTAATGATTGATTATTTTCTAATAGAAGACATTCTTTCTGAAACATGGGTTGAAGATAGAAAGTTATGACATCTTGGAGAAGAAACTTAGTTGATTTGAGCTGCGACATGTTCCTTGGTGTCAAAGGGCTTCTAATCTATGCAGGAATTTTGCCATATTTGTTTTAGAGACTATATTTAATTCTAGAGAGAGACCACTGGATTTGATTGGGGAAACTGATGAAACTCTTTCATCATAATATTCTCATTGCATGGTTTTTTTAGACAAGCGCTCTAAATATTTCCAAGCTTCATCGGTATTTTTTCTTCATAAAATCTCATTGATACATAGATTTGAAGAATAATCCAATATTTCATAGATAGTTTAGCATAATAGCCATTTTTCTAGATCTAGTGACGACAATGGATAAGAAGATACTTAAACTTATTAAAATACATTTAAAATGGATCCCCTGTCGCTATCTTGAAATTGTAAATGCTGTTTCTAAGATTTATCATTTTATAAATTGGAAAATATTTCTTTAGGAAATGGTAACAAATTCATCACAGGTTGAGATAGAATTTGTGGGTAAGCTACATAGTCATTTCTTGACTTTGTCTTTAAGAGAAAATAGGATGAACCTAAGCTTAATTGCATCCTCATATAGCTTTCTAATCTTTAATCATAAGATGAATTTTCTCAAACTAGGATATAAAAATATACGCATCTTCATATTCATTTCCTAATAGTTTTGAAAGTATGTTTATAAAGTGAGGTCTAAGCTCAGAATTAGCTCCATTAACATCAAAAAGCCTAAAACAAGATGTGTTTGCATTGTTAGTTGGATAACACATATATTAAAGAACTGGTATATTTAAATTTGCCATTTCTTTAGTCTCAAAATTAGTTCAAAATGGATTAAATGATTGTCGTTGTCCATAAAACAAACTCGCATACACTAAAATAAATAATTTTTGAATTTTATTTTTTATATCTAAAAAGGAAATTAGGTAAAAAGATCTGAGATAAATTTTTTAAGGAAAACTAAAAGACCTAAAAGATTAGTGGGCGAAAAGAAGAAGGATAAAAGAAAAATCTAACTAAAGAAATCAAGAGAAACTATTTTGAAACAATCACCCTTAACTATAGGGTTAAGCCTAGACTCAACTAAACCAGCTCCTAACCAAAACTTATTGAGTGAAAATATTAAAGTTTGCTTGATCAGTTAGCCAGATAAGGATAATACTAATGGAGGTTAAAGACTAATTAAGCACCTCTTTCATTGCAGAGAATTTTATGCAACCCCTAAACCTTGGCTTAGACATTAATGGATTCAAGTAAACTTAAATCGGTTCACTTAAAGATTTCTTATTCCTTAATGAGTATGAATCGTTAGGGGCGAATGTAATAAGTTTTAGAAGGCTTGGATTTGTGTAATAAGGAATTAGTGATTTATGGGCTAAAAAGGTTGATAAAATCTCTCACCTCATCTTGATTAGGGGTATTTTGCCCTTAAGAGTATATTCAAGTGAGTGCTTAAATCAAAATGCTTAAATTACTTTGGTGAATTCTTAATAGCTATATACAATGCAACTCTAAGAATTAAAAGTAACTACAAAAGGATACAAAAAAATCTTTTTATTTTTTAAATTAGGGTCAACAATCAACAAATATGAGAAGAGAGGTCTTATTTGTATTTATTAACTTGTTAGTAGTAGTTCAAGTAGAGAGTTGATTTTATTAGGGTCAACAAGAGAATTTCTTTATTAAGTTCTCTCTAATTATGAAAAGCCTAACTAGAGGTGAAATTGAAAATACTAGAAAGAGAATTTACTTTTGCAAACAGATTTTTAATCTTCAGTTTTCTTCTTCTAGTCAATCCTTCATGATTAAACACATAAATTAAAAAACCAAAATATAAAAATTCTAATTACAAGCATATTTCCAGGCAATGGCTACAAAACTTGATAGACACATAATAAACATGCACAAAAGTAACAAGAAAATAACTATTAAGCATAGTATAGAAAGATGTCCAACCCACAATGAAGGTATACGTTTAGAAATTTCTAAATTTTTGGACCTAAGGTGTGTGCACAAAAAAGGAGTGAAATAAAATAGGTAGCGAGGTAGAAAGAGTAATTTGACACAAAGATAAAAAGTAAAGACAAGAGAGGAGAAGGAGGGAACAAATAAAAAGACACAAAAAAAAATCTAGAAGAAAATAAAAAGAGAAATGGAAATAAGAAAAGAAAAAGAGGGAGGAAGAAGAGAAAAATCAATAAAAGGAAAATCAAGGAAAGGGAAAATCAAGAAATTGAAATATCAAGAGGTGGAAGAAAATCAAAATCAAGAGAAATTGAAGTAAAAACAAGTAGAGAAACTTAAAGATTTATAATTGAATCTATTGGTTAATTTCAATTATAATTTATGAACTACTCTCTTTTTATCATATCGCACTTTAGATTTACTAAGCGTAAATTATCAAACCACTTAAAGAAATTATAATCTACCAAATTATTATCCAATCAAAATTTCAATTCATAAAGAGAACAATCACCTAAATAGTAATTCTAGAATTGGTAAGCATAGCCTATCAAACCACTCAAGATAAGTATAAATTATCAAGTTCTTCTTCCATCAATTAGTTATCTAGTTGATTACCCTAAGCATAATCATTTTAAACACTAAGAGAGCAATCCATAGACCATAAAAGAAATTACACTAGTTTTGTACAATTTTAGTTCTCCTAAAGTGTAATGACCGTAAATTTCTAATACTGGTTTAAATAATTTTCTGGTATTTAAATATTAAATATTATTTTTCTAAAAGAGTATTTGTAATTTTTCCCATTTCTCTAGAATTTTCTACGATTTAAAAATACGGTATTATATTATTTAATAGTTTTGCTAATTATAAATTTAATTGTTTCGGTAAAATTTTTAAATTAATAGTTAATTATTCATTATTGTTTTTGTTACTATTATTTTGATCATAAAATTTTAATATTTATTTGAATAAATTTTCTGATATTTTAAATTATTTAAAATGGTATTTTTACTGTGTTTTTCCCTGCGGTATTTCACTCTGTATCTCTCTCTCTCCCCTACCCCACCTCCCCAAATCACTCCTCAATTCCCACACCCATCACTTCCCTGTCCCCCTCTCCTTCTCTCTCTTCTATTATTTCTCTCATCTCTCTCTCTCTCTCTCCTTCATCACCCTCAATCCAACTCCTCAGCACACTCAGCTTTGCCGCTTCGAAAGTGCTTTGAGACTCCCCTCACGCGCGGCAGTGTAAGCTCGCCACGCTGACGAAGGCGTGCCTCTCTCTTTCCACTTCGAGCTCCGCCTCGAGCTTCCTTCAGATACTGTGGTAGCCTCCACGTCCAGACGATCTTTTCGCGTAATGAGGGACATGTTGACCGACGCCACAGAGAGCTCGCGCCTGAGCGCCCCAGCTCTGACCGAGCTCGTGACAGACCTAGCCACACGTGTCCCAACCATACCTCAACAGCCGTCGAGGACCCCAGCTAGCCGCCGGGGCCGCGGGTGAGCGGACGTTAGCGTCCGTTCGTCACACCATGACTCACAGGTCCAGACGACTCTCTTAATCTCCCTGGGCGCCAGTGACAATAGTAGTAACAACCGTAATTTTTCGATACGTATTTTCTAGTATTTAAAATATTATATTATATTCTATTAATATTTTTCCTAATTTCTGGAATTTTCTGAGTTTTCAAAATAAATAAATGAATAAATAAATAAATAAAATATATAGTCTTGTATTTATTAGTTCTGCTAAATATTAATTTATAGTTTACTGAAATTTTTTTTATATATATATAAATATTTGGTCACTGACATTATTAATGACTTTGTTATTATTGATATAACCTGAGCATAGTACAGTAACATATAAATATAAATATAAATATTTTTCTTGGTTATTAATAAATTATTAATATAATTCTTATTCTGAATTTTATGTAAATATTTTCCATAATCTTTTCTCCCTTAATTCTCTCTCATTTGAATTCTTTCCATAATCCCTCACAATCAATCCCCTAATCACTATTTAACACATTCCTTTTTTTTAATCCCGTAATTCTCTCCCTCTCTCTTCAATAATTCACTCCAGCTCACATTTACTTTCTCTCTCCAATCTCTTTTCAAATCCCACCGTACTCTCTCTCATACTCTTTTCTCTCTCTTTAATAATGTTTTCCTCAATTCCAGCATTCTGTCTCTCTCTCCCATCATTTCCTTCTCTTTATTTTTCCCTATCTATTAAATTTCTAAACCCCAAAGAAACCCATCACCTCTTCTCTCCTTTCTCCTCCCCATCAGAACCGCACCAGACCACACTCTGCTTCCGTCGGAGCCACGCGAAACGCAGGGCACATAGGCCGCCTGACCTCCCGGCCCGACCCGGACGACTGCAGGCACTCCGTCTAACTCCGCCGGCCGCGTGACAACCACCCCAACCACACAGCTGTCCGTTCTCCGCAAACGCGCGATCCCCCACCTCCTATACACCTTCGCCGCGACACACCACCTTCTCGTGACCTGCCGTCTCACCAACCGGTCCCGCCACCTGAGCACACCTCCCACCGCCTTCGTGGCTCAGCCAACCAACCCCACAGCACCCCGCTCCTCCTCTCGCCTGAGATCCAGGGGCCACTAGCCGCTTGCCAGCCGATGCCACCCCCGCAACAGCTGCCGCCAAGTCACCTCCGCATGTGCGAATCGAGCCCGCTGCCGCCACCTCGTCGTCACCATCCAGATCCGTCGCCAAATCCTCCACTCGTCGCTGTTGTCGCTGTCGTCGACATCCCCGCCAACCCGAGCACACCGTCGCCTTCCCCGCTGCCCTCCTTTCAGATCCGTCGGACAACACCCGCATCGGCGCCGTCGCATCGTCGACAGGCCCCATTGGCCTCGCAGACAAGATCCCGTTTCCCTTTGACTCGTCAATTCCTATTTATATCTGTCGTTAATTAGTTGCATAAATTAGATTATAAATTATTATTACCTGCGTGGGTTTGATGAATAATATTGAATGGATAGAAATTATGTGATAAATAGTATTTTCAGAACCAATATGATAAGTTAAAGAATTTATTTTGGGTAACAGAATTATTTTAGATTAATTATAATATTTTTAGATTTTTATCATGGAAGGAAATTATTTTAGAATGATAAATATTTTTAAAGAAGTTATTTTGGTAAAAAAAATTATTTTTGTGTTATGATTGTGTGATTGATAGTTGAAGAACACGACGTTTCATATACATTAACACCGACATGTTGACACTGTTATTTATACTCACTCATGTCATATATGCACGCCTGATTTCATCGTTAGCTTATATAGTCATGTTCATAATATGATTTGCATAAGATTAGTTGTATTTATTTATTATTTCTTGTTTTGTTGAGAACCGTTAGTAGTTCATGTTCTTAGTTGCCCAGCGTGTCGTGTATAAGACCTAGATACCTGTGTATTGTTGACTTAGAAAAGCAAGATGAGTTGGGATGGGGAAGTCCATGTTTATGTTATCGGATATGTTGTTGTTTATTTCCAGGCTCGCACCAGTGAATCGTTTCGCACTGGGGTGGGTCTGAGGTGATGTGATATTGTGATTGTTGTTTATTTCCAGGCTCACACCAGTGAATCGTTTCGCACTGGGGTGGGTCTGAGGTGATGTGATATTGTGATTGTTGATTATTTCCAGGCTCGCACCAGTGAATCGTTTCGCACTGGGGTGGGTCTGAGGAGCAGTGGTATTGTGATTTCTAGGCACGCACCAGTGAATCGTTTCGCACTGGGGCGGGTCTGAGGTACTAGTGAGATGTGGTTGTTAACCAGATATCCGATAATGTGAACTTTGACTCTGTGAGAGATGTAAACCAGTGACCTGTATAGAATGGCTAGTTACATGACCTCGTTCTTGGCTAGGTATGAATTCTTGTGAGAGGTAGTCCAGTTGTGTTTCTTTTTATACATAGACCGGGATTAATATTTAATTATTTACAATTCGAGACATATGGTATATACATGAGGGTTTCCTTGTTTGGATTATTTCGCTCGACGTACTACGTCTCGAGTTGTAGATTTTTAAGTATTAATTTCATCTAGTGTATGACCTTGTGACTTGGATGATTTCTGATCGCTAGCTACATGATCTCGTTACCTGATTGATTTTGGATGCTTTATGTCTATCGTGTTTTAGTAGTGAATTTGTATGTTGATTTTGTTGGATTTCCGGTTGCACGTTTTTTGTCATTTTTGTTATCGTTTCATTTCTCGCTTTGGTTTTCGTTTGTCCTATTTTCTTTTGTCGGGTCTTGCCGTGCGCCATGCACCTGACGTACACCTGTTTTCTCTGGTGTACGTCAGACTTAGGAGAAGAACAGGTCCAGCAGGAGCCAGAGGATTCTCAACAAAAGTGCCATGTAGACGGAGCAGAAGAAGGAGTCGAAGCCTATTCTATTCTTTTCATTTATTAGTTAATGGTTCCAGTTTACTTTTGTAGTTCTCCTCATTTCTGTCTGATCAATGTATTTCATATTTCTTCAGTTCATTTGTTCAGATTTGTATAAGGGCTTGTTTGACCCGTATTTTTATGTCTCGGATGTTATCCCATTTGTGATATGTATTTTTATTCTGAGTTTGTCTATTATATTCTTGCTGATTGTGATCGGGGACCTGTGCCTTTGCATTGTATCTATTTCTAGACGCTTAGCGTACTGGATTGAGAAGAAAAGAAAAAGAAAAAAATAGTGTATATTTCTTCTCAATCTAATACGTCGCGGGCTTGTTCACGTTCCGATTCCCGGGTATTTGGAAAGCGGAGCTTGACAACTAGCCCTTGGTGGCCCCCCGAACCCCAGTCCCCTCTCTCCTCCCCGTCAAAATCCCGCCCCAAGCTCAGCCTGACGCCGCTGCCCACTGCAGTGACGACGTCCCTCCCCGCTGTCCCCTTTAGCCATCGCCACAACCGTCGCTCATCGACACCGTCGACGTTTAGCCCCGTCGTCTCTCAGATCTGAACCGTCATCCGCTACATCGCTGAGATCCCCGTCGACGTCGAATCATTCGACGAACCCGTATGCAAGATCCCACTTACTCAGAACTAAATTTTTATATTTATTATAAATTATCTGTAATTTTAGATCAGTTAATAATTATCTGCGATTGTTTGATGAATAATATTAGATAAATCATCATAATATGATAAATAGTATTTTTAGAATAATTATGATAAATTAAAAGAATTTATTTCGGTAGCAGAATCATTTTTGGATAATTATATTAATTAAAAAGAATTTATTTGAGAACAAAATCATTATAGGAAAATTGTAATAATTTAAAAGGAATTATCTTGGAAAAAGAATCATTTTAGAATAACTATAATAATTTTTAGAAATTATCTTGTGGAAGAAATCATTTTATAATGATAAATATTTTTAAAAAGAAATTATTTGGAAAATAGACTATTTTGAATTAATGAGGATTTATCTTATAAAACGATTATTTTTAAATTTATGAATTTATTCTTTTAAAAGATTATTTTTAGAATTATTATAATAAGAAAATAACTTATTTTGAAAAAAGGGATTGTTTTGAAATTAAATTAAAAGAATTTAAATTGTAAAAGAAATTATTTTGAAGTAAATAAATTTATTATTTTAGAATATTATTTTAGAACAATTTTATGATTCAAATTCTTAATCTTGATTATCTGATATGATATGATATTATTATACATGATTAGTTGCATTGATTGTTCCTTGTTGTGATTGAGAATCGTTAGGAGTTTATGACTATAGTGACCTGTGTGACATGAATAAGACCTAGAGACTTGTGTGTTGTTGACTTAGCAAAACGAGAAGAGTTGGGGTGGGAAAGTCCATGTTCATGTGATCGGATATAACTGTTAATGTATCTTCCAGACTCGCGCCAGTGAATTCGTGTAGTCACTAGGGTTGGTTTGTTGGGCTAAAGTAAATTCGTGTAGTCACTTTAGTCAGTGAATTTGTGTAGTCACCCGAGTTCTGCTTGAGTTCGGACCAGGCCGAAATCGGATTGCGTGTAGTCCTCTGACCGATTCGTGTAGCGGTATTGGATGCACGTAGAGGATTTGTGAACAGTCAGTATCCGATGAATATGAACATTGACTCTATGTGAGTTATGGACCTTTGGCTAGGTATGATTTCTTGTGAGATGTAGGCTAGTTGTGTTTCTCTTCGTACATAGATCGGGATTAATATTTATTTATTTACAATTCGAGACATATGGTATATACATGAGGGTTTCCTTATTTGGATTATTTCGCTCGACGTACTACGTCTTTTGTTGTAGATTTTTAAGTATTAATTCCATCTAGTTGTATGACCTTGTGACTTGAATGATTATTCTGATCGCTAGCTGCATGATTTCGTTACCCGATTGATTTACGGATTCTTATGATTATCATGTTTTGGTAGTGGATTGCATGTGATTTTGTTGGATTTCTAGTTGCACGCTTTTTTGTCGTTTCGGTTATCGTATCGTTTTCCGGTTGGGTTTTCGTTTGTTCTTTTCTTTTGTGGGGTCTTGCCGTGTGCCATGCACCCTGACGTACACCTGTTTTCTCTGGTGTACGTCAGACTTAGAAGAAGAGAGCTAAAGGATTCTCAGCAGGAGTACCCTGTAGACAGAGCAGAAGAAGAAGTCGAAGCCTATTCTTTCCATTTATTAGTTGATGGTTTCGTTTACTCTTGTAGTACTTCCCATTTTAGTTTGAACGTTGTATTATATTTCTCTAGTATTCATTTATTCAGATTTGTATAAGGGCATGTTTGACCCGTATTTTTATGTCTTGGATGATATCCCATTGTGATATGATATTTTTATTCTAAGTTTGTCTATTATATTCTTGCTGATTGTGATCGGGGACCTGTGACTTCGCATTGTATTTATTTCCAGACGCTTAGCGTATTAGGTTGAGGAGAAATTGTTATTTTTATTTATTCTCCTTAATCTAATACGTCGCGGGCTTGTTCACGTTCCGTTTCCCGGGTATTTTGGGAAGCGGGGCGTGACATAAAGCATTGAGTTACATATATTAAGAATTAAAAAATATGGCATAAAAGCAAGACAAGAAAATAGAAATCAAGCAACTAAAAGAATAATAAAAGCAATAAAAAGAGCAAAAATATGTAAATCTACTCTACAAATCAGGAATATGTAAATCTACTCTACAAAGTATGAAATAAATCTATATTATAAATATATAAATCTAATCTACCAAACATAATAATAAGAAAATAAAATCATAAATCATGCAATTCTAAAATAAAAAAATAAAAAGAGAAAATTAAAATTTATATTCCAAGGGGTTAGCTCATTGTGAAGAAAATCTTCATCTTCACTTCATCATCATTAAGAGAATAATAAAAATAAAAGAAGAGGAAATAAAATTTTTATTTATTACAACAATAGTTTATAATTTTGGAATATCTTCTCAATTAAGAGTAACCCTCCTCGCTAAACGAAGTTTTTATAAAAATTTTCACTCTCAAACTCTACACTTTCTACCCCTATTTATAACCTGCTACAATTAACAAAAGCCATTATATTAGTTTTAGGCTCTAAGAAGTAAATCTCAACCATTAACTAATTCTATTATGAACCAATCAATCAATTAGCCAAAAATGAGCCGATCGATTAACCGATCAATTGGCCAATCGATTGGTTAATCAATTAGAATCTCTTAAATCTATCCTATATATATCTCCGTCTTAGCGAGATAGGCGATTTTCATAGATAATATGTTAGATTCCGCTTTCTAGATTGGGAGATAAAGCCAACGATTGATCATCATGAATATGATTTAGTTTTGATTTATTTTCATAATGGATCATTGTTTCTTGGGCTTCTATGGGCTGCTTGAGTTGATCTTGGGCTTCAATAAAATGTTAAAAATAAAACAGTTTAAGTTCTTTTGGGCTCCTATATATTAATTCTTCATTACATGCGAATTAAGATAAAAACACGTTATTAGCAGGTATTTATTCAAAATAAAATAAATAACGAGGATATAAAAATGTTATAAAATATGATGATCACCTTCATTGAACAACTATTTTCGGAATTACGATCACGCATGGAGAGTTGATCTTTAAATATTATGAAAAAGGAGAGATATTATAAAAGAGAGTTTGATGGTTAAACTATCTAACTTAAAATTTAAAATTTTAAAATAAAAAAATATCCAAGTGCTCATTCGGCAAGGCAACATTTTCTTTTACTCTTTTATCTTAAAATATTATAAACAAAGAGGAATATTGTAAAGCAGATGCTGGTGGTTAAATTATCTAAGTTTGAATTTCAAATTTTGAAATAAAAGACATACATCCATTTATTTTGAATTTCTTTTAAGTTTCAAACTTGAAAGAAAACTCTTCAACTTAGATTATCTAATTTTCAATAACTCATACGCTATAAGTTATTGGTATAAGCCATTCATATGCTCATATCCATAAATAATAGAGTATGTGTTGACATATTAGAATAGTTAAGGGGTTATTTGTAAGATGTATTTGTAGGGGGCCTATATAAGCCCATGTTATTTCATTAATAAGATTAGGGTTTCTATTCACAATTTGGTATCAGAGACTCCTCCAAACCCTAGCCGTCACCCTCCC